>NW_026607231.1:0-600000 GCF_029890125.1 Rhinichthys klamathensis goyatoka | reverse complement strand
AAGAGCCTTGTACACAAAAAGTGCAAAGTGCATTTCTCTGCGAGATTTTAAAGGCAGCCAATTAAGTTTCTGATAGAGTATACAATGATGGGTACTAAACCTGTCACCTGTGATAAAACGAATAGCGCTATGATATACAGCATCAAGAGGTTTTAGAACAGAAGCCGAGGCATGCATATAGATTGTGTCTCCATAATCAATGATAGGTAAAAACGTAGATTCAACTATTTGTTTTCTATTATTTAGAGTTAAACAGGATTTATTTCTATAAAAGAAACCCACTCTAATTCTTAGTTTCTTTACCAACTCATCAACATGAGTTTTAAAGGAGAGCCTGTCATCAATCCAAATCCCCAAATATTTATAGACATAAACACGATCAATTGAAGCACCATCCAATGTAGAAAAACCTAAATTATCATCTATTTTTTGTTGTTGCTTCGAAAAAAGCATATACTTGGTTTTGCCTACATTAACTACCAGTTTCAATTCAACCAAAACCTTCTGTATAGCTGTAAAGGCAGACTGTAGCTCAAAATGGGCCTGGACAGCTGTAGGGGCAATAGCATAAATGACTGTATCATCAGCATAAAGGTGAAGTTGACAATTTTTTATAGCTGAACCAATATTATTGATGTAAATCGAGAAAAGAACAGGACCTAAAATCGATCCCTGTGGGACACCCTTCAAAAGCTCAAGAAAACCTGAATTGACACAATCAGTGGAAACACATTGTGTTCTATTAGTCAGATAATTTTTAAACCATCTACAGGCCGCAAAGTCTAGTCCAATTGATGACAATCTATTTAAAAGTAAAGAGTGATCCACAGTGTCAAAGGCCTTAGATAAATCTATAAACAAGGCTGCACAATGCTGCTTTTTATCCATACCACTTATAATGTCATCCAGTACCCGAGTAGCAGCTGCGATGGTACTATGACCAGGTCTAAAACCTGACTGATATGATTTCAAAATGCAATATTCGTCTAAAAAGGAGCGCAACTGCAGATTTACAATTTTTTCAAGAATTTTCACAAGACATGAAAGCCTGGAAATGGGTCTATAATTGTTTAAATCTCTAGGATCACCACTTTTAAAGAGTGGACGAACCATGGCCGTCTTCCAAACCTCAGGAATTGTTCCTGTTATCAAGGATAAATAAAAAATGTGGGCTAGTGGCTCAGCAATAATAGTTGCAGCAAGCTGCAAAAGACAAGGATTTAGATCATCAGCTCCAGTAGCAGTTTTTATATCTATAGTTAAAAGGGCTTTAAATGACTGTATCATCAGCATAAATTGCGAGATATAAAGTCAGAATTGCGAGATATAAAGTCAGAATTGCGTGATATAAAATCGCAATTGCGTGTTATAAAGTCAGAATTGCGTGATATATAGTGAGAATTGCATGATATAAAGTCAGAATTGCGAGATATAAAGTCAGAATTGCGTGATATAAAATCGCAATTGCGTGTTATAAAGTCAGAATTGCGAGATATAAAGTCAGAATTGCGAGATATAAAGTCAGAATTGATTGATATAAAGTCGCAATTGCGTGTTATAAAGTCAGAACTGCGTGATATAAAGTCGAAATTGCATGTTGTAAAGTCAGAATTGTGAGATATAAACTAAAAAAGTTAGTCTTTTTTCCCCCTTAGAATTGGCCTGATAACTCGCAATTGCGAGTTTATATCTCACAATTCTGAGAAAAGATGTCAGAATTTCGAGATATAAACTCGCAATTATGTGTTATAAAGTCAGAATTGCGAGATGTAAACTCGCAATTGTGAGAAAAAAAGTCAGAATTGTGAGAAATAAAGTGGCAATTACGAGATATAAAGTCGCAATTCTGAGAAATAAAGTCGCAATTGTGAGATATAAAGTCGCAATTGCGAGATATAAAGTCGCAATTCTGAGAAATAAAGTCGCAATTGTGAGATAAAAAGTCGCAATTCTGTCTTTTTTTCTCGCAATTGCGACTTTATTTCTCAGATTTGCGACTTTATATCTCGCAATTGCGACTTTATTTCTCACAATTCTGACTTCATATCTCGCAATTGTGAGATAAAAAGTCGCAATTATTTGTATTTATTTTTTTATTCAGTGGCGGAAACAAGCTTCCATAGTTATCAGCAGATTTTCGAAGTGTTTCAATTTATCATATAACCCAGTATTGGTTATTGCATGTTCGTTTCACCTAATTATCCATGGTTTCCTTTGTTGTCATCTAACACCCATTTAAGGTTAACCTTTTAAATCACTAATAATTTATTAATAACACTGTTAAATGCAACGTTCTTGTAAAAAGAATGTCCATTTTTCATACTGTATTATTTGATACCTAAATTCACTTGTACTATTTAAAACAAACTACAAAAGACAAAACAATATAATTTTAATATCAGCCATTTATTGGTTTATAGACATGAAAATGATTATCAGCTTATCAGTATTGGACAGAATTGTATTATCAGGGCATTCCTGCTGGACTGTTTTTGAGCCAGGATGTGACTAATCCCTCTTGAATTGCATAATAATGGCATCATGCCAACATTGACTTGAACTGATTGGTGGGACCAAAAGGAGTTCAACAAATAAATTAATAAAATATGAGTCATGTACAGTATATGTTCAAAAATATTCCATTAAGTCAATACATGACTACAGTTGAATGGTCATCAGAGATGGGGCTTTTACGGGGCTAACAGGGTAGTGCTATCCTGCTAGTGATGTCTGGGAGTCTGGGAGCAGGTTTCACATGTAAATGAAGATTTTCCCAGTAAGTACCAGCACTTCTGCAGCAGGCTTAATTATCATTAGTCTAAACACACAGCAGTTGTAGTGAGCACACACAATTTGGTCCTCTGTGTTTAAGGAATGAATATTTGCTCTGTACAGTGACTAGCCTAAAATCAAAGAGAACGCAATCTTTAAAGGGCCATGTGTGTATTTGTTCAGTAAAACACCCGGTGACTTTCATGTTTAATTTCATCTGTGTAAACAGTTGTTAATGAGACATTTAATAGTTCTGTGATTATTATGCTTGTTCTGACCTATCAGTCAATGATGTGGAAATCAAACAGTTTTCTCATAAAGAGCCCAGCAGTAGGGGCATGGAAGTAAAAAAAAATCACATTCACTTGCTTTATAGAGAAATTGATTTTTAGAAACAATTTGCAAACATATAAGTGAAGTTGTTAAATGGTATATGCTTCTGTATATGCAATAAGTCACTCTGATTTCAACTTTATTTGAACAAAATTGTCTAGTTTGAGAAATCCCAGAAATTAAAAAAGCTTATGTTTTTAGCTTAGTCTACACAGTATGGACATTTTCAGTTAAACGTTTTGACCTTATTTGACCTTTTTGGTTGATCAGAATTTACAAATGGCTACTGCTTGGCATCATAGACAGACGTAAAGGGATATTCACCCAGAAATGAAAATTTGCTTGCCTTCAAGAAGAAAAAAAGACACCTACATCTTGGATGGCCTGCAGGGTGAGTACAATTTTCAACTATCACTTTAACCCAACAGGCCGACTGAGTTGACACCAGATTTTAGGCTGCTGTTTATTTCCTCAACCCACTAGATTGTGTCCATTAGACAATACAACAATGAACATGTCACAGTGTGCCCACGTATGCATTCTCATACAAATATTTGCTAAAAATCCCACAAATGTTTGATACAAAACAGCTTAATGACAGAGCATTATTCTTAATCCACATACAACAAACATCAAATAGCATACTATTTATCTTTGTTTTTAGAGACATGGCTTTGAGGTATTAGTGACCGTTTGTTTGAGCATGTCGATATTTAACAGTCAGAATCTCATTTTTATCACAATTAAAACGGACAGGTTAAGCAGACCGCACCTGGGTAAAAACATGCCTCCAGGTTAGCACATGCTGAAATGTGTTTTCACGCTCTAATATTCTCAATGTGTGTGTTTCCACACCATGGGTTGGGTTGTTATTGAGCTTTTGTGCCAGTGCTATTGTCTGCTATTGTGTTCAGTGTTCTTGTTAGGAATGACAATATGAATTAGAAGTAAGTTTATATTAAGTAGCCTTTTTATAATAAAAATAATAATAATCTTTATTGTTTTCTAATAATTTATTTATAATCATGTTATCTTTATTATACTCATCTTTATTATATTAATAACAATAATAATATTATACAGTAATAAAAAAAGACAGGATTATTTCTTAATTCTGTAAAAATTGGGTTAACTACATTCAAAGTGTTTTTTTTTTATCAACTCAAAACTATGTAGCTCTACTTGTGGTCATGCACTCATCTTATTTTAGCCTATCTCTGTTTCGAATTATTGTTAGAAAGCACAGGTACATTTCAACAATTAATTAAGTGAGCTAGGAGCATAACGTTATTATCCAGCGTAATTTGAATAACAATATGGCCCACATACACGCATACTCACAGTGTGTACTGAGCAGGTGTACACCAGGACCAGATGCTCTTGTGCCAGGCTAATTACTGCAGCTTGTTGTTGGGCCAAACACCCATCTGTCAATCAAGCACACACTCAGGGCAAAAATGCATCATTACAGACTCCTCACCAACACACACATGCTTCAAGCAAATGGTTTCATTAAAGCCCAAGTGTGAAGTAATGTGAGCAGGAGTACAGCAGAGTAGCCTGCTGAAAGATGACTAGTGCTAAGAGTACATGATCACACATTTGTCTCTATATCTCAGTACCGCTGGAAATCTGCTGACTGGGGATTTGGAAGGTGACAGTGATTTTACCAAGTAGGATGTATTCCTAGATCAACAGTCCTGTCAAAAAAAAAGCATAGTCCTAACCATTACCAGTTTTGGATATTATTGGTTGATTCGAATCTTGTTGATGCCCCTAACCCTAGCTTTATATTTGATTCTAACCTAAACCCTAAAATCTGGCTGGTTGAAGGAAATGTTGTTCCAGGACCAATACGAATGTTGATAAATCCTTGTTGTATACACTATTGTTTGTCTTGAATTAATTGTGGGTTTTGCTCAAATTGGGCTACTTTGCTAATTAAATGAAATCTGAATCTTTGAAAGATGTTCAAGATTTCATTGGCAGTACAAGATATCACTTGTAAGTAAACAAGATATCTTCAAGCATTTTTGTACTATATATTTGTCTGTTCTCTCTGGTAACCAACATCCTACACTGCTCGACTTAGTCACTTTATAAGTCTTGTGCTCTGTTTTCTCGCACATGATACAATCATGTCAGCACCCTTCTTTTTAACTCTTTCCCCACCATTGATAGAATTTTCCAGCAATCCATGTTTTCACTGTTATAAGGTAGGGTGAGCTATTACGCAACTTCTGAAAGAGTACAGAATCTCTGATCAAAATGCAGGCAAAAAAGAAGCAGAAACAAGCAATAGAAGTATTTCGTATGCATGTTGTAGTCTTTGACAAAGAAACACATTTTTCTTTGCAGCTTTTATATATATATATATAGGGGTGTAACGATACACGTATTCGTATTGAACCGTTCGGTACGAGGCTTTCGGTTCGGTTTTCGGTACGCATGTTTAAACTGAACGGTTTGTTAGACCATTTGTCCTGCCGACCAAAATTTTGTTATTTCAAATGTAAGCGCGCTCATAATGTAAGAGACGCTGGCATGACGACAACATTGCCCAACATCAAATGGCTAATGTAAGCGGAACGAAACCACTCATTATGGTTGACGGACCGTTTATTAGTTTGGACCAATGCAAGGCGAGCCGATCTTACTCAAGCAGCACTGTTACTACACAGCGAGATCCAGTAAAGAAAGCATTTGAATTCGCCACTGAAGTAATAACATCGCTGCGAGATCTAGTTAGAAACATTCACATTTCTCCGATATTAACGGATCAAACAGCGCTGACGTGGAAACCAGGAAGAGACATTGTACCATGAATGAACTATACTGTCCACAGATCAGCAACATTCACCATGGATTTACTGTAGTAACACTACTAACTGTAACCATGGGAGTTTGGCAGGAATAGTAGGCTATAATGCTTTCAAGTAACATTACGTCGGGTTTATTTTGACATTATGAATACAATTGCTGCCCTCAAATGTTAATCTGAACTAAAATAAACCTTAACTACTACAATATTACATTTCATTATGTCCAAGGAGCTGTTTTGTTTTATATGCTCCTAAGAAAAGTCAAGTATAGCTCCATCATTGCTCAAAGTAAAAAATCATACTTTATGATGTTAGTTTTAATAAAAATATAATTAAAAAAATTAAATCAAGGAAACTTTTTGCTGTATCGAAAACGTACCAAACCGTACCGAACCGTGACACAAGTGTATCGTATCGAACCGTGACACAAGTGTATCGTATCGAACCGAACCGTGAATTTTGTGAACCGTTACACCCCTAATATATATATATATATATATATATACTATACTGTATATATATATATATATATACATGTATTATTATTATATATAATTATATAGTAATATAAAATAATTAACACATTTATTATATGTTTTAATATTTATAAAAAATATATTCATATAAAATAATATAAAAATATATAATATTTTTATTTTTTAAAGCAGAGGGTCTGTTCTTTCTTTTGATATATTGCATGTTCAAAACACTGGCGGGGAAAAAGTTAAGGGCACATTTTAGCATTCCACTTAGCAGCTTTTTAATTTTAACTTATTCATTTATTTTGGGTAAATTTGCACTAGAGAGACATATTTGATCATTGCATTAGCACTTTGTGTTATTTTAATTTTCAAAAGCATTCTTGCTACTCCTGCGTTCTGTACTTTTGTGTTATTCCTCTGCATTCTTACATTTTTAAATGGGTTTGTGTTCTGTGTGAAAGGTGTGATGGATTTTCTAACCTCAAACCTAACTATTTTAGATTTGTCTCCCTAAGACTAACTATTCTAGTATAACTTATACGCTAGCACGTCTATTGACGTTAGCTACGTTAACCCTTTGGCGTGTCTCCAGACGACTACAGCCTTTTGTCCCTAACTATACTCCGACGTGTCTCCAGACGACTACTGCCGAGTCTAAAACCTATACTCCAGCGTGTCTCCAGACGACTACTGCTGAGCCGATAATCTAACTTACTTGTTCTATTGCTGCGCAGCTTTAATGACAGACAGACTTGAGTAATTGTCCTTTAACTGTTCTTTTTACGGCCAGGAGTTCTCGAGCATTTCACAGAGAATCTCCCAAGAATAAACAAGGCCGGAGGATCTCAGACAATTTTTGAGAATCCCACCGAAAACACGGAAACAACAGTTTTTATACAATAGGGACATTAATTTGATTGGTTATTCCTTCTGTTACTGGGTAAGAATTTGTTTTAACGATTACTTCATTGATCACAAGTTCTAACTTAGTCATCTGTCTAGTCTCATTTCCCATATTTGTTATTTATACACACAGTCAGGGGTTCGACACACATACATTCATGTAAAATACAGAACGTCTTAGAACATTGTTTTAGAGATTTAGCAGGTTAAACAAGGTCAAATATTAAAACATGGTTTTCTTAATATTCAGCTTAAATTTTCCACCACAAAGGTTTATTGCTGAAATACAGTGTGCATATCAATGATTAGTTGCAATTGCAACAGTTGCACAGAAATTGAAGTAGCATCTGATCGTTTCTTCCATGTTGTGATGTACATTCTAGATTGTTGAAAAGAATTGGAGGTTAGAGACTTGTTTCTATCACTTGGTTGTTGATTTGTTGGCAGCAGATCTGAATGTGACCTTGCAGTCAGTTGTAAGATAGGGGCAGAGTTTTTGCTGACATAAAGATTGGAGAAGTCCGGCATACGTCACCAGAGAGAAGCCTGTCATTTCTGGGAAAACAAGTTGATGAAAAATTCAAACAGGTTTAAAAAAAATTATACATTTAAAATGCATCATGAATGAATCATGCACATACATTTAGAAAATTCATATAGGTGCCATTAGCATTTCATGCCAACTTAAAAAAAAAATAGATCATAACATATCAGTTTACTTTCTGTGTAAAACATTTTTTTATGAAGCTTCATTTGGAAAATACTTGATTTTGCTAAAGCAGCAGGTTTCCTCACTTTCTTTGAGTGAAGTCTGATGTGTGTGCTGTTTTTCTAAAATCGTTTATAGAGACAGCCATGTCATCATTTACCTTTTTGTTTTTTTACGCTTATTGTGTTACATAATTCGTAGTTGGTCATGTACCAGGCTGCCTCTTCCTCTCTAAGTTGGTGGTTCATTTCCAGATGTGGGGTCTTATATCGTTTAGTGAAAGGTGAGACTACTGCAGAAATAACTCAGGTCAGAGAGGTTTTATGGCGCATTAGATGCTGAGGTAATCACATAGTGAAGTTTAAAGTTAAACCACTCTCCTTGAGAATCCAACCCAAGTGGCCAATAAAACAGCTCTGTCAGAGCCCCCTCAACATAATCATGCCAACAAAGACCAGAACGCTGCGAGCTTCTCTCGGCTAAAAGCTAACTAGCATCTCGCAATCAAGAGCTCCAGCAATTTACCCTCATCGAGGCAAAGAGAGAAAGAGAGAGAGAGCGCAAACTTTCTGAAAGTAGAACGAGTGTGGTGAAATGGCCGAGAGCAATCAGCAGCGGGGCTTGTTGCAGCCATCACTGGAGGAGCATAGAGAGAGGAGAAAAAGAATAGGTTGAGCTTTAGCAATGTAAATACCCTTTTTCTCTTTCTCACTTGTTCTGCCTATCAGAAGAGTGTCACCACGGGCGCTGAGAGGCAATCACAAACTCGTTCTCGTTAGCTGCCAGCTCTATCACCCACTCCTGCCGTTTCTTCGTCTTCGTCTTCTCCAATACTCGCTCGGTTCCCGCTCGCCCTGTAAATGCCATTTCTCTCTCTGAATTAGATTCCCTCCCACCTCATTCTTTTTTCGCTGTCTTTTCTTCTGCACACACTCTCTCTAGTCTCGCCTTATTATTTAAAAAAGTAAGGACACTTGTGACCTAGTTTCTCCTCATCCTACCTATCGCAGACATTAAATCAAATGGAGCACATTAAGAATCACATGCGAGCAGACAATGGGCTCAGTGATGGCCTCAGCTTCGGCTCCTCAAGCACCACGGCAAGCCTATAAAAATCATTTGTATCACCTCATTTCAAAAACCCTATACCCGTTCACCTGAGAGAGAGAGGGGAGATGGAGGGCTGGTGGATCTGAGAGAGATTTGTGTGGGGAAAAGTGTTTTGGAGGCGGGGGTAGATGTAAGGAGAGTGATCGTGAAAGAGAAGAAGAGGTATAGATTTGTAAGAGGGAGGAAAAAATGGGCTGTACGAGGAGAAAAGCCTAGAGCTGGCATGTGATTTGTGTGGAAATGGTTGTGCGGTAGAAAGCCAGTGTGTTTGAGGGATATGGAGATGTAAGAGGGAGTTTTTTTTTAAATAACCATTGTCACTATAGGCTCAGTATACATTAAAGTCATGGTATGTTTTTTTTTTTGTTGTTGTTTTTTATAACTGTTGGTAATGGAATGGTTTTTAATGGAACAGTTTATTGAACCTTTAGACAAAATCTATTTTTTTTAGTGTCGTTTGATTCATCAGGCTTTATTGGCTCATAAAGTTTGATTTAGGAGAATATGGAGCTCATACTCAAGGAGGACAAAAATACCTTAATTTAATTGAGAGAACCAAACTGAGCAAAAAAAAAAAAAAAAATGCAACAAATAATAATAATAAAATGGTGTAGGGGTTGCTGTTATTTATATGGCCAAGAAGTCTGATTCTGATAGCTTGTAATGTAAATCAATGAGATCTTTCAAATGCAGAGACATGTCTGTTGTCACTCTATCTCCCAATAATATGGCTTAGTAAGATGATATTTAATGCTTAGTTTCATGATCAAAGTTCTAGAGTTCTTTTATTGTGAGGGGCGAAACATAATGCAATGCAAACAATGATGATTGAGAGATGGACAAATAAACAATCCTCAAAAGCCTCAAATTGGGTTCTTAAATTGTAACAAATAGATTTTTTTTTTTCAAAATATGTATGCATAATCACGTGAATATAAGTTGCTTCAGTCCAGTTAGTGATCATCTTGAAATATTACTAACAGTATAATATTTGTTCATACATTTAATTTCTAAAAAAAAATATTTCACATCAAAAAAACACATGGGCACCACGAGCTGAAGGTTACAATTATACTAAAGAGTACCTTTACTTGCTAAAAATCAGACGACAGAAGGCATGTACTGTAGTAGATTGTGTACAACAGATTTTTCAGCAGAGTTTTAATCATGTTGATCATTTTATCAAATATGATACAGTAGAGGGTTAAAGCAATAAAAACCAAGAAACCATGGTTTACAGTGATTTTAGAACTGCTGAGGTACGTTGTTCCCTGTTTTAAAAGTCAACAATAATCATTAGGTTAATTGCTTTTATAAAATGGTTACAACATATATCTGCCAATGTTCCATAAAATAAACACACAGCAATACAAATATGTTGATAACAAATAATAATAATTCCACAAAGCAAATAGTTCTTCAGCAACATTTAGCAGAATGGTTCCAACACACAGCGATGGTGCAGTACTGATGTAACGAGGTCACAGGTATATCCTTATAGAATATTTTACAACAGCTAATCAAGGATCAGAAGTATTCGTTTTTAAAGGGATAGTTCACTTTGAAATAAATTTTTGGTATGTTTTAGCTTACCTTAAGGGCATCCAAGATGTAGGTGTCTTTGTTTCCGCAGTAGTTTCAATTTTGATATTTTTAGGTCAAACCGTTCCCTTCCGAGGGAACTTCCGCTGCGTCGAAATCGACACTACGGGGAATGCCCTTAGCATGACGCGTCTGAAGCCTGAATCCAACTAGTCCAATCCTGATTGGTGCTGCGTGATGACGTCAACCGTGACGTCATATGTGACGGTGAGCGGAACTATAAAAGGGGCGCCGGAACCCGGAAGCAGTAGCTTTCTGTCCTTCAGCAAGCGTTATATGTGAATCTGTCTGTCTTATTTGGTGTTGTTTGTTCGGTAAAGGTATTGTGATGGAAAAGAGTGCAAAGCATTTCAGACAGTGTGCGTCCCCTTGCCCACGTTATTTAAGCGAGGGTGACACACACGAGCTCTGTGTGATTTGTTTGGGAGTGGAGCATGCTCGGGCAGCGCTTGAGGGCGCTGCCTGTGCAAACTGTGAAACACTGCCCCTGAGAACGCTCCGCTCCCGCCTGAGCCTGTTCGATGAATCAGGCCAGGCTCGCGCTCCCCATGGATCAGGTCCCGCGTTTGTTGAGGCATCGCGGCGCTTGCATTCATGGGGATCGCAGAAAGAACTGTCAGAGAATGTTGAGACGGCTGAGGCCCTTTCTCAGCATTCATCTGTCAGTTCTCATGGTCCCGCTCACGGTTCGGGAGCCCGCCCTGCGGCTTCTCCCGACCGCAGAGAGGATCCGATGCTTGAGCTATCTGAATCCGAGGATTTAGATGTGCTCAGCGTCGAGGCAGAGGGATGTGATATTCCATCACCACATTCCCCTGCCTTTGAGGAGCTGCTGGAGGTTGTGACCCGAGCTGTGGCCAAATTAAATATCGATTGGCCCCCAGAAGTGCAGGAAGCGACTAAAAAGAGTAAACTGGATGAGCGCTTCCTGCAAACTCGGGCACAACCTTCGCGCCGGAGTCTCCCGTTCTTCACCGATCTCCACACTGAGGTGTCGAGATCGTGGAACAAGCCCTTCTCCTCTCGACTTTCCAGCCCCGATGTACATTTATATTCGTCAATCATGGGGTCGAGAGAGAGGGGCTACGGGACGATGCCGCGGGTTGAAGAGGCTTTTGCTAACCACCTCTCGCCCGATGCTGCATCGTCCCTGAGAGCTCCGGCGCTTCCCTCCAAGCCCTGCCGTACCACCTCGGCCTTGGTTGGGAAAGCATATATGGCGGCAGGTCGGGCTGGTGCATGCCTGCATACTATGGGGCTGTTGCAGGCATACCAGGCCGACCTCCTAAAGGAAGTGGACGACAGCGGGGAGGTCGCCTACGACGACATCCGCGAGATGCGTCGTACGGTGGACTTGTCTCTCCGTGCTACCAAAGAGACGGCCCGCGCCATCGGCCGTTCTCTAGCAGCATTGGTAGCTACGGAGAGACATCTGTGGCTGAATCTGTCGGGCATCGGGGATAAAGACAGGGCTTTCCTCCTCGATGCCCCGATTTCGCCTACTGGCCTCTTCGGCGACGCAGTCAACACTGTCGTCGAGAGGTACCAGGAATCGAAACGACAGTCAGCCGCATTGAAACATCTTATCCCCCGCCGTCGTTCTAAGTCTCATGGGTCTGCTGCCAGGGGGCAGTCCCATGAGGCAGCCGCCAGCTCCTCACGTCTGCAGCTGCAGAAAGAGAGTGTTGCCTCTCGTGCTCCCCCGAAAAAGGCCTGGAGCCAGGGGCAACACTCTCAATCGAAGCCTTCCAACCCTAGGGCAGATCTGAGGACTGTCATTCAGGCGAGGAAGGCTTCGTCAAAGAGGTCCTGACGCGTTGCGCAGGCCTCTGAGGGTGGTCCCCTCCGTGATCGAGCAACAACAGCTCGCTCCTTCACGGAGCCCTCAGGAAATCGATGTATGCTGCCCGCCGCTACGTGCGCTTCGGGACGCATCGGTTTCCAGCGAATGCAAGGTGCAGAGTCCGCCCGTAAAATTGACGGCTCCGCGCATTGTGTTCCCTCTCAAGAGGTCTGCAGAAAAATTAAATCGGTTAGTTCCTGCCAATCAAATGCTTCAGGTCACCGATATCTCTACTATAAGACCAGAAATCAGTCCCGAGAGACTGATTCCCTTAGTGGATTATTTAGACACCTGGAAGGGTCTTCAAAATATATCTCAATGGGTCCTGCTCACGGTAGAAAAGGGGTACAGAATTCAGTTCGAATATCGTCCGCCTCGATTCAGCGGAGTGGTTCATACGCTGGTCAAACCAGAGCAGGGTCAGGTCATGGAACAGGAAGTTCAGTCCCTCTTGGCAAAGGAGGCCATAGAACGTGTTCCTCCTCAAGATTGGGAGACCGGGTTCTACAGCCGGTACTTCATAGTTCCCAAGAAGGATGGGGGGTTGCGCCCGATTATAGATCTCAGGGTATTGAATCGGTCTCTGAGGAGATACAGGTTCAAAATGTTAACTATACCTCTAATTGTGAGTCAAATCAGATCCGAGGATTGGTTTGTCACCATAGATCTAAAGGATGCTTACTTCCATATATCCATCCTTCCTCAGCACAGGAAGTTCCTAAGATTCGCTTTCGGGGGAGTAGCGTATCAATACAGGGTTCTTCCGTTCGGCCTAGCACTGTCCCCTCGCACCTTCACGAAGTGCATGGATGCTGCTCTTGCTCCTTTGAGACTTCAAGGCATTCGCATCCTCAACTACATCGACGACTGGCTAATACTGGCGCAGTCGCTGGAGTTGGCAGTTCAACATCGAGATGTTGTTCTGCAACACCTGAGGTGCTTGGGGTTAAGGCTCAATATCAAGAAAAGTTCGTTAATTCCTCTACAGAGAACAACTTTTCTGGGGGTGGTTTGGGACTCAGTTACGATGCGGGCACAACTGTCTCCCGCCCGGATAGACTCCATCCTGACCACAGTAATGAGTATCAAACTAGGCCAGGCTGTCACTGTCAAACATTTCCAAAGGGTTCTGGGTCTTCTTGCAGCAGCGTCCAACGTTATTCCTTTTGGCCTGCTGTATATGAGGGCCCTGCAGTGGTGGCTCAGGACCAGAGGGTTTTCCCCGAGGGGGAACCCTTTTCGCACGATCAAAGTAACGCGCAGATGCCTTCGTTCTTTGGTCATGTGGAAGAAACCGTGGTTCCTGTCCCTGGGTCCTGTGTTAGGAGCACCGTGTCAGAGAAAAATTCTGACCACGGATGCGTCCCTCACAGGCTGGGGTGCGGTAATGGAAGGCCGCTACACCAGAGGTCTCTGGAGGGACCATCATCTTTCTTGGCACATCAATTGCCTGGAGATGATGGCTGTGTTTCTGGCTCTCAGGCATTTCCTCTCGGACCTCAGAGGCCATCATGTTCTAGTGCGAACAGACAACATGTCGGTGGTCTCGTATTTGAATCGTCAGGGGGGCTTGAGGTCGCGCCCTCTGTGCAGACTGGCGCATCAAGTCCTCCTATGGTCCCAGGGAAGGCTTCTGTCAATCAGAGCAATGTTTATCCCGGGACACAGCAATTTGGGGGCAGACATCCTGTCGAGGCAGGGGCTGAGGCCCGGGGAGTGGAGACTCCACCCCGAGTCGGTGGAGTTAATATGGAAGGAGTTCGGTCAGGCGGAGGTAGACCTATTTGCCTCCCAAGAGAATTCTCACTGCCCCCTATGGTACTCCCTTACTCATCCAGCTCCTCTGGGACTGGATGCCATGGTACAGACGTGGCCGAGGTTACGTCTGTACGCGTTTCCCCCGATCGCTCTGCTCCCAGGGGTTCTAGAGAGGGTCCGGCGGTACGGGATCAGCCTGCTCCTTGTAGCCCCGTACTGGCCGGCCCGAGTATGGTTCTCGGACATCATGGTCCTCCTGGCAGGCCCTCCGTGGCAGGTCCCCATCAGGAGGGACCTTCTTTCTCAAGCAGAGGGCACAATATTTCACCCTCGTCCAGAGCTATGGAAACTGTGGGTCTGGCCCCTGAGGGGGACCAGCTCATAAATGCAGGTCTTTCAACCGAGGTTGTTGAGACCATTTTAAACTCTAGAGCCCCCTCCACGAGGAAATTATATGCTTTGAAGTGGAATGTGTTCTCTTTATGGTGTAGAGATCACTCTTTGGACCCAGTTAACTGCCCAGTGGCTTCAGTGCTGGAGTTCCTTCAGAACCGCTTCTCTGACGGGCTCTCCCCGTCCACGCTTAAGGTCTATGTGGCGGCTGTTGCTGCCTTCCACACGCCTTTAGGGGTGGGCACCTTGGGGAGGCACCCACTTATTGTTCGTTTTCTTCGTGGAGCAAGGAGGATGAGGCCTGTCATCCAGTCCAGAGTTCCCTCTTGGGACTTGACAGTGGTCCTCGAAGGGTTATCCCTGGCGCCCTTCGAACCTCTGGAGGAAGTGTCGGAGAAATTTTTGTCCTTTAAGGTAGCATTCCTGCTTGCCATCACGTCCCTAAAAAGAGTGGGGGACTTGCAGGCTCTATCGGTCGCTCCTTCCTGCCTCGAGTTCGCTCCTGGCAAGATAAAGGCTATTCTCCACCCTAGACCGGGCTATGTCCCTAAAGTGCCCACAAATGTGGCACGGTCTACAATTCTCCAGGCCTTTCATCCTCCACCCCATGTGTCGGATGAGCAAGCTAAAATGAATTTACTGTGCCCGGTTCGAGCCTTGGAGGCCTATGTGCATAGGACCTCAGGCTGGAGAAAGTCGGACCAGATGCTTGTGTGTTTTGGGGCACCTAAGAAGGGTTCTCCTGCGTCCAAACTAACTATAAGTAGATGGATCGTAGAGGCTATTTCTGCAGCTTACGAGGTGCGCAATTTGCCTTCACCTCTTTTGCTTAAAGCCCACTCCACGAGAGGAGTGGCCTCTTCTAAAGCTCTACTTGCGGGTATTTCTCTTCAAGAGGTCTGTGATGCCGCAGGCTGGGCCTCCCCTCACACTTTTATAAGACATTACAGTCTGGATCTGCCCTCTACACCGGGTTCACGGGTTCTCTCGTCTTGAGTGTGCCAGATTGCTTCACACCAGGGCGTACTCTCTTAGTGTGGCGCAGTGGGCATTTCGTTCCCCGTAGTGTCGATTTCGACGCAGCGGAAGTTCCCTCGGAAGGGAACGTCTCGGGTTACGTCTGTAACCCTCGTTCCCTGAGAAGGGAACGAACGCTGCGTCCCTCGGCCACACTCTTCGCGCCCCTGGAGACGACTTGCTTCGGACTGTTTAAAGCTACTGCTTCCGGGTTCCGGCGCCCCTTTTATAGTTCCGCTCACCGTCACATATGACGTCACGGTTGACGTCATCACGCAGCACCAATCAGGATTGGACTAGTTGGATTCAGGCTTCAGACGCGTCATGCTAAGGGCATTCCCCGTAGTGTCGATTTCGACGCAGCGTTCGTTCCCTTCTCAGGGAACGAGGGTTACAGACGTAACCCGAGACGTTCTTGTCTGTCAGTCATACAATGCAGGTCTATGGTCACCACCTCAAAGAGCATGCACAGAGAAGTCCAAATTAAACATGATTTAATGACTCGTAAATGTAAGTACACATTGATGGCCTAGGACACGAAACGAGTGGTTTGTGTGAGAAAACGAACAGTATTTATATCGTTTTTACCTCTGTAACGCACAGACCGAAGCGCCCGCGCCCTCAGATCACTTGGATGTGGCTGTGTTTACAAGAGGTAAAAACGATATAAATACTGTTCGTTTTCTCACACAAACTGCTCGTTTCGTGTCCTAGGCCATCAATGTGTACTAACATTTACGAGTCATTAAATCATGTTTAATTTGGACTTCTCTGTGCATGCTCTTTGAGGTGGTGACCATTGACCTGCATTATATGACTGACAGACAAGAACGGTTTGACCTAAAAATATCAAAATTGAAACTACTGTGGAAACAAAGACACCTACATCTTGGATGCCCTTGAGGTAAGCTAAATGGTAAATGGACTGCATTTATATAGCGCTTTCACAGACCCAATGGCCACCAAAGCGCTTGAACACTAAAACATATTAATTTCAAAGTGAACTATCCCTTTAAAATCACGATATAGCTATATTCTATTTTCTGGATATTTACACAAAACTATGTAGTTATCTAGTAAAAAAAAATCTTTTAATCTCTCTTACATTAAATTTTTTTTAATTGATGGATGTAAATACACATCTGGCATCAGTGCAAAAACAGCTTGATGCTTTAATATTATGTAACACTTAAATTTATACTCAAAACAGCAACACATTATAAATCTGAAAATTTGAAGCAGCAAGTATACTTGTTTTTTTTCTTTAGGTCGCATCATAGGACTGTTTGCGAAAAAAATTGGGGGTACAGCTCGATTTTTCATGCCAGTCACCTTTTTGTCTACTGCCATGACTTGTTTTTCATTTATTTATTTACTCATTAATTTTAGCATTGAGGGAGACTATAAGAAATGCAGTGGATATGTTCCATGAAGATTAAGCAGTATGAGTATTCAGGAGACTATCTAGGGTGAACCAGTTGAGTTGGAGCATAAAAAAACTGCGAAAAGAAATCAAGAGCAAGACGAAGGATAGAAAATAGATGGGGAAATTGGAAACGCAGAGGCTAAGGAGCGCGGCTCGGAGGAATGAGCGTAGGCTTCGGTAGAGCATGGGAAATTTCTCTTCAACGACTGGGAGAATGAACCAACCATCTCATCACATAGCTCGTTGTTTTAATGTACGCTCTTTGTCTCATTCCCATCTGCAGCATATTGCTCTGATTAAAATTTAATTGACACTAATGTTAATTTTGTCTCAGTGAGGTATCCAGATACACGGCAGTCACACAAATCTATTTTTGTAGCTAATCAAGGCCCATTACAACATCACAGCCACAATATCACCAGCCTCTTATCTAACAAGCACAATAAAAACCACTCTCCATGACGCCAGACGCCCACTTCAGAGGACAATTTATGGAGGGAATGAGGGCACGTGCCGTAATTAGGTGCGGGGCTCATTTGGAGGAATTGTGCTTTCATGCTACTGAGAAGTTGATCTAAGTGTCCCTTGCTCTCTACAGTTGCAGTCCTGCTTTTTAGAGCCATGCTTCTGATGTCCTTCTCCTGACCTTTGGAGCCGCATGGCGTGGAAAACTATTAAAACGCTAAACTAGGTTTCTGTTCTTTGGGTCTCAGGAGAGAAGGAGAAGGAGAGGGTGTAAAGAGGTGCAAAAAGCCTGGAAAGAGTCCTTTTGGCTGTTAACACTAGGTCAGTCTCTAAATGTGCTGCTCGGGGTCAACTGGAAGACTCCAGGTTTGGAGAAACAAGGTCGTCTGTGCATTTGAGGCTTAGTTAGTTTGATTTATTTTTTATTTTATATTATGGGTTAGATGTTCATTAAAAAAAAAAGTTGTTATTATTATTATTATTTTTAGGTCAGTCATTCTTAATTGGTGAGTCATGACCCAAAATAAGCAACTGGGCTGAGCTAATATAGTTGAGGACAGCAAGTAAAAAAAAAGAAAAAGAAAACGCTAAATAGAAACAATGTAGCTAATATAATACTGCCATTTTTTTTTTAAGTCAAATGGCTTGTAACTGTTTATATCAACTGTGTTGCATTGATAATATACATATATAATACATACACTCACCGGCCACTTTATTAGGTACCCCATGCTAGTAACGGGTTGGACCCCCTTTTGCCTTCAGAACTGCCTCAATTCTTCGTGGCATAGATTCAACAAGGTGCTGGAAGCATTCCTCAGGGAGTTTGGTCCATATTGACATGATGGCATCACACAGTTGCCGCAGATTTGTCGGCTGCACATCCATGATGCGAATCTCCCGTTCCACCACATCCCAAAGATGCTCTATTGGGTTGAGATCTGGTGACTGTGGAGGCCATTTTAGTACAGTGAACTCATTGTCATGTTCAAGAAACCAATTTGAAATGATTAGAGCTTTGTGACATGGTGGAAGTAGCCATCAGAGGATGGGTACATGGTGGCCATAAAGGGATGGACATGGTCAGAAACAATGCTCAGGTAGGCCGTGGCATTTAAACGATGCCCAATTGGCACTAAGGGGCCTAAAGTGTGCCAGGAAAACATCCCCCACACCATTACACCACCACCACCAGCCTGCACAGTGGTAACAAGGCATGATGGTTCCATGTTCTCATTCTGTTTACGCCAAATTCTGACTCTAACATCTGAATGTCTCAACAGAAATCGAGACTCATCAGACCAGGCAACATTTTTCCAGTCTTCAACTGTTCAATTTTGGTGAGCTCTTGCAAATTGTAGCCTCTTTTTCCTATTTGTAGTGGAGATGAGTGGTACCCGGTGGAGTCTTCTGCTGTTGTAGCCCATCCGCCTCAAGGTTGTGCGTGTTGTGGCTTCACAAATGCTTTGCTGCATACCTCGGTTGTAACGAGTGGTTATTTCAGTCACTGTTGCCCTTCTATCAGCTCGAACCAGTCTGGCCATTCTCCTCTGACCTCTGGCATCAACAAGGCATTTCCGCCCACAGAACTGCCGCTCACTGGATGTTTTTTCTTTTTCGGACCATTCTCTGTAAACCCTAGAGATGGTTGTGCGTGAAAATCCCAGTAGATTAGCAGTTTCTGAAATACTCAGACCAGCCCTTCTGGCACCAACAATCATGCCACGTTCAAAGTCACTCAAATCACCTTTCTTCCCCATACTGATGCTCGGTTTGAACTGCAGGAGATTGTCTTGACCATGTCTACATGCCTAAATGCACTGAGTTGCCGCCATGTGATTGGCTGCTTAGAAATAAAGTGTTAACGAGCAGTTGGACAGACGTACCTAATAAAGTGGCCGGTGAGTGTATATTGTACTGGTAAAAGTAATATTATTTTATAGTCAATGTATGATGTCCATGTATTTATTTTATTTAAGCAGGTGTGTAACTATATAATGTATAGATGACAGTTGGTCATTATCATGAAATAAACCACATTATTTAGCTTCATATTATCCTATCAGACATGTTGGGCAGGTTTTTCAGTCTGAGAATTCGTAGGTAACTAGCTGTAATAGGGATTCTCCACTGAAGTTTAGTGTTTGTAAGCAGTTTTGAAATGTCATATCTCTGTCATTGTACCCCGATATTCTTTCAGACCTGGATCTGTTTTGGAGCGATACATTTTCCTCGTCTGCTGTCAAACAAGCACTGAATCAATGTTTCAATTCCTGCAGCCTCTTGGGATCAGGTGTGCTTTTCAACAGACCCCAGAGACACCCACAAACAAATAAATGACAAGAAGAGAGGGATCTCTCAGGCTTTTAGAATTAGCTCAAGCTCTTGCCTTTTTTTAAATGTCAAAGTTGTGCAAATATATTTTTCTAATATCTAAAGATATTTTTGTGTGTCATGTTTTCCAAGTTAAGGGTGACGTGTTATTGCTTTCCTAAAAACAATGATAAATTCTCATTGTCAGTGTATTTTCTTCTAGTTAAGGGGGATGAGTATATGCCATTTTCCAAATGAAGTGTGATATGTGGTAGTGTTCTAGTTAATGGTAAAGTGGTCTCGTTGTTAAGGGTGATGTGTGTTATCGTGCCCCTTGTTAAAGGAATAGTTAAACCAAAAATGAAAATTCTGTCATTGTTTACACACCTCATTTATGTTTTCTTTCCTCTGTAGACCCTAAGGTGTATTTATGAAGACTATCCTGGCCACTCTTTTCAATATACTGAAAGAAAACGACGAGTGGGATTGTCATGCTTCAAATTGCCATTAAAGTATAATAAAATTGGTCCATACAACTCATGCAATAAATTCAAAGTCATCTGAAGCCATTCAATAGTGTTGTGCGACGAGCAGACTAAAATGTATTCACTAAACATCTTGGCATCTGCCCTACCTGTCCTTTGTGTTCCTGAGTGACGTAGTGATGTCCGATTGATGAAGGAAACACACTTTTGAGTTTGATGAATCAGCTGATCCAGTTCACAAAATTGAAGGATTCGTTCATTCGAAAAGACCAATTGTTCTCAACCAGGAGACTTTAAAAGAGTTAAAATAAGACAAAGCACGCATTAAAATAAGCAAAACCTGGATATTCGAATATTTATAAATAAATAAAAAGTTGAAAACCACTGGTATAGACTTTTTTAAATTCAAATTTCAAATTTAAACAACTATTTTTGGTGAACTGAATAAGAATATTAAAGGCAATGGGATCACCACCACTAGCATCCGTGTGTATGTGAACTCTAGGGGAGTGATGGAGTTTACACATTTTCATTCTAAACTTTTCTATTAAACATAAACGATTATTATATTAAATTCACATAATCCTAGAGAATGACAGACGTTAATGTGGAAAGACACATGTAGAAAGAGAGAAACCCATGCCACTTAAATAAGTGTTTGCTGAAGCCAAACTAGACTTCAGCAGCCTTATACTAAAGTACATTGGCAACCACATCCTCCTATTGTCTGCTCCAAATACACCATGCCTGTGCCAACAAAATAACGAGGACGTTCTCAAAATACAGCAATGCTAGAAATCCACTATCATGCCAAGTAATACCATTTACACTCTGATAGCCAGAGAGAGAGCGGGGTTGCGAGAGTCACTGTCAGATTTGTTTGAGAGAAACTGAGTCCACCTCTGCTACACCAGATGCTGCCTGGTTAATTGTTGCATTGCTGTGGAGAGACAGAAAAGGAAGAGGGGAGGGGGGCGAGAGACAGACGAGAGTGAGAGAATGAGAGATGTTCCTGCCAGAAAGCTGTGGACGCTGTGCTCCCGTTTTCTCTCTCTCTCTCTCTGTCTGGTTGGTGCCAGCGTGTTTGTCAGTGGTTCGGGGACCAGCTCTACTCCTCCCTATTGGCTGCAGCCCCAACACCTGTGCCTGTTCAACTTAGCTTCCAGCTCAATGCAGGCAGCCATATTTCAGCCTCCACACCTGACCCCTGCTAACCCTATACACGCACATACAGATCTGTCCACTTCCTGTGTAGGTGATGAGGGAAAGTGAAAACTTGTTATCTTGGCTCAACCTGAGCCGTTTCAAAATCGTGATCTGACTCTGTGGTAAGTGTTTCCACCATCTCAACAAAACATTGTTCATCTCTCTTTCAGTGCTGGAGAAGCTACTTTCAAACTTTAGCTTGCCAAGTTACAAGCTATTCATAATTGAACATAGTTCAACTACAGTCAAGCTGCTCTTTTGAAATAGTAAATACGCTAAGCAAACAATACAAGCTAATTAGCTATTTAAGCAAACAATATCCTTGAATATATATATATATATATAAAAATATATATACAGTATGTATATATATATATATATATATATATATATATATATATATATGGGCCATTCTACAGAGTTGGAAACATCTTGATTTTTTTTTTTTTTTTTTTACAAATTTTGCATGTATGCAAATTGTATAATATCCAAGGTACGCTTTTCAAGTAATTGTGCAGTTAATTCTCATATTGTATTTTCAGAAAATGCTGGGATATTTTCCTTCTCCCCAAATTTGTCACTACCGAAACACAATATTAAGCAATTTATTAAGAAGGCTTATAATGACCTATTAAGATTTTGTTTACATCTACCTTATAAATACATATTTCTTCTATTTAAAAAAAAAAAATTACTGGTTAAATCAATAAAGATTATAATTTTAATAATATTTTCAGTGTAATTTATGAGATTAGTTGTATTTTGAACCCGATATTTCTTTGTAGAAGGCATAAAGTTTATCGTACTGATTTCAAAGTTAAGGATTCATTAGTTTGAATATGCATTGAACCAAACACTATCATAACATCTTAGTTGATTATTGAATATACTTTATTTTTGACAAAACATCCCATGTTACGGTAGTGACTGCACATTTTTGGTAGTGACCCACAATACTTAGTTTGCCATGCTGAATCAGACTGTCCACATTTTATGTTAATATAAATAAATAACTTGGATGCACATATGCAGTCAGTACATATAGCAGACACACATCTGACAGTAAATATCTTATAAGAACACCTAGAGCTATTCTATACTTTGGGTCTTGAGGTGCAAGTGAGAAGAGGTATGCTCATAGATTTTTATTCCTAAAAAACAACAACTTACAATGTAGACTGTTGCAGAACCACTTTGTTTTATTTTCACATTTTCAAAATTTTGTTTATGAGTCATTCAGATAAATCTCCAGAACCACTGATGTGTGTGTGTATAAAACATTAATTTCAGAATAGTTATCTCTGTCTCTGTGTCGTAGTTTTTCTATTTTTTTTAGGCATGTTGGTGTTTTATTTCATTCTCCCTGTCAAGTTAATCATAGAAATTAACATTACTGACAACAACCTTACACCTAAGCTAGTATCATGGACTGCAAGCTTAAGTAATTGTAACCTCATCACATTACAGAATTTTAACAGAATCTTGCATACTAAAACACTACTAAAAAAATTGTCACTACCAAAACAGTCACAACCGAAACATGTCTTGAAGTTTCAATTACTACAGCACATGGTTAGTAATAATAATCATTTGCATAACTGTATTCATAATTAATTACTACTGTACAGTAGAAATTATTTGCATAACTGTACTAAAATGTGGTTTATTCCTCCAAAAAAAAGGATTATGTGTTCCCTTTTGTCACTACCAAAACAATAATGTCACAACCGAAACTTCAAGACATGTTTCGGTTGTGACTGTTTTGGTAGTGCCAATTTTAGATACTTTTGAGCCTAGCTCGAAGATTCTAAACAGGCCATGGTTAGCAATCACAGGTCAGAACAGTTGAACACATATAACAACTACATTGTATGGAATAACATCCCAAAAAGTTTTCTCAATAGCAGAAAAAAATGAGTTCCCTTTCGAGGGAACTCGCGATGCGTCATCGACGCTTTGGGAACGCCCCCAGCGTGAATGCGTCTGAGCATCAATGTCAACTAGTCCAATGGAAAGAATGAGCGTCACGGGCGGGTGACGTCATGACCAGGAAGGCATAAGAGCACATCCGGTGAAACGCGGCATTAGCTTCTGTGTCTCAGCAAGCGATCTGTGTTACTCTGTCTCTGTCTATTTATTGTTGTCTGTTCGATATTATTGGGAAGAGTTATGGCGAAACAACTTTACAAACTCTGTGCTTCTCCCTGCCCGCGTTATTTAACGGGTGGGGACACACACGAGCTTTGTGTAGTTTGTTTGGGAGTGGAGCATGCGGTGTCAGCCTTCGAGGGGGCTGATTGCCAGCATTGCAAGATGCTTCCGCTCCGCATGCTCCGCTCTCGCCTGGCGCTTTTCGAGGAAAGTGGCCAGGCTCGCGATCCTCAGGGTGCAGGATCCGCGTCTGCCGAGGCAGCGCGGAGAATGCATTCCTGTGGATCGCGAATAGGATCTCTTTACGGGGTTGGAGACGGGTCCGCGGATCTTATCTCCTCCCTTTCCAAGAGGGATCCAGTGCTCTCTCGCCGGTCTCGGAAGCCCGCGCTGCGGTCTCTTCCGCCCGGGGAGAGAAATCAATGCTTCAGTGCTCTACCTCCGAGGAGGTAGATGTGCTGGGCATTGAAAGTGACACAATCATGGGGGAAGTGGATTTGCCATCTCTTCCCCAGCGTATGAGAATTATATATAGCCTATATATATATATATGATAGTTTATATATTATATATAAAATAAAGTGTATATATATAAAGAATGTATATATAAAAAAAATATATCTAATAATAATAAGCTGGTGGAGGTGTTTACTAAGTCTGTAGATAAATTAAATATTTAATGGCCAGCAGAAATAAGGGGGCACTCGTCCTTAAAATAAATTGAACGAGTTTCCTTCCCTCTATTTTTCCACCTCCATCACGGGGCCTTCCATTTTTCCCGATCTGCACAGCGAGCTGTCTAGATCATGGAAAAAGCCTTACTCATTTTTTAGCCCCACATTCATGTATATTCAGATATTTGGGGGTTAAGAGAGTATGGCTATGGGGCAATACCCCGGGTAGAAGAGACACTTGCGAGCTATGTCTCCCGGTTCAGTATCGTCCCTGAAGGCGTCGGCTTCTCTCACTAAACCATTAAAGAAAACTATTTTTTAATCTAGTGGGAAAAGCATATATGGCAGTGGGTCTAGCATGAGCCTGCTTGCACACTATAGCAGTGCTGCAAGCATATCAGGCTGACCTGCTGTGGTATTTGGACAGAAGTGAGGGAGTTTGGCCCGATGGGGTTTGAGAACTCCGTCGGGCCTCAGATTTATCTCTCAGGGATGGCAGCCCTTGTGGTCACTGAGAGACACCTCTGGCTCAATTTGATGGGAATCATGGAGAAAGATACAAGATAATCTCTCCCTCGCTATGTCCAACCCACTGGGGCTGCTGGGCGTGAGCAGCTCCAGCCGGCTAGTTTCTCATACACAACACAGCAGCCAAAGCCTTCAAAGCAGAAGCCGGATCCGAGGACCGTTCTTCATGCTGAGAAGGCTGCGGCTCAAAAGAAAAGGTCTGGCGCCACGGCGTCAGACCGGTGAGGGCAGCCCCAACCGGGGTGGAATGGTGTACACCTCATTATACGGTGCCCTTTCCATCTCTGTGCCCTCAGGGGACCGTTCTGCCAACCCCGCCACCCTTGGTGCTTCGGGGCGCAGCGTTCTCCAGCGAGCTTCTGGCGCAGCGTCAACTCGACATTGCGTCGGACTCGCGCCCTCTGAGGGGGGTTCAGGTCCCCGAACTGGCTGTCTTTATTACACCAGAGGCCAGCCTCGAGGGGCTGGTTCCCTTGGTAGATTTTCTGGCAGCGCGGAAGCTACTGCCAAATATATCTCTATGGGTAATGGTAATCTCTCTGGTAATGGAGCAAGGGGTAAAGGCCCTGTTAGCAAAGAAAGCTATAGAGCAGGTGTACTCACCCGACATTGCGTCGGGTCTTTACAGTCGTTATCTCATTGTTCCAAAAAAGGATGGAGAGCTGCGTCACATACTAGATCTTCGTCTGTTGGAGTGTTTGGTGCTGGAACTCAAGTCCAAGATGCTGACACTCAAACAGATCGTGACTCAAATCAGATCCGAGGACTGGTTTGTCACGATAGATCTAAAAGACGTATACTTCCATATCTCCATCCTCCCTCAGCACAGGAGGTTCCTGAGGTTTTCTTTGGGGCAAAGAACACCAGTATCAGGCACTTCCTTTCGGTCTAGCTCTATCACCCCGCACATTCACGAAGTGTGTAGACGCAGCTCTGGCCCCGCCAGGCTGCCGTGTATACGCATTCTGAATTGCATAGATGACTGGCTGATTCTAGCGGAATCAGAACAGTTAGCGGTTCGGCACCGAGGTGTCGTTCTCGCTCATATGCAGATGTTGGGGTTGAGGCTCAATGCCAAGAAGAGTGTGCTTTCTCCAGTACAGAGAACCACTTTCCTTGGTGTGGTATGGGATTCAGTGACGATGCGGGCCACTCTGTCGCCCGTTCGTGTAGCTGCTATCCTAACAGCCACAAAATAGCTGAGGCTAGGCCAGTCACGCACTGTAAAACAGTGGCAGTAGCGTCCAACGGGATACCTTTTGGCCTGCTGTACTTGAGACCTTTGCAGTGGTGGCTCAGGACCAGAGGGTTCTCCCCGAGGGGAAACCCACTTCGTATGATCAAGATCACGCGGCGGTGCCTTCGTGCCTTGGTTATATGGAGGAAACACTGGTTCTTAACCCAGGGTTCGGTGTTGGGAGCTCTTTGCCATCGAGTTGCTATCTCGACAGATGCTTCCCTCACCGGCTGGGGAGCGGTATTGGAAGGCCGCTCAGCTCAGGGCTTGGGAGGAGTCATCATCTCGCTTGGCACATGAATTGCCTAGAGATGATGGTCGTCTTCAATGCGTTGAGACATCTCCTCCCAGACCAGAGGGGCCATCATGTGTTGTTCTGAAACAGTGACTGTTAGGCCTCAGGGCAGCAGCGTTCAATGTGATACCCTTTGACCTGCTGTACGTGAGACCTTTACAGTGGTGGCTCAGGACCAGAGGGTTCTCCCTGAGGGGAAACCCACTCCGTACGATCAAGATCACGCGGCGGTATCCCCGCGCCTTGGTTATATGGAGGAAACTCTGGTTCTTGACCCACAGACAACACGTTGGTGGCCTATTATTTTGGTCCCTCAGGAAATTACGCTGTCTGAGGGCAGTGTATATTCCAGGGGGGCCAGAATATTGGAGCAGACACCCTGTCGAGGCAGGGGCTGAGGCCAGGGGACTCCACCCCGAGGCGGTGGAGCAAATATGGGAGTTTTATGGCCAGGCAGAAGTGGATTTGTTCTCGTCTCAGCATACGACGCACTGTCCACTCTGGTTATCCCTCACTCAACCAGTCCCCTCGGGGCTGGTTGCTATGGTGCAGACGTGGCTGAGGCTACGTCTGTACGCATTTCCCCCTGTTGCTCTGCTCCCAGGAGTTCTGGAGTGATTCCGCCAGGATGGAATAAGCCTATTTAGTAGCACCACCCTGGCCGAGCTGAATTTGGTTTGCGGACCTAATTTTTCTCCTCGACGGACCTCCCTTGGAGGTCCCGATCAGGAGAGACCTTCCGTCTCAGGCAGGGGATGCAATATTGCACCCCCGGCAGGGGATTTGGAAACTGTGGGTTTGGCTTCTGAGGGGGCCCAACTCATAGAGAGTGGTCTCTCAACCGAGGTTGTTGAGACCATTCTAAGCTCCAGAGCTCCCGCTACGAGGAAACTATATTCACTATTTCGAGAGTTTTTCACTTCTTGGTGTTACCAGCGTCAGTGGGATCCGGTTACTGTTCAGTAAACACAGTATTCGAGTTTCTGCAAGAACGCTTTGTATCAGGTCTATGTCCTTCCACGCTTAAGGTATACGTGGCGGCCATTGCGGCTTTCCACGCCCTGGTGGGTAGTACATTTTTGGGTCGAGACCCCCTGATCACTCGTTTCCTTCGTGGCACTTTGAGGCTGAGGCCTGCAACTTGCACTAGGGTGCTGGCTTGGGACCTTGCAATAGTTCTAGAAGGCCTATCTGGGGCTCCCTTTCGAGCCCTTAGATTTGGTCTCAGAGAAGTTCCTTTCTTTTAAGACTATTTTCTGCTAGCTATTTCGTCCCTATTAGAGTCAGACCTTCAGGCCCTTTCGGTCCCCACCTGCCTTGAGTGCACCGGGGATGGCCAAGGCATTCTTACCCGAAACATGGATATGTTCCAAAGGTGCCTACCATTATTCCGAGGCCTATTGTGCTGCAGGTTTCTGTCCTCCTTTTACATCTGCGGACCAGGAAAGGCTGAACCTCTTGTGTCCAGTGCGAGCACTGGATACTTATGTTCATCGGACATCTTCAATGAGGAAGTCCGACCAGTTATTTATTTGCTTTGGATCACCTAAGAAGGGTCTTCCTGCTTCTAAACAGACGGTTAGTAAGTGGATAGTTGAGGCTATTTCACTTGCATACGAGTACTCTGACCAGCCGTGTCCTTTGGTGGTCAGAGCTCACTCTACGAGGGGTATGGCGGCCTCTAAAGCCTTATTATTTGGAGTTTCTCTTCAAGACGTATGTGATGCGGCAGGCTGGTCCTCACCGCTCACGTTCGTCAGGTTTTACAGTTTGGACCTGGATGCTGCCCCAGGTTCTCAGGTGCTTAGTGCTTAGTTCCAACAGACTAACACTCAGGTACTTGGAATTCTGGCGTTTTGGGTATTCTCGTTCCCAAAGCGTCGATGACGCATCGCGAGTTCCCTCGAAAGGGAACGTCTCAGGTTACGACTGTAACCATAGTTCCCTGAGAAAGGGAACGAGACGATGCGTCACCCTGCCATACTTCCTGCATCCCTGTGATCGGCTTGCTTCGACTTTTTGAAGCTAATGCCGCGTTTCACCGGATGTGCTCTTATGCCTTCTTGGTCATGACGTCACCCGCCCGTGACGCTCATTCTTTCCATTGGACTAGTTGACATTGATGCTCAGACGCATTCACGCTGGGGGCGTTCCCAAAGCGTCGATGACGCATCGTCTCGTTCCCTTTCTCAGGGAACTATGGTTACAGTCGTAACCTGAGACGTTTGGTAGTTACATTCCTTAAAGTTACACACAGATTTTTGGATTTTAGAACACATTTACCTCAAAATGATGGGATCAATCTACTCACCATATAGCACATGAGAGAGAGGGACACAGGAATATTTCCTGATCAAAAATGTAGGGGCATGGTTAAAATCAGTCTCAGCCAATGGACTACAACATTCACTGTTTTGGTAGTGACATGAAAATGCAGGACACGTTTTTTTTAGATAAAGTTTCATGATATAAAAATAAAATATAAAAAAAATATTTTTTTAACTTAATTTAAAAAAAAAAATTATATATATATATATATATATATATATATATATATATATATGTATATATATATATGTATTTTTTAAAACAAGAATGGAAAAATGTGCAAAAATTATTTCAATATCATTTTCACAAGTTGAAATTTAGGGGTTAGGGTTTGGGACAGCCACCTCCTAATTGAAAGTAGCCCATAAATGATGATTTTATATATATAAAGCTTACTGATATCTTAAATATTATTGTGGGTTTCAATAGATAATTGAAGGATCTTAGTAAACATCTAAGATTTTAATAATTAAATGCTTTTCAAATGTGTTTTTGGATGAGGGACAGCAGTTTGCACCAATTCTGTAGAATGGCCCACATATAATCTTTATAACATTGAATTTATAATTTAAAGGTGAAGGAGGTGATTTTTGAAAAACGCTGTTAAAAGTGGTTTGGACCGAGCACCACAACAAACTTGTAGCCAATCAGCAGTAGGGGGCATGTCCACTCATGATGGAGGAGGAGAGAGAGAGCAAGAGGGAGATTTGAAGAAAGACCGTAGAAAGTGTGATGGCTGAGAGACATTACAAAAGAAAAAAAGCTCAGTGGAATATCACTGGGAAAAGAATGATCAGAAGAGCTTTAGGAGCCACGTTAATATAAGGAAAGCTCTCTAGCGCAGGAGAGACCAAAGCGGGAAGGCCTTGTTTCTGTGAGTAACATTGGTTTTGAGTGTGTATTGCTGGTGACTAGCAAACTCTGTATATACTTTTGTGTACTGTTCGTTCATTTTTTGTTCTTTCTTGTCATTCATTCGTCATCTTCGCTTTGTTTTCTGCGAAGCTGTATTTTGCTTTGCTTCTGCTATGATAAAGAAACATCCACTCTTGAGATTCTCAGAAATCGCTTACTGTACCTTTAACATGGTTTATAATTCAGTGAGTAAATCAGTATGGTTTTGATTGAATCTCAGTTACATTCAACCTAAAAATTACACTAAAAATGAATAAAACAAAGAAAATGGCTACATTTAAAATAATATTTAAATAATACTAAAATAACACTATGTTGCTGGTCAACACTATTATAATATTTATTAATATTTTAAATGAACTTTTGTCATTTTAATAGTAACTTTGTGTCCTTTTTCATTGTGCTTTTGTCAGTTTTTTTTTATTTCTATTTGTCTTTAATTCAGTTTTAGTTTTTTTTTCAGTTTTTTTAAACTTTGTTTAGTTCTAAAATTTAATTTCAGTTAGTTGGCAAGACAACATTTCTAATTTTAATCAACAGTGTTTTAATCAAACAAGGTTTTAGTTAACAAATGACAACACTTTATCATAACTAAATATTGTGCTATAATTATATATTTTCATTTAGTTGGATTCACTAGAAAAAATCAAACTTTTCATCGCTACAAATGAGAAAAAAAAAAAAAAAACGTTTAATTGATTTATTAGAATGAATCGACTTTCCATTGCTGCATATTAAAGAGAGGACTCAGACTTTCTACAATTCTACCAAATTTAGTAACATCACTGCTTTTTCCCAGTTACTCCCCAGCACTGCTGACCTTCCGTGCGCTCTGAGTCACACGGCGTACCGGTCCGCTTTTCCTTGTACTGTACTGACAGCGCGTCCAGGAGCAACCACCCCTCTGACTTGTCTCAGCGTCAAACACATTTACCCACTTGCGCAAACAGAGAGATGCTCGGGGTGATTCCTTTCTCCTCTCATTCATTATTTAGTCCAATTTGAATGTGAAATTGCTGAATTATTCACATTGTTACATGACCGTGCCCATCGTGGGCAACCTGTGAACGTTATTGCCTTTGATAAACTGTCAAAACAAAAGAGTTCCGCGCGGCGTAAATAATAAAGCTGACGATAACACCATGGCCAGGAGCGCTTGTTGTTTTGAGCTGAAGCGCGCCCGCGTACAGCAGCGTCTCCCTGTTGTCTCTTTTGCGTGTCTCGGAACATTCAGGGGGACTGAAGCCATGCTAATTTCATGCTAATTCCAGTAAAATATGATAATTATCCGCATTAATGATGCAGGTTCGTTAGGCATGCTCTTCCTGCGCTGCCCTACAGGAAGTCTACAAAGCCTGCGCTCACCCTCAGCTCATGAAGTGATTGTGTGGCTGAAATGTTGAATTTATTGCTATTAGGACACGCTGTCAGAGACTTGTTTGCGAGAGTTAATGTATGCACGGGGACGTTTTCATCGCTTCTGCTGCTGTTCATTTTGCTGTTGATTTACTTTCAGGCTTGCTTTATGAAATCATGCATGTTTTTCCTATTAATTATCGTTCATTGTATTAAGCGTGCTGGTCTGGGCTTGCAATAATCATAAACTGCATTTTATAGTGGGGTTAATTGCCAACCTAATTACAGCTTTTCTTGGCAAACCAAATGGCTTTCTAGACAGTAACACTGCTTACACACTGGCTCCAAATCCAAAAGTCAGTTGTTGTTTTTCTTAGCTCGCTCTAGTGCCAAGATTGTTTTGAGACTCTAAATTGGAGCTTTTCTCTCGCTAAAGTCATTGCATCTCGCTGAATATTGTAGCCTGGGAGCAACAACACCGACCGTGAAGATGGCAGAAATGCATTTAGATGGCACCCACTCTCATCGCTTAGGTTTTGCTGGAGTTTGACCTTTGCTTTTTAAAACATTAGCTGCCTTTATTTCAGTCTATCTTTAGCAAGAAAGCAGGATTAACAAGATTAAATTAGTTCCTATTCCAACTTTCTTCATGAGTTAATGACCCTTTGCTCTGAGTGGTAAATGTTTGTGGATGTTAAATGTGGCCTTTGGGTGCGTATGAATTCTTTATAAACTCATACAGGAAGTTTGTTTATGTGTGCGCGTGATGTTCTCGCTAACCTCCGGGTCACAGGCTAGTTTATGAATAGTACACACCAGCAAAGCTCCAGAGTACAGCAAATGATCTTGATGTGTGCATATGTAATGCTAGCAGCCATGGGAGATATCTAAAATAATCAACGCAGCATAAATTCATGACCGTAAGAGAGTGTGTGAGAGAGAGCGAGCGAGAGAGACCATTGTTTGCTGTGCATTGTGATGGCATGACCGAAGACTCTGAACAATCTCACATTCACAGCAGCGTCTCCTTGCTATCGGGAGACAATAGGACGGGCACACACTGTCTGTTTGGGATGTCTCTGGTTTCCCATGCAAAATGTTGGAGATGACCACAGGGGAGCAACACTGCAGGCAGAGTTCGAGTCGTTCCTGTGCCCTTGACTACAGAACTGCACTGCCTTTAGTGATCTGTGTGTGTGTGAAAGGCAAAGGCCCTGAGGTACACTGTGTGTTTGCCTTTCCTGCTATATGAGTGTGAGTATATTCCTCTGGCACAGGGCTCGTGCATGTGTGTGTGTGTGTGTGTGTCCTGTAGGTGTGCTGTCTGTAGAGTGCCCTGTATGTCTCTCTGGCTTATAATCAACATTTTATGTTGTGTAAACGTGGGATTGTGCTCTAACATGTATTGTGTGGTTTGTTTTATGTCAAAGCACAAGCAATATGAAATACATCAACTCATGTCGAACGTTGACAGTCACTTAGGGTCATCAAGGGACTGTTCACACAGAACGCGTTTTTCTATTCCACTACTTAATGTAAATGTAACATTTTCAGCAGCCATTACTCCAGAAATCATTCTGATGTGGTGCTCAAGAGAAATTTCTTCTTATTATTATTATTATCAATGTTGAAAACAGCTGTGCTGATTAATTTGCTTCATTGTTGTTGTTGTCAGGAAAGGATAACATTATTATCCAGTTTCAGGCTGAAAGGGATTTTATTTTTTTTACGTTCTGCAAATAAAAATGGGTTGGTTTTAGTTTTCATCCCTTCGTTTCTAATCCCTGGTGAGAAACTGCTTTTTCTTCTGTTTACTTTCTTAATACAAATTCCTGATCTTATTTTGATCAAGTAGTTCTCAGCAATTGATTGCAAATTCTGGCATGGAATGCCCGCTTTTCACGATCCAATCAAGTCCAGTCGTTAAATATCCTACTCTGAAGTGTATAAAAATACATAAGTGAAATGGGTCCAAATGTCATATTATGTTGACTCTATGTATTTAACCTGGGATATATCTGGCGGGCTTTGGGTGATATTCTGAAGTTGCACTGAGGCGAAATGAAAAGGACCTGAATTCAGATGGGGTCAGTGGATGTGTGGTCGATGGTCTGTCACATGCAGATGGTGTTGCTTGTCTTGTGAGTGTGCGAGATGCTTTGTTGAACTCTGCACATATTTGAGAAGCAGACAACCCAGGGAGCTGTTTCTGAAACCAGTGAGCGAGTTTGAAGGTGCAGGTCTTGTTGAAAGGTTGTTTGGACCATGATGCTGAATGAATTCTCTCCGCGGATGTGTGTGTGTGTGTGTGTGTGTGTGTGTGTATGTGTGTTGGGTTGGGGGGTTGGGGGGATATGGGTTATGCCCAAGTGTGAGGTAGAACTCACACTTCTGTGGGAGTTTGGAGGTTGTAAGTGATTCTGACATCCCACAACTGGTTTGTACAGTCCAGACATTGTATTGTTTGTTTTGTGTGTGTGTGCGTGTGTATAAGTCGCTGTGGCTTGTGACCAGTGCTTCTTCAGCCAGTTTCAGTAACACCAGATGTTTTTTCTCTCACCTTGCCATACTGCATAAATGTTGATGGCTCGGGTCCTAGAGTTACACACACACACACACACACACACACACACACACACACACACACACACACACACACACACACACACACACACACACAAGGACAAATCAATGTGAACGTTTCTGACCCCATATAAAAAAAGCAAAACAAACCCAATGTAATTCTGTCCAGAAAAATCATTCACCTTTGACATAAAGAAAGCTGTAAGAAAAAATCTGAAATTGAGAGAATGGAAGAAATCAGAGAATGTAGACCATATAACGTTTGTGTGAGGATCTATGTGTAAATAGACATAGTTTTAGGTAAAACAATATTGGGACATGTCACTTGTCCATGGACCATGTCACTTTTTCATGTTTCCAACTTTATATTAAAGTAATGATTTGATACAATGCACTTATTGTGTACAGTTTTGCATCATGTACACACATGTACTTATATCAAAAATTCCTCAGTTTAATTACAGCTGTAATACATTTTTTTGTAATTACACTCACAATTACACTGTTGACCCTTCCCTTACATCTTAACCAAACTTTAAACCTGTCCATACCACCAAACTTGGTACACTTTATTTTAAGGTAATGTAGTTACATTGATCTTTAAATAAGTACTGAGTAATATTAAGTACATGTCCTTGCAATAGAGTTACGATTAGGGTTTGGTTTAGTGTTACAGTAGTTACTTGTAAATATGCATAATTTACTGTTATTCCTATAGTAAGTATGTAGTAATGTGTCCTACGTCACCTTAAAATAAAGTGTTACCCAAACTTGTCCCTAACCTTGCCTATATCCTACCTCAATAGGATATATATAGTTTTTTGAAGAAACATTCATGCCCTTTTTACAGGATTTTTTGATAATATAAAGTACAAATGACAGTATTTATTTAAAATTGAATTTTTTAAAGAATGTACAAGTCTTTTTTTGTCAATTTTAATCAAATTAACACATTCTTGCTGAATAAAAGAATTAGTTTCTTTATTTTTATTAAATTATTTCTTTTTTCAAAAGGCATGTGCTGGTGAATATTTCAATAATTCAAAACTCCAGCTTAAGTATACCTTGTAGGTGGTTTTGTCATATAATTTTGCTTTGATGCAGTGTAAGTGCAAATATTACTGAAAATATAGAATTTGGAAGCATATACTTTTGTTAATCTGTCAAATGAATATGCAAATGTAACAAACAGAGACTTCCAATCCTCACCACTAGGGGGCAAAGTTTCATAATTGCTCTTTTAAAACAACTATTGGTAACATCAGAATTGTGTGATGCTCAGCATTGTTTCGTGTGTGTGTGTGTGCGTGTGTGTGTGTGTGTGTGTGTGTGTGACCGGTGTTTTTGCCACTAGCTCTGATCAGCATGACTGCTCCCCGCATTGCCAGAGTCAGTCAGCACCATCTGCACTATTTCCTGTTCCTGCTCTTTCAGCCAAACGCCACCATGAGCGCACAAAACCCCACACTAATAAACACAAATCACAAACTTAGAAGGTTACTGCTAACAATCCATTTTCTTCAACAATAACAATGAGTCCTTTTTAACTCTCTCTCTCTCTCTCTCTCTCTCTCTCTCTGCTTCTGTCATTCACTCCTTGTTCACATATTCTTAGTCTAATGTTTGTGTTAGACTTTTATTGCACATTGTAGTTGCTGTAAAGGGGGGGGGGGGGGGGGGGGGGGGGGGGGGGGGGGGGTGCTCATTAAAGGCAGCGTCATACACTGAGCACATGCTTCAAAAGACTCTGTAATGAGCACTGATTGAATGTCTGATGAAAAGCAAGAGACATCCACATAGTGACTCATAAGCTATATAACTTGTGTGTGTGTATATATATATATATATATATATATATATATACACTGTACATATTCTGTCGTTCAAACTTTTTTTATTTATGTTTTTAAAAGTCTATTTTGCTCACCAAGGCTGCATTTATTTGATTTAAAAAAAAAAATAACATTGTGAAATATAAAGAAAAGAAAAAAAAGAAAGACTGGAGTAATGATCATCACAGAAATAAATTACATTTAAAAATATATACATAGTAAACAGTTATTTTAAATTGTAAAACTACTTTACAATATTACTGTTTTTACTTTATTATGGATAAAATAAATGCAGCCTTGGTAAGCATAAGAGACTTCTTTTAAAAACATAAAGAAATCGTACTGAACTTTTGAACGTGTATATAAAATAAAATACAAATAAAAACTGTTAAGGAAAAAAGCATGCAGAATGTTAAAAAAGGTGCTACAAATGTAAATAAATAGTGCTGTTAAAATAAAAAGGGTTGAAACTTTGTCACGTCTCATCCCATATTTATATCCACTGTTGTAAAGCTCTCACACACAATTACATTTGTTAAACCCTTGTTACTAAACAAGCTAATGAACTCACTCAATAACAATCAAGATTCAGAAATGCAATCACAACCGTGACAACGAAGATAATGATGGTTGTTTAGCGGATCTTTTTGATACCAAAAGTCTGTGTTTAGTGCAATTAAATGCATGAACAGCTATCAAAATGCACTTGCAATGACTTCATTTGCCTTGGGCTGATGTCTAAATGTTCTTATGCCTATAATTCATTTTGTGGATGCTTATATGTGACATTTCCACCTTATAGTGAGTGTGTGTGTGTGTGTCCAAAGCATGGCCTGGTCGATACTGGACCACGGTGTCATTAAATATTAATCCGGTGTTACAGTGTGGTTTTTGCTAGCATGCAACTGAACAGCTCACGTTTCTTATACGAGAGAATAAAAGAGGTTAGAAAAGAGATGCAAGGAAGACTTGCTTCCATTGAGTCTGCATGGGGGAAAAAATGGAGTTAGACACGAGTGAGGTTGTTTTTGTTGACCTGTACCTGTTCAGCTTCTGCTTCTACCAGAAAGCTGAGACAGCATATCCAATGGACAGCCACAATGCAGTTTAGAATGCTAAATAAGACTTATATACTCTTGTGGGCTCTTTCTCTCCTATTTATCGCACTAGTAAAATGTACTTAAAGGGTTAGTTCACCCAAAAATGAAAATTCTGTCAGTAATTACTCACCCTGATGTTGTTCCAACCCCGTAAGACTTTCATTCATCTTCGGAACACAAATTAAGATATTTTTGATTAAATCTGAGAGCTGGATCACTCCTCCATAGGCTTCTTAAGGGATCGAAACTGGCCGGCCCAAAAGTTATGAAAGACATCATTAAAATAGTCCGAGTGACTACAGTGGCTCAATCTTAAGTTTATCAAGCGACGAGAATACTTTTTGTGCGCAAAAAACAAACAAAAATAACGACTTTATTCAACTAATCATTTCCTTCTCTGTGCGGCCGTGATATTTCACGTAGTGAAATTGCGCAAAGCTTCTGTGTTGTACGTCAAGCGTAGGCTCACTATTGGCCGACGCTGGTCATGTGTGTGATGCGTGACGTACAACCTAGAAGCTTTGCGTAGTTTCACTACGTGAAATGTCGAGGCCCACAGAGAAGGAAATGATTAGTTGAATAAAGTCGTTATTTTTGTTTGTTTTTTGCGCACAAAAAGTATTATCGTCGCTTAAAACTATCGGCGAACGCAGCAGCCGCGTATCGGCCGATTCCGATGCACGTAAAAACCGCAAATATCGGCCCGATATATCGGCCGGCCGATATATCGGTCGATCACTAGTAAATATGTGTTGCACACTTTCCTCTCAATAACAAAATAAACACAAAACAAAAATGACAGTGGTGAGAAAGCAGCAGTTGAGAAAGCATCTGATCATAGTGATGTGGATATGTTTGCACCATCTCTGCAATTTACCAACAACATGTCGACAACAGTGCACTAAAAACAAAAACCTTTGCGTTTTTCGCATACAGACGAGAACATTGTCAAAACAATCCTCATTCTGATGGATCTGCGAAAACGAAAAAAAAAAAAAAGCGGTATTATGCTGCCAGGCCACTAGTTGGCGATGTCACTTTGTAAAGAAACACTACGTGCCTACAGACTGAACACGTAATATGCATGCGCATGATGTCACCGTTTTCACATTATCGCATTTTTGTAGTTTACATGAAGACCATAATGGTATTGTTTTCAAAAACGAGCACTTTGAATCCCGTTTTCAAGCCCCCAAAATGAACAGCCAAAACGCATAAAGTGTTTTTTGTTGAAAACGGTGTTGTGTAAACGGCCCCTAAAATTACACTGTTATGAAAGTTTGATTATAAATTTGAGTCTATAGACTCTGTACGTAGATCTGGCTATAGGAGACTATAGTGTGAGAATAAATCCATTTTCTTTGCATGACACGTGACATTACACTCTTTCGGCATTATCCTGAACATTGCATCTATTTCTTGTGTCACTGAACGGGTGCAAACGTCACATCCTTTCGATTTTCCCAGCAAAAAATGTCCCATAAAAATCAGTCTACATGCTTTCATTGACAACCTAGGAAGTGGGGGAACGTCTCATTTTCAAAGTTTTGTTACAAGCTTTTCACACATTCTTACATATAGCCCCTTTAATTTAATTGATTATGAGAATCGATTATGACATTTTTGTTGTATGGGAAAAAAAATGTGTTTGTTGCTGATGACTGAATCTTTTCTTACATTTATTAACATAAAATGTCATGTAATCATATGTTTGCATGATTCTTAAAAAAAAATAAAAAAAACATTCCAATGTAGCCTTTGAATTTGCGATCTGTTACAGATTCAATTTAAAAACAATAGGTGTATCTAAGCATATTTATGTATATTCGACCCCATATTGACCTGAATATGAAAATAGCTCTTCATTTATTCCTCTCTCTGAATCACAAATATGGAAGACATACGCATGCATTAGATGCAAGAAAGCTTTCTGACCCAGTTTGGTTGGTAATACTAACATCCTTAATGTCTGTAATCACTAAAAATCTCCATCTGTGTCAGAATGGTTAAGAGATGGGAATTCCGTCGGGAGACCTTTCTGAGTGTTTAGTGGAGCTTTGGATGATTTAAATGTTACTTTGATTTGATTTATTTATGCGATGAGTTAGTTAATCGTACAACTCAAATGAAAAAAATAAAGAGAAAACACTCAGCCAAGCTCAAGCTAAAACACTTCCCAGAAGCCTCTGTTAATTTATGACCTTTCACAATACAAGTCCATTCCGAAGATTTGTTTCATAGGGCGTGAAGATCTTCTGATGGGCTTTTTCTCTTTTTTCCCCTACATTTGCATCCAAGGGTTTCCCAAAACATTCAAATCCATTCCCCCTCTTTTCTCACTGTTAGTGATCCATATTCATTTGTAACTATTAAATCGGTTTTCATGATTTTAAAGAATAATGTTGCTACTAGAACGTTTCTTTGCTACGTCAAAATTGCAGGGAAGATAACATAATGCTTTCGGCCCTCAGCCGTTCTCTCTTACCATCAACAAACGCTGGATCAAAATCTCTCTACATATTAATGCTTTAATGAGACCCCTTTGGTGTGTCTATATTTGTGCAGTATATGCAGTGTGAAACCATTGTTGTGTGTATTAAATGTGTGTGCGTAGTTTTGATAAATTTAATTAGATAAGTAGAAGTTTTAAAGTAGTTAGCCCTGAGGCTTAAACAAGTTTCAGACATCAACAGCAGTCCCCTAGAGAGAGAAATGGTGTTACCCAGTGTTCTTGCCGGGAGGGGGGCAACAAGGTCCTCCTTTGTATTGGGTACTTATAAGGCCCACCTCAAAACACTTTTGTCCCGAACCCCCATCTCCCATTTTTTCTCCCCCAGGCCTCAGGAATATAAGCTATGGTTTTGTAACTATATATAAAAAAAACATATCAGGAAGAAACGTACTCGGTTACTAACGTAACCTCGGTTCTCTCTAGAGAGGGAACGAGTACTGCGTAATAGCTTACGCTAGGGGAAAACCTCTTTTCCACGAGATATTGAAGCCAAAAATTATCCTTAATTTTTTATTAATGTAAAACGCTTTGCAGCAGCAAGCAGACACAGGCGAGACAGCTCGCGCGCCTATTGGCTGCTCTTGCGGCAAATGCAGCAGCCTATCGAGAGAGACTCTGCGTGACGTAATGACCAATGGGGGCAACTCGCGCCCATATCGTCACGTCCCGCCAGAAAGGGCGTGGTCTCACTCTATAAATATGCTCGTTAGGCTGGTACAAGCTGGTTTTCATCGCCGAAGCGAACCAGAGCGTATTCCAAGCACGGCAAGATACGCAGTACTCGTTCCCTCTCTAGAGAGAACCGAGGTTACGTTAGTAACCGAGTACGTTCTCTTACGAGAGTATCTCTCGTACTGCGTAATAGCTTACGCTAGGGGAACACAATGCAACACGCCGTGCGTACAGGGATCCAACACCAAAGTCCCAGGGGCCGAAGCCCAGGGCTCATATAGTGCATAATCACCATAAACTCACATAGAGTGGAGGAAGAGAGGCTGGAAGCGTCATTCCTTATAAAATAGCACCCAGCGGGGCTATCATATGACAATAAAACGCGCAGCCAGGGTGAAAGCTTTCAGCCTGATCTGGGTGGCCATACGTGTGTCAACACTCATGGGGCTGCAGTAAACTCAGCATCTGGGCCGCACAGCGGGGCAGATAGCACTGAATTTTAGACCGCCAAAAGCTTAGCTTGTAAGGCGGGTACCTCCAGGTTATAGTATTTTATAAATGTAGACGGCGAGGCCCAGCCCGCGGCCGTACAGATATCTTGCAGGGAAACCCCACTAGACCATGCCCACGAAGAGGCCACGCCTCTCGTGGAGTGCGCTCTGACACCCAAGGGGCACTGCAGGCCCTTTGCAGTGTAAGCGAGCGCAATGGCATCCACTATCCATCTGGATAGGCTCTGTTTTGAGGCGGCAAGTCCCTTGGAGCGCCCGCCAAACAAAACGAAAAGGTGCTCAGTCTGTCTGAAAACAGACGAGCGCGACACATAAGCTCTTAATGCCCTGACGGGGCAAAGGAGACTCGCGTCCTCCTCCTCATTGAGAACCGGAAGGGCGGACAGGGAAATTACCTGGGCCCTAAACGGTGTATTGAGGGATTTCGGCACATACCCGTGCTTAGGTTTGAGAATGACCTTCGAGTCATTAGGCCCAAACTCCATACATGACGCGCTTACTGAAAGCGCCTGCAAGTCCCCTATGCGCTTCACTGAAGCGAGAGCCATGAGAAACACTGTTTTGAACGACAGGTGTTTCATGTCCACCGGCTGGATTGGCTCGAACGGGGCGCCTTTCATGGCCTCCAGGACCGTGGAAAGGTCCCACGTCGGGACTGAAGGGGGCCTGGGAGGGTTTAGCCTCCGAGCTCCCCTAAGGAAACGCACGACTAAGTCGTTCTTCCCCAGCGACTGGCCAGACACCGGTTTTGCAAACGTTGCTATGGCCACCACATATACTTTGAGCGTGGATGGGGTCCTGCCCTTATCCAGTAGCTCTTGAAGGAAGGAAAGCACTTCCGAAACCCCGCATTCCACAGGTGAAAAGCTCTGGGCTTGACACCATGCAGAGAAAACAGACCATTTCGAGGAGTAGAGCCGCCTGGTAGACGGAGCTCTAGCCTGCGCGATCGTGTTTAACACTCCTTCTGGGAGGCTAGCGGGTACCCGTTGATGGCCCAAGCGTGCAGGGACCACAGCTCCGGGCGAGGGTGCCAAGTCGAGCCCTCCGCCTGAGAGAGGAGGTCTCTCCTCAATGGTACAGGCCATGGGGCAGTGCTGGTCAGCTGCATCCGGGCAGGGAACCACGTCTGGTTTGTCCAGAGCGGGGCTACGAGCAGCACTGGGCATCCGTTTTCCCTGATTCGTTCCAACACCTGAGGCAGGAGCGAGACAGGAGGAAAAGCATATAGGGGGCAGCGGGGCCAAACATGAGCCAGCGCGTCCTTGCTTTTCGAGAAAATCTTCGGGCAATGAGCGTTTTCGTGGGACGCTCGTTTTCCACAGCAGCTGGACCGTCTGCGGGTGCAGCGACCACTCCCCTGCTGGAACATTGTTCCTGGACAGTCTGTCTGGTCCCACATTCAGGTGACCAGGCACGTACGCTGTTCTCAGTGAGAGCAGGTTGTGCTGAGCCCAGACCAGGAGGCGTTCCGTCAGCCTGTGAAGGTTTCGTGACCTGACGCCGCCCTGGCGATTTATGTATGCCACCACTGACATGTTGTCCGACCGGACCAAGACGTGGTGGCCTGTTACCTGGGGACAAAAACGCCGTATCGCTTTGTCGACTGCTATCATCTCCAAGCAGTTTATGTGAAGGAGCTTTTCCCGTTCTGACCACAGGCCAGCTAGCGATCTGCCCTCGAGCAGCGCTCCCCACCCCGAGGTGGAGGCGTCCGTAGACACCACCTTCACACTCGAAGCGGTCCCCAGACTCACACCTGACTGATACCAGTCGGTTATTTTCCAAGGTTCCAGAGCTGAAACACACTGTAGGTTGACCCTGAGGCGAAACAGACCCGCTAGGTGGAACCCGCGCTTTCAGCCACATCTGCAGTGGGCGCATGCGAAGCAAGCCCCACTGGAGTACAGAGGCCGCTGAGGCCATCAGCCCCAGCATTTTTTGAAACCTTTTGAGCGGAACTATCGAGCCGTGGCGGAAGGATTTCGCGACGCGCTGAATATTTAGTCCGCGCTCTGGTGACAAGCGTGCCGTCATGGATAGCGAGTCTAACACTGTTCCCAGAAAGGAAATTTTCTGACTGGGAGACAGTGAGCTCTTCGCCCAATTGACTGTGAGGCCCAGCTCCTCGAGGTGCTCGAGTAATGCGGCCCTGTGTTCTATGAGCTCCGATCGTGATCGAGCTAGAATCAGCCAATCGTCCAAGTAGTTCAGGACTCGCATGCCCTGAAGTCTCAGGGGTGCGAGCGCCGCGTCCATGCACTTCGTGAATGTACGAGGTGCTAGGGACAGGCCGAACGGCAGGACTGTGTATTGATATGCCTGGCCTTCGAAAGCGAATCTCAAGAATCGCCTGTGATGGGACGCTATTTGTATTTGGAAATAGGCGTCTTTCAGATCTATTGACATAAACCAGTCCCCGTGGCGCACTTGCGCGAGGATTTTCCTGGTCGTAAGCATTCTGAACTGGCGCTTCACAAGCGCTCTGTTCAGCTGTTGCAGATCTAAAATGGGTCTGAGACCTCCATCTTTTTTCGGTACCAGAAAATATCTGCTGTGTAGGCCCCCTTTGCTCTGAGCTTGAGATAAAGGTTCTATAGCACCTTTGCTCAGTAGTTTCGCTATCTCGGCTCGAAGTAGATGAGATACTTCGTTTTCCACCGTCGTCTCGACGCGCGCCGTATAACGGCGGGGACGTCGAGCGAACTGTAGCGAATAGCCTCTTTTTATAGTGTTCAGCACCCATTCTGATACCCCAGGAAGCTGTGCCCACACTTTCGCGTGAATAGCTAGGGGTAGAATGAGATCTGGGCTCTGGCCGAGACATAGTGACGGCAAGAGAGCTCCGGCGTGCTGTAACGCAGACACTGTGTTTACAGTGTGTGAGGCGGGGGGCGCGCCGATCGCGGCGGGCAGCCTGGCCGCGTTTAAAACCCTTATAGCAGTTTGCTGAGGGAGAGAGAGCGGGGCGAGCCCCGTGGGGCTTAACATGTCTGTGAGTGAATGTGGGCGCAGGACAGCGGGCACATTTACTGCACTGAAAAACACCGTCGGCCTGAGCTGACTGAATGCGTGTTGGTTTTGTTTTCACAGAACCCGTGGGACATGTGGTGTGTAGTGTTTGTGGGCACTGAGACGTAGGCACATTCACTACATTTAGTGCACAATCGACACGAGGCGATTTTGTTTGTGCGAGCCCTGCATTTTTGCGGGCTGTGTTTGTGTGTAGAAATGAGCCCTGGGTTGTGGGCATTTTCAATACACTCATAACACCATCGGCTGTGGCCGGAATACCAGAAAATACACCGTTTATGTGATTTATCTGGGTCGCCGTGGGAACAGCATTTGTGTGCAGGCAAGCGGGCATGGTACTGGCTTGCTTACTGCAAAATACACTGGAACAGTCACATTTTCTGGAACTGAACGAGCGAAAATTTCAGTGGAAGTCTGGCCACGGCGAGACTGAAACACCGTCGATTTCCTAGGAGGCTAGGAAGACTTGTGTTGGTTTCGTTTTACAGAAACCGTGGTAGTGTTTGTGGGCACTGGGTTGTGGGCACATTCACTACATTTAATGCACAATTGACATGCGTCGATTTCATTTGTGCGAGCCCTGTACCGTGGCGGGCTGTGTTTGTGTGTAGAAATGAACACTGGGCTGTGAGCATTTTATTACACTTATAACACCATCGGCTGTGGCCGGAAAACCAGAAATACAATGATTACATGATTTTTCTGGGTCGCCGTGGAAACGGCCTTTATGTGCAGGCAAGCGGGCCGTGGTACCAGCTTGTTTACTGCAAAATACACTGGAACAGTCGCATTTTCTGGAACTGAACGAGCGAAAAGTTTCGGTGGAAGTCTGGCCGCGGCGAGACTAAATTTTTATCTGCTGCGAGAGCCGGGATCGAACACGGGTCTCTCGCGCGAAGGCTTCGGGTTCCGCCACTGGGCCACAGGGAGAACTACACTAGCGCAAGCAGATAAGAGAGCGTCATCACAGTTTTGTGTGTGTCGGCGTTTGTATGCAGGTGTGCGTGATATACAACAGGCTCATTGCTGCAATAATGACATTTTCAGCCGCTCAAACTAGGAGCTGAGAAATGTTTGAGAAATGGAGATTAGTCCGGCCTCGGCGGGGACTAAAACACACTCTTTTCTCATTCGCCGGTGACGCACGCCCATGGGGGGCGGGGTAGATTTCTTATAACGTAAAGAAAGCTAGCCGCGGTTTTAGGGCTCGCGGCGGAGGTCCACAGAGCTCGCCTGTTGCGCGGGCGCCTCCCAGTCGAGGCCGATGCTTTCCACGGCCTGAGAGAGCAGACGCATCAGCTCAGTCTCAATGCCGGCTCTCTTACCAGTGGTTTGGCGGGAAACGCTAGCGGAGGGGAGGTCCACGGAGCTCGCCCAATCCTCGCTATCAGATGCCAGAAGAGAGCACGCCTCGGTGGGTTCGTCGAACTCGTGGACGGACGGGGCGGCAGGCGGCGGCCGTTGTCCGTCAGTGAGCGACTCGAGCGAAGCCGGCGAAGCTGGCGGGCGAACCGGCGAGCTTTGGCGGGCTGGAGAGAGCACGGGAGCGCGCTGGGCGCGGCGCTTCCTGCGGCGCGGCACCACGGCGGGCTGTGGTGAAGGCTCGGAGAATGATGCCAGGCGAGTCTTCAGAGTCACCATAGGCAAAAACTCGCAATGAGGGCATCCGCCGTCAGCGAGCGCGATGGCCGCGTGATCCTCACCCAGGCAGGACACACAGATGACGTGACGGTCCCCGTCGCTGAGTGGGGCGCGGCACGAGCCACAGGATGGCATCTTTAAAAAGACGCAGCTCTTTTGTGATGAGAAGTGTGAGTCGCGTCAAGTAAGCGAGCAAACACTCTCAGCAGAGTAAGGATACAAAGTGATATAAAAGGATATAGAACGCCGGAAAGCGCAGCAGGTACGGCAGTTGAAGGCGGCGAGGCCAGCGACTCCAGAGCTCGTCCCGCTGAAAAGCTTGCTTCGACGGCGCGGCTTCTCACTCCAGATCCAGCGATGCGTGCTTCGCTGAAGAGATGAAAATCAGCTTGTACCAGCCTAACGAGCATATTTATAGAGTGAGACCACGCCCTTTCTGGCGGGACGTGACGATATGGGCGCGAGTTGCCCCCATTGGTCATTACGTCACGCAGAGTCTCTCTCGATAGGCTGCTGCATTTGCCGCAAGAGCAGCCAATAGGCGCGCGAGCTGTCTCGCCTGTGTCTGCTTGCTGCTGCAAAGCGTTTTACATTAATAAAAAATTAAGGATAATTTTTGGCTTCAATATCTCATGGAAAAGAGGTTTTCCCCTAGCGTAAGCTATTACGCAGTACGAGAGATACTCTCGTAAGAGAACCAGGTTTGTTTAAAACTTGAACAAGGAAATTCTACGCTGAAAAAATACATTGGTATAGAAACAGTTGTCACTCAAAAAATTCTAGTAAATTTTACAAACAATTACAAAGAAATGGAAAGTAACACAATGACTTAAACATGAAATAGTAGGCTATTTTCTTTAAAACATACTCTAAAAATCTTTGTTTTATTCAGAACTTTAAAAAAATAATGTTTTTTTTTTAAGTGTATGGTGTTCTTTAGGGTTTTTGGTCAATATTATATATATATATATATATATATATATATATATATATATTATTGTTAGTTAATTATTAAATTATTTCTCTGTTTTTATGTTTTGATTACATTCCCTGTCATCTAGTGCTTACTTGAAGATCGTCTTTAAAAACACAATTTAATAACACTGTTAAATGTAATCTTTAGCAAATCTAAAAATAAATATTAATTTTTACTCTCCACTATAAAGTTGTGATGCCACTTTAGCGTTTAAAATGACTGCTTTTAGTTTTTTTTTAGACAAAATACTATTTCATTTTATTATTGATTGTTTCTCATTTTTCAGCCATAACGTGCATTTATAAATATGAAAAAAGTATTTGTTTAAATATTTTATAATACTATGCCATGCTATATGAATATGGTCAAAAGAGAGAAAGGGAAAGAAACATTTTCTGAGACTTCAGGTCAGTGTGGCATTTGATTATGAAGCCTTTTGAGTTGCTGGTATTCATTTGAGGACTGAAGTCGTTTGACATTTCTGTCAGGTGGTTTTCTCTTCCTCACCCTCAGATCGTCTCGTATGGCACTCTGAGAACACTCAACCAGGACACTAATGAACTGCTCTCTGGTCTCTCACACTCTCTCTTTCTTCCTTTCCCCTTTCCCCATGCATCCCTCCCCTTTCCAGTTCTTCACTTTATCCCCTCTTGCCTCTCCTCCTCACCATTTATAACACTCAATCACAACTATTTCTATTGTCTGTCTCTGTTTCCCATTTCCATCTCTGTACCTACAAATGTATTTGTTTTGTTTATTTATTTATTTAGGTCATCTGTTTGATAGATTGTAACTATAGTGAGAGTGTAAACTTTGTCTTTTGAATTTATACTGTATTGTGACTTCTCTGTCTCTATTTCTCATTTCCTTTGCTGTACATAATGTGTGCATTAGTTTGTTTGTCACTCACTCACTCAGTCTCTCACTCACTCACTTATTCATTTACTCACTCAGTCTCTCTCTCCTTCACTCACTCAGTCCCTCATTCACTCACTCACTCAGGCCCCGTTTACACGAGAACGATTCCGGGTGAAAACGTAAAAATATTTTATCGGATGTGCCTTTCGTTTACACGGCAACGGCGTTTTGGGGACTTAAAAATGCAAAAGAGTGAAACCACCCTCCAGAGTGGAAATCTTGAAAACGCTCCACCGTCGCGTTCCCGTCTAAACGGTAAAAACGCAAATCTGCTCAGTGCTCACGGTGGCTCTCGTCGCGTACGCGTTAACGCATGCATGCGCCAGTACAGGAAAATAACAACCAACATGTCAGATTATTTACATACGTCGGACCTTCAAGTTGCCCTAGCAGCTCTGAAAAACATACAAGAGTCTTTTCAGCAGTTGTACAAAATATTCTAAGATATTGGTGTTGTTGTGTGGCAGTGCTTCACATTGCCACCTAGCCACCTGGAGTGCATACTACATCGAATTTCACACACTTTTGCGTCACCATATGCACGCGGATTTCCCAACCATAACGCTCGTCTAAACGCAGAATAAAAAGTGATAACGCAACGCCACTTTTGCGTTTTCTCTTTAGATCGTTTCCATGTAAACATAGCCTCAGTCTCTCACTCACTCACTTACTCATTTACTCACTCAGTCTCTCTCTCCTTCACTCACTCAGTCCCTCATTCACTCACTCACTCACTCACTCAGTCTCTCACTCACTCACTTACTCAGTCTCTCACTCAGTCTCTCACTCAGTCTCTCACTCACTCACTCACTCACTCACTCACTCACTTACTCAGTCTCTCACTCAGTCTCTCACTCAGTCTCTCTCTCCTTCACTCACTCAGTCCCTCATTCACTCAGAGGTGTAAAGTCCAGGGGTCAGAAAGTAAATGTCCTGCCATATGTTTATTCCACCCATGAACTCAGCCAGCTGATTTCACTAATTAGTTCTATCTCCTGGCTGAAAAACTGTGCTAATTAGCAAATCCAGGTAATTGGAACAAAATACTGAGGAGGACTTTTACTTTCTGACCCTGGACTTCACACCTCTGCACTCACTCACTCACTCACTCACTCACTCACTCACTCACTCACTCACTCACTCACTCACTCACTCACTCACTCACTCACTCTATCACTTAGTCTCTCTCTCTCTCTCGCTCTCTCACTCACTCACTCACTCACTCACTCACTCACTCACTCACTCACTCACTCACTCACTCACTCACTCAAACACTCAGTCACTCATTCATTCACTTACTCAGTAGGTCAGTCTCTCACTTACTCACTTACTCATTAACTCACTCATTTACTCGCGCACTCACTCATTCACTCACTCTTTCACTCATTCACTCCCTCACTCATTCACTCACTTATTCGCTCTCTCACTCCCTCGCTCATTCATTCCCTCACTGACTCGCTCACTCACTCACTCAGGGGCTGTTTACACCTGGCCACTTCATGCGTTTTCTGTGATCGGATAGCTATCCGATCGTGAAAAAATCAGGTGTAAATGCCCTCTGAAACGCATTCAAGACGGATTTGAATCCGATCGCTCAAACCACTTCAGGAGTTTGTCTGGGCCGCATTCCAGACGAAACTGGACAAGTGTAAATGCTCCTCTTTTGCTCCTTATGCTTTTACTCCTCCCAACAATGCTAAAAAATAAACGTGTGAGAGCGTTTTATAGGCTATAGCCTATGTCATGTTATAGCCAGATATGACTACTGCAACATGCATCACCGCAGATGAGCATCGTTCATCAAGCCAACGTGCAAACTATCGCAAATCAAAGTGAAAGTAAATCGCAGAACACACAATCCTCTTCATTAAAAGTAAAGAAACGGAATGATCTTACCAGGGCTGTTGCCGCTCTCTCTTATTGCGGTCTTTGATTTTGAAATTAGCTGATGATCAATAAAATGGCGCTCATATCTGTTGCTTTCGGTGACGTGAACTCCATTAAATCTGCATATAGCGCGGGAAGTGAAAATCGGATTTATATCCGTGTTGCGAAAACACATTTATGTGACCAGATGTAAATGGAATCGTTCTGATAAATCAGATAGCTATCCGATCTGAGAAAACGCATGAAGTGGCCAGGTGTAAACAGCCCCAAAGACTCCCTCACTCCCTCATTCATTCACTCACTCACTCAGTTTCTCCCTCCTTCACTCACTCACTCTCTCACTCAGTTTCTCCCTCCTTCACTCACTCACTCTCTCACTCAGTTTCTCCCTCCTTCACTCACTCACTCACTCACTCACTCACTCACTCACTCACTCAGTTTCTCCCTCATTCACTCTATCACTTAAGCCCCTTTCACACAGAGATTCCGGAAAATACATTAATATTGTGTCCCGGGATTTGTCCCTGGATCGTTTGATTTTGGTTCATTCACACTGCCAGTGATTTTCCGCAATCTGTGAGTGCGTTCACGCACATCCCATAAAGATCCCGTAAAGACACGTGACATGTAACTTACGCGTCGAAAACATGTTGTGGTACAACAGCGGAAGTGTTTGCAATGTTTTGAACAACATTGCAGCTGATCAGGCATTAGATGTTGATGTTCAAACTTTGTTGTTTATGTACAACATGTTTCGTGGTCAAATCACAACTTTTTTTTTTCCCCGATTATGACTTCTTTTCAACGTGTTAATTCGATAAGCCGTCATTATGTTGTGCGTCAAGTTATCACTACGACACACCCCTTACAACATTGGTCCTGGCTTTTGTTCAAACAGGGCGCGTTCCGGGACTGATCCCGGTAATGTTATAGGTCCCCATCCCGGCATCGTTCCTGGCATCAATCCCTGGACGTGTTTGCGTTTACACAGAAGCACTCTAGCAATTTTACGTCAATTTCACAGGAAAAAGACGCTGTGTGAAAGGGGCTTTAGTCTCTCACTCACTCACTTACTCACTCACTTACTCAGTCACTCACTCACTAACTCACTCACTCAGTCTCTCACTCACTCACGCACTCATTCACTCCCTCACTCATTCATTAACTCATTCATTCACTCAGTCATGTGCTCACTCCCTTGCTCACTTTTTCCCTCACTCACTCGTTCACTCCCTCGCTCACTTATTCCCTCAGTCACTCACACGTTCACTCACACACTCCCTCACTCATTCATTCTCTCACTGACTCGCTCACTCACTCACAGTCTCTCTCTCTCTCTCTTACGCACTCACTCACTCGCTCTCACTCACTTAAATTGTAAATGAATACATATTGTGATCTCTCTTCATGCTGAATGAGGCTGTGTGTCATGTTAATTCGATTTTTGATAGGAACACAATGAACTGTTTGAGCTCATACAAACTCTAATAATCTTAAATTGTTTAATTAGATGCAACTTTTTAGTCACTCAAACTATCAGTTTGCAATGTGTCAGTTGCATGAATGTTACTCTTTAAACGTTAAGAGCCTTCCTGATGCATAATTAGAAATACATTCATTTGTTTGTAATTTTCTTAAATTATTATAATTGTCTTGGCAACTAAGTTTTACAATTGAAGAAAAGACATTGAAAATAAAACATTAGAGGCTCCAGACTAATTTATCATCTGGGCATAAGTTTTGGGTTTTCTTCCTACTCACTTAAATTGAAGGTAATTCAAACCATTAAGCACTGTTAATTTGTGAGAAGCAATCAGATAACCACATTGAAAAAAGCAATCATCATCATCCAAAATCATCATTTCCCAGACACATGAAAGCCCAATTAGGACATTATAAAGCAAAAGGCCAGTCACTGAAGACTGAAGCTGAATGTCAGAGCCTGTAAGTCAGGTAAAGTTCACCCCATCACAGATCTGTTCATCTTTGATGAACCTCTTGACGATTTAGCAAATTTTGCATTTACTTCGATTTTAATTAACCAAGAATTTGATCTTGCTTACCATAGCATTTTAAATATCTGATGACGATTGAATTCAAATCGTATGCAGTGATCACATCTATGTTTCCTCATCTTGTCTTGATTCAAATATCACGTTGTTTCATTCAGCACTGGGAAAAGGTTTTCACTTTTACTGACTCTTAAAAGTAGTTCACCCAAAACTTTAAATGCGGTCATCATTTAATCACCCTTATGCAATTCAAAATATCTTCTTTAATGTATGTTCTATAGGAAAAGAACATGTGATGTGAAGAAAGTCATAAATAGTGAACACGCTGCATCGTTGTGTTGAGGATATGATAGTACTGTATGTTGTGTTCTGTCTTACAGTGAGAGCTATATCAAAACAAAATTGACTACTTAAAATGGCACTAATTTTTCTATAAACTTTTATTTTCTTTATTTATTCATCCACATACAAGCTACATGCTGTTTGGTTAGTTGTGAATAAAATCACCTATTATTGGTTAATGACACTAAGCAGGCGCAAAACGATGAAATATTTTTATTTTCCAGGGATGTCCATGACAAATGGCAAGGAACTGGGAGCTTGTGGTGTAAAATGGCCTTTAGTTGTGTCCTACCCAGAGGGCATAGATGCTGCCTGGTCAGTTGCAACATACACCCTTCCTACTTTATCCCCACAGGGATGGATGGATGCTCATGCCTATGTCATTTCTCATTTGTTCTCTGTTCTCAATCTTTGAGTTCAGTTATGACATGACAACAATGTTGTCTGACCAGTGTATTGCCAAACAACACCTTCCCCTTCCCACTGTATGATACATGAGCAGATCCCTCAGCACCAGACTACCATAACCTATACCTTTTTTTCCCACCACGGCCATTATACTTAACTAAAACTATAAATGCAATAAACCATAAAAGTAACTACTGTAGTAATCACTAAAATTGTAATAAAAATTAATAAAAAACTATAGACATATTTGAAAAATAACTATACATTTTTTTCACAAGATTATGGAAACTGAAAATAAAAACAGAAACTGAAACCTGCTCCCGTTCAGTCTTTGTTACCTGATGAATACGAAAGATATGCTAAAAAAATGTGCAGTCGATATGTTAAATCCTGCATGAAACGGAAGTTGCGATAGTATTTTCTTCCCTATTGTGTGACGTATAGCCGAGTGAAACGGCTTCTCAAACAAGAAAAAAATGTAGGGCTAGACTTGATTGTGTCTATTGGGAATTGATTAGATCATTGAATCACTATGGTTTTGCTATTGCTGTGATGTCATTTGAGTGACAGGCTGTCCCGCCCTCACGCCAGTAAACACATCATCAAAGAGAAGTTTCTGCAAGAGTGAAGGGAAGTTACTTTGATTAAAGACTGTGAGGGCACTTGAATTAAAAACAAATAACAAAAAAATTGGTGTGCAAGGATAAGTCATTTATAATAAGAATCTGACTTCATGGTGACTTTAAATCATTGTCGGGTACAAATATATTTCGATTTCACTCTTGTCTCCAAATGTACTAGCAAAGTCTGTCAGCACAAACATACACTAAGACTGCACTTCATGATCCATGTTACCTCTTTTCTTTCTCTCTAATAAACAGCCATGCATCTCAGGTTACTTGAGTTTAATGATGATTAATGTTGATGTAGTGTGTTCACTGAAAACAGATTGATGTTTTGGATCTTGAAGAAACACAAGGTCAGACCATTTTTCCCCTTGACATTTTTGGGATTGACAGTCACAGCTGGAGGGGTGCTGGGTGGCAAAACTGAGTGACTGATGGAAATAAAGAATGAAGGGAGAACTCATGAAATGGTCACCAGGACTTTACCTGAGGGGAGAGAAAGAAATGGGATACAGCAAATGAAGACGGACTTCAGTAGTGTTTATGAGAGTGACTAATAGTTGTATTAATAGTTTATTTTTCCCAGAGTTCATTTTTTTTCTGTTTGTATTCGTTTCGACTATGATCTAACCTCTAAATGGTCTGTGTACTGCTTTGTAAGCAGTTCACTACGTATATTTGTTGTATGTGTGGGAAATATTGGCAGATTGAGGTCACAGGTTATCATTACTCCAGTAGGTGGTGACATGTGACTGTCTTTGAGTGAATCATTGAATCATTAGTTCAGAAACACGAAACTATTATGAATGAGTAATTGAACAATTTAGTCAACCAATTCGTTCAACAACACTGATTCATTCAGCAATGAGTAATTGAATCATTCATTTCACAGATCTGTTCGAAAACAAGATTTCATGCAGGAACTATTTTTAATTTAACCAAGGGTGTAAATACTGTTATGCACAGTGCTTATTATTATAGACTAGTATAAAATACTAGTATTGTGAATTGATTTTTGTGAAAAGATTTGAGTATTATTTTTGGGAGATCTGTACATTACTGGAGTATTCATTACTGATTATTGTATTTTTACTTAATTCCATTTCAGAAGAAAAAACTCCTTACAATTTTAGTTTGACTTATACTGGTGCTTTGAATGGAGGAGAAGTTTGCTTTGTAATTAGTCAGTTCCTTTTTACTAAGTTTTTTCTCAGTTAGGCAATTTTTGTATTGCTATTGGTTTAGAACACACACACACAAATGCGTGTGTGCGCGTGTGCGTGTGTGCATGTATAGTTTAATTGATCCTTTATTAAATGTTTTCGTTGTCTTCCTCTCCTTTTTAAAAGCCTGGAAGTGTGACCAGACAGACTGCCAGAAATCCGTATTGACTTCTCACAGTATTGATATTCTTATTCTTTGAGGTCAGTCCTCTATATCCCTGCTACATCATTACTAATACCTTTTAAAATTAATGCTGTTTCCATTAACATGAGGTTTCTCCTCTTTGTTTTTCTCATCATTCACAGAACACATCAGTAATCCCGCTTCTTGACAGATGGTTGACCGTGCCATGCTCTCTCCACAGTGATGTTTTTCCTAGAGGTTGGTCTCTTGAGGATAATGGCGGCCACAAGATCGCTTTGTCACTGACATCAGAAGATATATGGCACACCGCTTAAGATACATGCTGTCACTTTGAAATCGCATCCAGTGGAATTCCATCCAATTTTCCTGGTATTTTCACCATTGCATACATCATACATTTTTAGATTAAAAAGGACAATTTCATTTTACCTGACAACAGGGAACAGCCTGACAAACTATGAAAAGAACCTGTGCACCAAAAAAAATCCATCTGTGATCTGAGTTAAATATATCTTTAATGAAACTGGAAGTACATATTGCTCTCTGATTATTGTAGATAGGTAAGCGATGGGTTACGAGAACTTGTCAGATGTCATTTCCTGAAGCACAGATGGAAAACCTGCCTGGAAAAGTCTGGTCTTCAGCTATTTTAGAGTAATGAACCTGTTAACCAATTTAATTTTGTCCAATTTAATATTTCCTAATAATTTACAATGCTGTTGATTGGCAGGTATTGTTGATTACAGATTAAATGGGAAGTCATGAATAGTAAATCACTGACATCAATTATAAACACCCGGTTGGCTTCAATCAATTGACATTAAAATGAGAACTATTTGTGTGTGTGTGTGTGTGTGTTTGATTGTTTGATTATTAGTTATATATTTTTCTATATCACCACTACACAAACCAGTAATCTTTTTCTGAAGACTGAAAGTTTGCATGTGGTCAGTCAACATTCAGATTAGCACTGTAGATCAGGATTTTGACATTTGGTTGCCTGTTTGGTAATATTTGGTGGTACTAGTATGTTTTTTATGGATTATATGGTTGTATAATGGCGCTCTTTGATGTAACTTGAATATTAGAGTGAATATGGTATTCATTTATTTCCATGTTGTGTACATGTAATATTGGTCTACTTAATCACTACTCTGCTATGTTGTTGTATATACATTGTTTACATTTATATACATACTGTTGTTTTATACTATTAAAATGTATACAATTTGGCGTTTTAAGTCTGGCCTAAAGTAGCATGCGTATAGTACCATATTCATGTATCTACATGATTAATTTTAAAGGCTTTGCATTGTAACAATGATGGATGGATGGATGACCTGTAAGGTTATTTACTTCTCCTCTTTGACGTTAATACCTCATATAGATCCAATAGTTACCTAATGCTTTTGATAGCTTTCAAGTAAAAATCAAGTGATTAATTTGTTATCTTGTACTACCACAGTGTGGCAGCGATAGCATTAGCATATTTAGCCTAGCTTATTTAATCTTGTCAGTTAGCTGCAGTGCTGGTAAATGAGCTTGTGTTTAAGCTCACTAAACCAGCTAGCATCTCTTTAACATGAGGATTATGGAAGAGACACAGTGCCTGTGACACAGAGACACACATACTTACAGCATCTTAGTCTTAATCTCCCAGATTCATTTAATCCACTCAATAATCCACCGCAGCATCCAGTCACCACTATCTTAGCATCACTAGCAATAATCTGCTGATCTTTATAGGCCGGCCTGTCACAATGTCTATCTGTTGGGTTTTATACGAATAATGGCCTTTGATCTGGCCGAGGATCAGGGTTGTGGCTTTAAATAAGATATTGGATTGCAGATTTATATCATGTTTTAATGGCCGTATCCATGAATCGCTGATTTGGAGAAATAGATGGATGGATAGATGCCCTTTATTGATCCCCAAGGGCATCGTATACTCACCAAAGTGGGCCGGTACTCACTGGTACATACCAGCAATTCTGCACTAAATACTTTCCACAGTAACGTGAATTATTCTTGTGTACTGGCGTTATGCTTTTCTGTCCCTCAACAAGACAGTCTGTGCTGTCTCTTACACTACACTACAAGCGTTAGTCTTGCTAGTCATGCTAGTCAAAGTTTTAACAATCAATATTAAATCTGCTGCATAGCTAGTGGGGCCTGAGACCATATTGAAAATATGGAATTCAAAATATAATTTTAACCTGGAAATAATAAGACCGTTTTAGACTTTTGACAAACTCAAACATATATATAATACACACACACACACTCTCTCTCTCTCACACACACACACAAACACCTTTCTTAAAAAAATTTTTAAGATTCTGTACCATTTAATAACTTTTTCGGATTATTGTGATGTAATGTGAATAAATGAGAGTTGAACAACTACTAGAAATTATTTATTGTTAAATATTCCAGTCAAACACTGATAAAAATGATTATGTGGTTAAGTAAATACTACAGAAAAAAACAAATGCAATTTCTTCCTGAATAAGTTAGTTCAGGCAAGAACAAAGTAAATTATATATTAGTACTCAATTTAAGCTTGTAGAAATTAAAGCGTAAATATCAATGTCATACAATTAAGTAAAACCTACTCAACTTTCTGATACTGGTGTTCCCATAATGCACTGGGGCATGAACAACAATAAGGTTGCATTTTCACCCTTTTCCAGTTGTATTTACTGCAGTTGTATCGTTGCTTTGATGTTAGGTTTAGTTTCTTTGTTAATTTTACTTAACTTAGTTAAGTACATTTTACTTAATGCCATATGTGAAATGTACTGAAAGTCCCCCTGTAGTCAATAGTTGTATCCCTTAAAGGGGTCATATAATGGTACATGCACTTTTACAAGTTGATTGTACTGAAATGTGTGTTGGCAGTGCCTGTACACAACCATCATATAATGATAAAAATCCATCCGGTGTTTTTGTTTTAATCTCCTTATATGTTTTCCCCTGCCTCAAATTGAGCCGTTCGATTTTGTGGCGTCACTAAATCGGACGCCCCTCCCACGATTGTTGATTGACAGCAGCGTTTCAACACAGACCCGCCCTGAGCGAGCTGTCATCATAGTCCGTCATTGTTGATACACTGGAGCAGAATGGCGTCTAAGCGATTGTGGTGTTCTGTTCTTGGGTGTAATAACGAACACATTCATTTTGATGTTCCTAAATCCGAACCGCTGAAGACGCAGTGGCTGAGTTTTGTTTTCGAAGGGAATATTCCCCACGAGCAACGTCAATGCTTTCATGTTTGCGCGAATCATTTCTCACCAGACTGCTTTATAAACGAAGGTCAGTATAAAGCTGGTTTTGCTAAGAAGCTCCTCCTGAAAAAAGAATCGGTACCAACTATTTATGTTCCCTCTGCACATCCAGAAGAAGTGAGTGTAAAGTTTTATTAACCTTTAAATTAATCTTTGCAAATCGCGAAAAAAATTCTTCATGACCATTAACTGTAACATCAATCTGTCAACGAACTAACGGATACATCAGTTAGCACATTGCGTTCGTATCTCACTTCTCTACCGTTACCCTGTCAGTGCATACAAAAATAGATCAAAGTGACATTATCTTAACCAACCATTCAGAAACGTCCTGTTCGAGCCTTAATTGTCGAACTTCTTTGCAGCCGTCATCTTGTTCCGGGTCCGACTCCGGTTCAAACTGATACGATTGGACAGATGTGTCCTCAGAGACTCCTGCTGCCATTCTCCAAAATATACCCTCAACTGTTGTCAAGGTAACACTCCACGTGCATTGTATCAAAACGCCCGCAGTAAAGAGGGGCGGGGTGAGATAAGCTCATTATCATTTAAAGGCATATGCACTGAAACGGCGTGCTGAAAACAGAGCTGTTTTTGACCAGGTAAAATTAGTGTTTTCTTACAATACTAATGAGAATTTTTAATAAAAGTATATTACAAAGTTTTCATTTAGACCCTAAAGATTCATATTAACTTGTACAAAAATGGCATTATATGACCCCTTTAAAACTCATCTTTGATCACCAAAATTACATATTTAAACATTCTTTCCTTGAAAGAAATGCCTTAAAATAGCTTGAATGTAACTCTACACCCTTGTCTCATTTAGTATACGCGGTTCTATGAATATTCAAATTAGCCCCGCCTCCAATCACTCACACCAGCTCAGAGATCCACACGTTGACGTGATTGGTAGTTTGTGACGTCAGAAACACCAGCGATTTCAAACTGCGTTTTTGAGACTTTGGTTCACTGCAGTTTTAAGGAGAAAATACTCAGCGATTGTGTTGAATTATGAATTTTCACATGGTTTGTCTTAAAGCACATTAAAAACACCACATAGACATATAAACAACATTTTAAGCTTGATTTTCACCACAAGGGGACTTTAAAAAATCTGCGTGCAAAAACTTGCTAAAGAAAAATTCAGTCAATACCAGTTACTAAATGGGTGTACTTATTCTACATCTTTATGCAGTTGGCAGACGCTTTTTATGGAAAGCAACTTAAATTGCATTCAAGGCACACATTTGATCAGTTCATGCTTTCCCTGGGAATTGAACCAATGACCTCAGTATTGCTAGTGACATGCTCTGTTTGAGCTACAGGATGGCATTTTCTCCACAGAACACAATTTAATTTTTGTGGATATTTTCTATAGATTTCATAGTCAGATTTTTATTTTTATTTGTTAAATTATATCACCTTCAGTACCGCCCAAAGCACGTTCCAGTACTGAAATGCCGACATACAGTTTAACTTTGCTTTTTTTTGTAGCACTGCCAAAGGAGAAACTATGATAGAAAGATATATAAATAAATGACTACTTGTGTGTATAGCAGTTATAAAGTAAGTTAAACTTTAAGAATCAGAACTGAAGTGGTCATCGATAATAAAATGCATCAGTAAAGGCAGTTTTCCTCTGTACATCCATCTTTTGTTTTATTAGCTATTGATATTCTGATATTATCCGCTTGAGCCTTTCAAGAAACCCATTTGGTTTTGTTTTAAACATAGATCTTTTATTTTGTTTGTTCCTTTATCATGTTTGTTTAGCTCAACATTTATACAGCAAGTCAATCAGCCCCCCTTCTAATGATGATGTGAAATTATCATGTTTCTGCATAAGCTGCTGATTTTCATTTTGTTTGCCAGCCATCTTATCATGCTGATTTTCTTCTTTTGATTTGTATTTTTCCTGCCCGTGTGTTACAGCTTTGCCGTAAGCGTTCGTTGCATGTGAACCCCACAACGCTGCGTCCGCAAAACAAGCGCAGTCTCGCGTATGCGACTGATAAGGCTGTAAGAGAAATTGATTGCTTGGTGCATCAGAAGTTGCTGTTTAACTCTCAGAAAATAGGCGGAGAATGTACGCGAGACTGTAGATATTTCCTTTTCGTGTCTGAGAACAAGCGGCATTTAATTCCGTCACTTTTATGCTAAGATAACGCATAATCAACATCAAAGGCGAGCTTTTTTCCTCCTTATCTAAAGCTCACAGGCAACTAATTACTTACAGTATTGTGTTAGACACCCACATCAGCTATTACAAGTTACAGCTTCAAGTTTTACACCAATATCACAATGTCACAAATGGAAAAAAGGGACATGTATAGTTCATTATAATGTTGCATTGTGTTTTGTAGTATTTGTAGTACCGCCCTTGGAGGAAGTTATATAGAACAAAGACTTTGCTTTGTATGGGCCGTTTAGCAGAAAAATGGTGTTTTACTGTGCGATTAGTTGCACATTTCTACTGGGAGAGAAGAGACAGATGGAAATGGTGAATAATTACTCTCAATGCAGCAGGAAAATGGATTTTACATGTTTACCTCTCACAGCACAGCATGTTAACCTCCCTTAACAATACTCATTCTGAAGCACCGAGACTTAATGAGCAGAGTAAATTGTGAATCACTTAAGAGTCATTCTTTCAGATAATTTAGTAAATGCGTTGAGAACTTTAACTGTGATTTATTCATTCGTTTGATGTCAAGCGGTGGTCATGTCAATCTCCATAATTTCACTCACCCACACACTCGTACACCAACGCACACAAACACATAAAAACATGCGAGCACACACACACACACACACACACACACACACACACACATACTCTCTGAAATGCAAATACTCAGATGGCATGCAAGGCAGATGGCACAGATTAATGGACCTAGACTCACAGTTCCTTTGCCTTGTCCCCTCCCCGAATGCTTATATATGAAGTGATAGCCACGAAAGCATCGGCTGAATTGCTTACATCTGGGTTTGGAGATCAACATGGCGATAAGACCTGAGATAAGCATTTTGAAGTATTAAAAACTCCCTGTGGATTAGTTCCTCACCCTTACTCAATGTGACAAACAGCCACAGCAGTTGTAAGCCTGCATTTTGAGCCCTAAACCTTAGTACAGTAGATTAACAACCATTATGAAGATTTACTTAATTAAGAAGCGCTGAAATGCTCCCCCCGCCACTTGATGTGTGACATTTAGCAGATGGCTGTGTCCATTAGGACAAAATATGTCATAGACACAAACATTTTATTATCTGGTATTTGACATTTCATTTCTATTTAAATGCTTTCTGTGTAACGTAATGATACATGAAGCATACATTTGGACATATTGACAGCAACAACTTTACGGACAAATGTAAATACCATCACATTTAATGCGGTTAACATAAATAATTTGACAATAGTTGTGTGTTCACTTATTGAGCTAGCCTGTATAGTTTCTTTATCTTTTCAGCTGTGGGATTGTGTCTAAACATTAAACTTGTTTAATTAGCTATTGCAAAGTTGCGTTAATTTCCATTTTTACCAGTCAGTAGAGGATTGTTTTTTGTGCATTTGCTGACAATATGTTGATATTAATATTGAATGTTAATAATGAATGTTTAAGTGCATAACCGTACATATTCACTATATACAAATAACTAAAAAACAGTGATGTTCTGTTCTGTGTCGCTACTGTAAATTCAGTGAAATGCAAATCATGACAATTCTAACCTCTCAAGCACGAGTAAAACATCTTATCTCTGATGTGTCCATGTAGTGATTTATAAATCCAATCCATTGTGCACAAAATCAGTAGGTTACATGCATTCTGTTTATTTTTACATATAGATAGTATAAATATGGTATTTGATACCTTGTAGCTGTTTCAATAAATGTTTGCATTTCCATTAAGTGTTTTTGCAATTCAACACATGTGACACTTGTCTGTTCGCTTAGATAATTGTCACTAACACAGTATATGCACTTCCTCCAGGTTTGCGAGAGAGAATCTTGTGAAAACGGGAATGTAAATGTAATAAATCTCAGACTAGGGTCACTGTGATAAAAAGCAATTACCAAAGCTTAGACTTTATAAGACATGTTCAATTCAGCGCACATCCACAACTCCATTACTAACGGATTCTATGTTGTTGATGTAACGTGCTAATCAAAGACTGGAGAATAAGAAGCGAAATTTGGAACCTTGATACTCAAAGTCCTTCTGAGATCATCCATATTTTTTCCTCATCATACATATTTCATCAAATTTCTCATGTTTAAAATTATGGATTTGAAGGAACCTCTTAGCCTAAATATTTAACTTTGGTGTCTAACTTTTCCCACTGTTTATACTATATAATGTACATAAAAGATACCCCAAATCATGCAGCTTGTTGCTGAGTTATTCCATTAGTCGGATAGGCAATCAGATTTATGATTTACACATTGTGAATGACAAAATTATCCGAAAAAAAAATATCTAGGAACCTGGGGCCGGATTTACAAAAATTAAGACATTCTTAGGGTAAGTTTGTACGGTTGTTTCTTAGTGCATTTCTTGAAGAATTCTGAAATGTTTTCTTAAGAATGTCTTATTTCTTAAGAATAAAATGACAGACTTTGATGTTGTTTGATTGTACAGAATGCTATACTTGTGTTCTGATTTTGCTTTGTCTTGCACCTCAAATTCAACCCTTGTATCTTTATGATAGTCACTCAGTCCCTTAGCAAACGTTTGGACTAGATTTGGTCCAGAGCCAATATGTTGCTGTTTGTGCTGCTGGATCACGATTTATACAATAGTTTTCCAGGCTTGGTGGTTTAGAGCTTCATGTTTGGCATCACGAAGGCAAAGCCTTTGGTTTTTGAGGTCAGCCTCGATCTGTTTTGTCCAGGTGTTCTTGGGCGCCAGTAGTTGGACCTTCCATTTCGCAGGCCGCTGCCACCAGTCGGTATGGCATAAGTGACCGAACCACTGTAGCCTGCTTTTTTTGGATTACTTCTTTGACTGTTGGTTTATTTTCTCACCTCATTCTGATGGTGTCATTTCGAAGCCAGTCACATAGAGAGGTGCAGTACATGCCGCAGGCACCACATTTGAACCCTTCGAGTTTGTTTAGGTCTGCTTTTAGCACTGTCCACATTTCAGATCCATATAGTAGTACTGGTAGGACATTAAATCGTCCGAAATATATTCATTTTTGCTTTGACCATGAGGTTGTGCTGCTTCCACGGGCACCATTCGAGTGCCCCAAATCAGCGGAAGCTTAACCAATTCTGCTGTGGACTTCTGTTGATGCCATTTTCTTTTCCTGCTCTATAGTGGGCCACGGTACTTGAATTCGCTAACTTGTTTGATTTGGATGCCATCGAGGTAGACAGCGGCTGGCGAACCATCAGTTCTCATGACTTTAGTTTTCCCAGTATTAATAGTTATTTTGTAAGGTTTGGCTGTATTGGCAATATTTTATAGAATATCAGTAGCTTCTGCATCGTCATTTGCGAGTACAGCGCTATCATTGCCCGAACATTAGGTCAGTTATGAAGTCAGCATCTCCAAATTGGACGCCTGGTTATTGCGAACAATTTGTCTGTGAGCCAGGGAACTAACCCCCCTCCTTTTTCATACACGCTTGGGACCAGCAACTGCATTGTTATTCTTAAGAATGTTTTTGTGAATCCAACCTAAGAATATTCTCAAAACGTTTGACTTGGGCCACCTAGCAATCAAGCACCAGCCTTAGAAATCACCTTAGTTACCATATACTGTAGCAACACCCTAGCATCATGGTGGTGAGTTTTACACTAGTAAGCAACATTTACAGAACATATTCTTCAGACAATGTGTAAAAAAAATCAAATAATAATTCCAAAGTATTATTTTAACATTACTAACGCGCTTTTACACATGCAGGGAAACACTTGTACACAAAAGCATCATCCTCCACAAAGGCTCATCAATTTAAATAAGATAATAGATTAGCTAATCCTTCAGTAAAAGTTATTTTGGATTTCCCATGACACACACACTCTTCCCTGTTTCTCTTTCACATACACACGTTCTCAAGAGCCCAGAGCTAATATGAATTAATGGCTTGGCTATAGCTTGGTGAATTTAGCTCCATATCACATTTAGGTGAATAAAATAACACGTTTTCCCTCTCTGTGGAGGCTAAGCCATGCCAAAGAACGGGCTACTGGGTTTTTGGCGTCTTGTTCCATAAGAAATTGCCAAAACAACCCTAAGACAACATGGATATTACAACAAGGTCAGAAAAGAGGAGCTTTCGCAGCAGGTGATCAATCAGGAGCTAAAAACTAACCGTGAAAAGGCCGACTCCTGTAGTGACAAACCATTATCACGGTTCACGCTTGTGAATAAGCAAATTCAGTATGTTCAGATTATGCAGTAGAGGCAGGGAGTATTTTTTTTTGTTTTTTCCTTTAATATTTTATTGTACATGCCTCATACTGTGAAGTGATTTTTGTGCTAATTAACAAATATATTATTCTGAAGTCATTCTGTGGGTTGACTGCAGGGGTGAATAAACTCAGGAATCTCCCATAGTTTGCCTTTGTCTTTCAATAGAATGGGTTTTAGTTTAGTTAATCAAATGTTCCCCCTTTACATCAAATACGGTTTCTTTGATCTCCTTTGTTATGGGTATATGGAAATGATTTTCCCTTTCCTCTCTCTGAAATTAAATTTAAGCCTGTCAAGCTATCTTATGGCTTTATACAAACTACTTGATCATACATTTATGTTGCTTTTTTGTCCTGTTTGGAGCTTGACAGCCTCTGGTCACCTTTGTTGCTTTGATTGAACGGAAAACCACAGTGTGAACACTTTTTTTTTCACATAAAAAAGAGAAATCATACTGGTTTCACACAACATGAGTGTGATTTGATGATTGCCATAATTTACATTTGTATTTAAAGTATGAAGTCGATAAACTGTGAAGTCTTAGGGGGCAAGTGTGTACTAGCTTTGCACACTGTTGAGGTGGGCTTTTGGCATGTTCTGTCAGGCAGAAATGCTCAATGCTGTTCAATTTACACTTTTGGGGAGTATTCTGCAATTTCCATACAGTGCCAGAAATTCCCATTTGGATTGAAATCAGGGACTTGATTGGGTCATTGTAGGACTTTAGAGGACAAAAAATGTCAAATTGTATATGGCATTTCATGTCAAAAAAAGCTGCCAACCCCTGATATACAGACTTTTTAACAGTTCTTTTTGAGTAACTGCTTCTTTTGTGCCATCCAGCCATAAACACCATGGAGGATTGCTGCACTTTTACTCTGTTCTCGGCTACTGAACTCTGGAGCCCATGTATTAGTTGGTTTTTCTGTGACTTCTAGCACAAGTCTCCTTCTTGATCGCATTGGGAGTTTTTTTGGGGGGTGAACTTTTCAAAGCACTGTCTGAATGACTCCCACAGGGACGTTCAAATATTTAGTCATTGTTTTGTACACTTGGTCCCATTGTTTAGTTTACCTCTAACTTCTCTGGCATGCTTTAGTCTTTATTTTCACAGCTGTCTTTTAGATTTAAATATGCAAAATTACTTTGAATATGGGCAAGTGCCAGGGTTATGGTCTGTCTTGTCATAGAGGCTGTTTAAACGACACTGTTTTCAACTAAACCGTAACATATTTTATGTGTTTTGGGAGTTCATTTACACGACAACTGCGTTTTGGGTGCCTGAAAACGCAAACTTTTGAAAGGGGGTTTCAAAGTGCAAGTTAAAAACGTTCTCCGTGTAAACAACAAAAACGCGAATCTCTGAAAACGATGACGTCGTGCGCATACGTATTACATCTTCAATCTATAGTGTTTCATCGCCATCTAATGGCCTGTCAGCAGAATACATGGTTTTTAGTCGTTTTCGCGGATCCGTGTGAATGGGGATCGTTTTGACAAGGGTGTCGTCTGTATGCGGAAAACTTTAGCATATTGTTGTCGTGTAAACGTACCCTTAGTTATGGTGTTCAGTTGCTGTTTTCCATTGATCCAGTTTTCCCATGTGATTCATCCTATTCACCTGTCCCTCATTAATTAGGCTACCTTTGTTTGCCCTGTGTATTTAAGTTTTATATCAATGTGTGCGTTGTTGTGTTTCCTCCACGTTATTCTCCTGTTTATTGTTTTGATTATTGGACTAAAGATCCATTTCGAGTATCTCCTTCATCATGAGCTTCATTATAGCCAACCACCGTGACAGCAAGAGAATAGTATGTCACGCTCTTAGTTTTTTTTTACATAAAACTCTTAATAAAAAATAAAAATTAATTAAACATATCATTGTCTCCACTCCGACAACACTCCAAACCATACAGCTTTTGAGTTAGTCTTATTTTTAATGAGGTCAATCTGAGTCTGGATCTTCTATTGGTTAACTTAGGTCTGCTGTTTGAACTTTGGTACACAGCGAAAACCGAAACTACTTCACATGTGCTTGCGTTTCCACTTTCCCGTGTTTACATGCATATAAAGGTACAAAGCCTAATACTGCACCCTTTAACCGAAAGGCTTTTTGTCTAGAAAATGTGGCCGTTTCTTTTAATGAATCCCAAATCAAATCCAATTATATGGTAATTATGTTTGTTATAAAGCAGGTGTTTTTCATTTGTGTATTTTTTTATTTTAGTTCTTAAAAATAAGTCACTGCAATTATAATGATTTTATATATTGATTAGGAGGCACACTCTAAACAGACATGTGCAGATTATATCTAAATCTGCCTAATTTATTTTTGTATATTTTGTTTTAACCTTGGTTGATAAGAGATTGAAACACTATTGAAAGAGAAAATGAAAATGTGTCCTTTTAGCATTGTATCAGTAAAATAAATATTTTCAATTAATTACTAATAAGACATGCAACACTGCTCGTTCTTTTGCGTTTTTCTGTTCTCCAGAGTTAAGATGGTAAAAACAGGGTTTACACAAAGCCTAAAGTAAATGATGGAAATTAAGATTATAGCAACATTTATAAAGCTAATTCCAACAGAAATAGAGAATACTCAAAGTGCATTTCAGATGTGGATTAATTATCTCTGATCTGAAGCCATTCATCACTGGAGACCCCTCGCACAGCGGGAATCAAAGACTTTGTCTCTGTCAGAATGATTCGCTTCCCTATGATTTTCTTGTAGAAAACTGAATATGGACATCAGAAGAACCACATTGGGCTCCTAAAATGAGCTGGTAATGGGACTATTGCGTTTGAAAAGCACCCAGAGAGAAAGCAAATAAGAGAGGGACATCTTAAATTAGATCTGATAGAAAATACAATAAAAAATAAAAAGTCCCAAACGAATGAAAAATATATCCTGCTGTGTTACCATAGTAACCTTTTGTTTGTCAAGATGCGGGTATTGACAGCATGCTGGCATAGTGACTGTATGTGCGTACTTGTTTTATTTGAATTTGATGAGTGTCCATGTATAGAGGGACAATGCCCATGTCCTGGTCCATTGTGGAGAAGTGTCAAGGTTAGAGACGTAAAAAAAAGAGCGTGTGTGGGGGAGAGAAAGACGTTTGTTTGAACTCCCTGATGTGGAGTTTCCTAATGTGTCCCATGGGTGTCATTACACACACAAAGACGAGACACTCTTTAAACACACTACTCATACGCTCGGATACAGTCTTAATTATGAGTCTATCAAACCTGCTCCCTGCAGACAGCACACACACAGTTTCACACATTATTGCATAGAACAGGCTGTTACAACAAGTTCATGCAATTTTATGTGCATTTTGCATGAGGACTGGTTGCACATGTATTTTACACATTTATAACACTTTTCACGCATATGTCCTCATGCATAATACAAGACCCATGCAAATACGACACTTATGCATGCGCACCATTCTGTTTATGCTTATGCTGGGATACAAGCTTAAAAGCTTCCAGTTCTAGTAGAAGCTCAAGGGATGAGTGATACGGGAAGATATGAGATATTGAGAGTTGAACTGCCCAAAGACATGTTGTGATTTAAATGAATATGAAGGCTAACTTAGGCTAACTACTTTTTTTTTTCTTTTTTCTTTTGCAGTGTATTTGATATTGTCCCATTGATATTAAAGGGGCACTCCACCCATTTCAACATTAATCTTTATTGAAAGTGGGTCATATATGTAGTCGAAATGTAAAAGAAATTTTGAATTTGGTGCCCTTTTGACCGAGAAAAGACAGAAAATAACTTTAGGGTGCATTTGTATGTAAGACAACAACTCCCACAATGCACCACATTGCACAGCTCCGCAAGCCACTCCCACTAATCCAGAACAGCGCAAACATCAGAGAAATCACTCTTTCGTCTACAAGGCTAGCTGCCAAAAGAGTTTGAAATTCATTTCACACAAAATGTCTAGTTAGTTGGCTGTGGCGAGCAGGACGAGGGCGAGGGACGTGAGAGGACGGCGCGAGTGATAATGAATGACACCTGTGAGACGCAGCGGTCTCATATCTCTCACGGAGGAGCGGAAGCACAAAAGGAACAGGCCTGATTTTATGTTGTGTTTTGTTTCTGTTGTGTGTGGCCAGCTGGCTTATACTTTTGTTATTTTACTATTAAAATGTTTAAATATTCGCCGGTTCCCGCCTCCTTCTTCCCACAACAACGAACCCCGTTACATTGGCAAACTCATTAGCGAATTACTCCTCGTTTGTATTTCTTTCTATATGGTGAATTATTGCATGATACCTGGATGTTCCAGTCAGAACATATGCGGTGCGAAACTAGGATGGTTCACATCACAACACAAACGTCCGTGTGCTCGTCTGATCCAGAGATTTCTTCCAGGAGAAATTGCCATCGTTGAAATTCTCTGCAGCAGACGGACTCTATCTGTGTCCGTCGCGCACAGCGAGAGCACAGGCACCAGCAGTCCGCCCAGCTCGAGCCAGTCCGGGCTCCTCGTCCGCGACAGGCAGCCGCCTCCTGTTCCTCCATCAGGCTCAGCTGCTCTTCACTATATTGTGGCTCGTAAAGATAGCCACGAACAGCGGATTCGAGCAGCAGAATTTCAAAATCCTCTTCTTCCATATCATGTTTAGTGTTTTCCGTCATTGTCGTAACTTCCTATCTCCACAGCGCTTGTTAGCTTAGCTTATAAACAAGATGGCTGATATTGATTTCAGTATCTGCAAGTGAAGTCCCACCCACTGATCTGTGATAGCTCTGTTAGCGCATTAGGTCCAACCCCCTATGGGCGGGTTTGAAAGGGTGGGAACTAGTGCTTGTAGTCTTTACAGAAATCTCCCCCTCTGACACTTCCTCCTACATTGACGTAAAATGACGATTTTTGCGTCATTGTAGGAGGAAGTGAAAAAGGTAAATAGCGGATTTCTCTCATCTCAGGGGAAAATGAGAGTGTTGCATGACCATTCAATAGTATGACTGGGTTTCTAACAATGGAAAGCTTAAAGCAAATGGGTGGAGTGTCCCTTTAAGTCATTTTCCAGTGTTGCCAGATCCCGCAAAACAAGCGCCCGGGTTCTGACCAAAATTATTCTAAAACATTACTTTATAGTGCTATGAAACTGAAACTACTGTCTGGAAATAAGAATCCCCCCCAATAAAAATCCCACACTATGAATGTCCATTACTTATCAAAAGCAACTCAATAAGTTTATAATTAGTGGATGTGGCATCCCTGACATTTTCATGAAAGTTTTAGGCCCTGTCCCAAATGGCACACTTCATGTGCACTTGCGGTCAAAAGTGTGCATTGAGGGTGCATATCAGCCACAAAAGGGGGCGTTCGCGAGCACCCTTCTGAAAACTAAAATGACAAACAGGACACCTTGCGGTCTGGTGGACTTAACGGACAAGCGGCAGCCAGTGTAAGTCCACAAGACCATAGAGTGTCCCGTTTGTCATTTTAGTTTTCAGAAGGGTTCAAAGTGGCTTTGTGTCATGAAAGTGTGGACTCTGAGGAAGATTGCACGGGCTTAGGGCTCCATTTGGGACAGGGCCTTCAGGCTGATTAATTTGCCAATAGTTTGCCATTTTGCGATTTATCAGCATTGGCCAAAAACCGTAACTGCCTGCTCGATTAAGAAAAGCTTTAGATATTGGTGTCAGTTTTAAAATCCACTGACAGCATTTTCAATAGATTACATTACTGCTTATGAACAAATGCTTGGTGCCATAGAGCGGTTTTAGATTAGTGCTCTGTTTAAACTGAACCAAATACATTTGTTGATCTCTGGATATGATGTAAACCAAACAAAAAATCTGTTTATACTGAGACTTTGTTCAAATCTTTATTTTTTTAATGGCTCATGCTGCATAACCCAGCAGAGGCTCCCACATGTGAATCAACAAACACACTGAAACGATTCCGAACATCCTGGTGCCGTTCCAAGCCGAGAGTGCTATGTCTTCTATCCGTACACTGCATGCGAGTGTTTATGTGCAGTAATGTTTTAAGTGCTTCCTCTGTGAAATGAGAGGAACAGATGGATTTGGCAGATCCCATGGTACTGCTATCAACTCTGAGTCCCCATTGACACAGACAAAAACTACAGTCCCCCACCCCTTTGTTAAGCATGGCTGAATCATAATGCTTTTCCCTCATTTATTTCGTTTTGATAATTGCTTTAGATAACGGAAATGCTGACGGATGTAAATGGGGAATGCAGTGACAGGTTTAAAAACCTATCCCTGGATGGCAAAATTTCAGCATCTGAATTATTATATTATATTATATTATATTATACTATATTATATAATATTATATTATATTATATTATATTATATTATATTATATTATATTATATTATATTATTTTAAATATGACTAATTTGTTTAATATCACTTATTTTATCATTGTATTATATTATATTTTAAATATTTGTTAGTAATATAATTCATATTAATCCTACTTATGTTTACCATTATTATATTCCCTACATCGCTTCATAAACTAATAACATATTACTTAATTTGTTAATTCTGGATCTTTTAGCTGTTGATAATTCAGGTTAATTGACTTCACATTAAAGTTGCTAATGTGATGGTGCATGTAAACTCATTAACGTTGCACTAATGAAGTATTAATTAAAACCAGCACAGTGCTCTCTCTTACATTATACTTCTGCCTTTGGCCATGGTACTGTACTAGCTGTGTGGATACATAGAATGAGTAGGATTTGACTTCTCATTTTTATTCCATCAGAACTGTTTCCTTATGCATGAGGACCATCATGCGAGCCTTCGGAGTGATGATCTGGGATCAGATTTTCCCCAGTCAAGATAAATGTCAGTTATAAAAACAGTTCCTAGACCATCACTCGCGCACCTGACATACTGTAAGAATAGTGACCCACGTCTCACACTCCGCTGTGTCAATCTGACAAAGCTCCTCTATGGTGCGTTAACATCGCTGTAAGAACTCTTCACCTGTCAATCAAACGGCAAATGATCGACAGCTAGGTGCTACGGTATGGATTCATTACTCTCGCTTGGCTCTCTGATGCTAACGTCACACTTACTGCAATCTCTACAGTATCTAACACAAATGCGAGCACTAACTTATTCACCTTCTTTCAGATTATATTACATGAGAAAGCAAAAAAAAACACCCTCACACAAACGCAGAGGATAAGTGACTTCATTTAAATAACATTTTAATACCAAGATCTTAGCAGATGCCACTGTTTCTGCAAAAATGGAGCTCGCTGTCCAGCGAGTTAAAGGATCTGCGATACGAACGGGATGTCTACATTAATATACATTCTGTCAGTAATGGCGATACTATTTGAAACAGTTCAGAGTTTCATGGTCTGAACTGAGTGTGTCATGTAGGAGAGACATGATGGTGTCTTTCTGTGGGTCCAAGAGGAAAACCACTGCTGCATATCTTTTTACACGACTGTAACCACTGTGCCTGTAATTAATAGTGTTCTGGGTAGTTACTGTACTAGATGGTTGCTTACTAACACAAGTCAAAGAGACCACCCTCCAATTTCTATTTTTTTCCCTAGATTTAATCAGGATCACTACTTCAATTTAAGCCTATTGATTTTTGTTTCTTTTGTTTTATTGCCTTACCAAACGAAGATTGTAAGTGCTTTCACTTGTTTTACGACAATCTTTGAAGTGTTATTCATATTACAGTGTTGGACAGGTTAAGTTTAACACTTATGAGGTTATTCAAAAGTATGAGCTCAACCCTGTTACTCAAGCTAATGTAAGATTGTTTTTAATTTTAATGGGAAATATATGTTATCATAGCAAAAACATTCTGGTTCTTCTTTTAACATTTTGCTGATTTAATTTTATGTTCATTAAGCATTTATTGATAGAAAGTAGCCTAACACAAATGTAAGAGTTCTCTGTATTTATTTCTTATTTTGTTCGCTATTCTTGATGAGTGCCATATACATAGCCGTTCAGAAGTTTGAAGTCAATAAAATTATTATTTTTATTTAAATAAATTAATACTTTTTAGACAGAACTCATCAAATGTCTTTAAAAGTGTAACGAGGCTGTTCTGGGTGGGGATTGAACCCGAGTCTCAAGAGTTTGTGTTCAAAGTCACTGATACCTCGTTTCCACCAAAAAAGAACTGGTTCAGAACTGGTGCTGGTTCAAAGTTGGTTCAACTTGCGAACCTTCTCAGAACCTGTTTGTTTTTTCACTGACTAGAGAGCCCAGCGAACGACGTCGTTACATCACTGTGTACGTCGCCATACGTCTTAGCTTTCCCATTCCCGTCGTGTTGTTGGTCACAGTAACCCCGCCCCCAGCCCCCAACGTAAGCATGACGTGGTAAAAGAACGGTTCTAGTCCAGCAAAGAGTTGGTGCCGCTTTGGAACCAATTTTCCTGGCCGAGAACCTGTTCTTTGGCTGTCGAAACACAAAGAACTGGTTCGCGAGTAGGAACCGGCTTCGAACCGGCTCTCAAAATGCTTTGGTGGAAAAGGGGTACCTGTTAACTGATTGAACTAACTCCCCAATGAATGAATCCAAGAGCGGAGGTGGTCAAAAGCAAGGAGTCGCAGATCTTCAACAAAAGACAATATTTACTGATGAAAAGTACAACAAAAAACAAAGGAAGCCAGGCTTCCAAGAAACAGTAAAAAGGAAAATAGACACAAGGGTCCAAAAACTTAAACTTCAAAAGACTTAGCTTGCAACAGTATAGGCTCAAGACTGAACAATAAAGCGTGGCACAACCCCACTTAAATAGGGCAAGACACAGGTATGACACATCTGGCATAATGAGAGGTAGTGTTCAGCAGGAGCCTGGTGAGAGGCGCCACCTGCCGACCAGGAGGAAAATAGCAGTCCAGTTATGGGTTCCTTACAGAAAGTGACAATAAAGCCAATTATGTTAGAATATTTCTGTTGCAAATGAATGCAAATGTTCTTTTGTACTTTCTATTCATCAAAAAATATTAACCAGCACAACAGTTTTCAACATTGATAACTGATAATAATGTGCATTTATTCCGTTACATGAATAAATACAAATTTAAAGTTTGAAAAGTTTAAAGTTTGTTTTAAATTGTAATTATATTTTACAATATTACTGTTTTTACTGTATATTTAATCAAATAAATGGAGCCTTGGTGAGCATGCGAGACTCTTTAAAAAAAAAAAAAAAGTGAACAATTGTGTATAATGGCTAAAAGGTGAAATTGATATTGCATTTGAATCTCAATAAGGTGAGAGATGTGTGTTCAAAGTTAATTGTATGTAGAGTACAATTGTAGAATATCTCGTTACTGATTTTTATTGACTGGATATGTGTTTCTCTGTATCTCTCTCTCTCTCTTTCTCTCTATCTCTCTCTCTCTTTCTCTCTCTCTCTCTCTCTCTCTCTCTCTCTCTCTCTCTCTCTCTCTCTCTCTCTCTCTCTCTCTCTCTCTCTCTCTCTCTCTCTCTCTCTCTCTCTCTCTCTCTCTCTCTCTCTCTCTCTCTCTCTCTCTCTCTCTCTCTCTCTCTCTCTCTCTCTCTCTCTCTCTGTGTGTGTGTGTGTGTGTGTGTGTGTGTGCACGTGCATTTCTGTTCTGCTTACTCAGCTACTTTTAAAGACCCATTTTAGTTGAACTCATCCAGAGTGCAGCCTCAAGGACAACACCCCGATCTCCATCAGAGAGTCTGTCACTGCGTACGTGTAAACCTGTGTGCATTTCAGACAGGAAGTAGAGTTGTGCGTGTCTGTGAGCTGATGAGTTATGCATTCACACTGAACAACTTGGCTTGCATTGTGCATCTGTGTGTATGTTTATAGTCTGTATTTAGCAGTGAGTGTGCATCTGGTTCAGTTCCAGGGAGAGTGAGGCGATAAATTCTTGTTTGAGTTAATCCAAATGTCAGAGGAGTGAATTGTTTAAACAGCACGGCTTGAAAAACATGGGAGAGAAAAATGTTAATGCTAAAGAGCGTAGGGAAAGATTGGATTAATGGAGCTAGTGAGGGATGGAAGAGGGAAAGATGGGATAGAAGTGGAGGGAGAGAAAGGGCATGCATCTCTGTTCTGCATGCCTGTGTGCCAGTTCACTGCATTAGCGCGCTTCTTCAGAGGCTGACAGAATTTGCACATGATAACGCACCCTGCCAAAAGCAGTGCACAAGCCCAGAGACAGACAGAGAGAGAAAGAGAGAAGGGGATGGAGACAATGAGGAAAGTTCCCCCGAAGTAAGCAGATGCAATTGAACTCCACAAGGTTTTTAAAGGGGTAGTCTGCGATAAATAAATAAAAAACTGTCATTATTTGCACATCCTCATAGCATTCCAAACTCATGTTATTTTCTGTAGACCATGATGTTCAGAAGAATGTTCACAGTACTCTTTTCCATACAATGAAAGTAAAAAGTTGTCAGGGGCTGTCAAGATCCAAAAATATTCAAAGTATTCTGAAGTGGGAGGAACAGACCAAGATTGAAGTCGCATTTGTGCATGTTCAAATTTGGGGCGTTGCGATTGGTTACGAGTCATATTATGATCAATGACTTTTTCTGCCATCAGTAGGTGTTCGACCAATCGGTGAAGACCCTTTCACGCTAAGCGCGATGCGATAAAGCTAAGCAAACCCCAAATGAACAGAGCTTTCACACTGAGCACGAATCGATTGATTGCCTAATTCACACACGCTGACCGAGAATAAATTTTTCCTCATGTATGTATCTCGTAGGTTTTCCCATTTGTCTTTAACCTCGTCCAAAATACAACAGTAAATTAAAGTTTGGTACATCGATTGCGTGTAATAACTTACAACTGCGATCTAAAGTGGATTAATGGATTATTTATTTTAAATAATGGGCAGACGTGCATTATTTGTAGTGTTTTATGATAAACTAAACTTGCTGAGCATTTCTCATGTAAGCATTTCTCATTCTTTATTGTTAAAGAAATAACCCGAGCTGCATGAAAAACACATACAGAACATAATTGTAATCAGATATTTATTTGGCTTCATGTTTCATCTATAGAAACTTTTCTCTCCGTTGTTTATGTGCGGAACCGTGTGGAACTCAGAGCGAGGAGCTGCAACACAGGCTCATTGGAAAGAACGTCCCTGTGGCAACATTTGTGCAAAACGCACAATACTTACCAATACGTACAGTACATCACTGCAGTCTCTAACAGAAATGAACACTAGAGGCCGTAAAACAGCAATGTTTTCATACACAATTATGATTACAGGTGAAGATTATGGATTAATAAAGACTTGTTTTCACGACCTCAAAACACTTTTTACCATAGTGCTTGATTTGTAAATGAATATATTTTGGAGTTTGCATCATTAACCAACTCCATATGTTCGGTTTTACTGATGTACTAAGCTTTGCTCGGTAGCTCAGCTGGTGCAGAATTGTACTTGTGATGTGGAGAGCTCAGGTACGAATCCTGTGAAAGAGGAGTCACGATAAAACAGTTCCAAGACAAAAGTTCAGAAACAATCTAAAATGCCATGGTAGCGTTTTTTGTTAACACTATTGTTTTGTCACTATCGGGAAAGTAAGGTTTGTGGTTTGGTGTAGGTAACGTGAAGAAGCTTTAAAGCAGCACTAAGTAGGAATTCCATTTTTGTCAAACAGCGACTTGACAGGAGTACTTGTACTGTCGTGAATAGCACTCACGCAGAGATGGCTCGCCCTCACGGCCGGATCCCCTCCCCCTGTACACCGGTACCTGTTCAGTAGGATGGACGCTGTAACGAGTGAAAATAAGGTATGGCCCCTTTAAGAGCTGCGCGCGCCCAACACCACATGTATACGGCGCCGGGTTATTTCTGTTTGATGCTCATTTTATCAGAATTTTATCAGATCTGTTTTTTTTTTTGCCGTAAAGCAATTCGTTACCTCGCGAGACCTGATATCACACGATACTTCCTAACACTGATTAGTGTGGCTCGCCGGCCCAAAGTTGCAAGGGTGGTTTTGTGGCTCACAGGCACCAGGGGGGTGCGAGACGACCACCATTCAACACGAAATCAGTAATATAAGCATTACAATGACTCCAAAGCTGTTCGGTTAAGGTAAAAAAGTTACTTAGTTCACCTTTAATCTTTTAGCGCCACACACCGGACATTTAAATTCAGAACTGATACGTATAAACTCAAACATAATAAAATGTTGCCATATTCACGTTCATCTGTTCCGGTAAAAACTGAACACGCTTTTAGCGCCACCCACTGGACATTTCACTTTGAAACTGTCGCGAAACATGCACGACGCAACGTGTTTTGCAAAAATGTTACCACAGGGACGTTTTTTTTAATGACTCTGGGCTGAGAAAATGAACACAACGTCGTTCCACAGGGATCTATTGTTTCGATTCAAGAGCATGTTTGCGACGTACATTCGCGCCGTTTAATCGCGCTCAGGGTGAAAGGACCTTAAGGTTTAATCCTGGCTTAATCTAAGCCCTGTATGTGTTACCAGGCCATGATTTTGTGTGTGTGTGTTATTATCTAAGCTTTACAGCTCCTCTTCATCATTCACTTCCATTGCATAATAAAGAGCAGCATCAACATTCTGTTAAACTTCTTCTTTTGTGTTCCTGGGAATAAATGAACAGGGTTTGATATGAAAGTCAGTAAATACATTTTCTATTTGTGTGTGTACTATTGCTTCAAAACTTTAAAGCCTCCCTTTGAACAAATTTTACCAAAAAAACAACAACAACAAAAAAAACAGCATGATGCTTCATAAAAGGCTTACAAGCGTAGCATAATGCATTTCTCCATGGCATGAGTTGATGCTACAGCCTTAAAAACCGTTTTTAAGAAACTACTGCTTTTTACAAGTGATCTTAGATGTTCTACTTAAAGCATCCTTTTTTTTTAATGGCGTCTGACCGCTTTCAGCCTGGATTCTTCGAGGAGTTCAGGCTGGGCGAGGAAAGGAGTGGCACCCCAACTTCAAAGCCACCCAGATTTCACATGTGATGCAAGACCTTGCAATGCTTTCGCCTGAAGGGCATGGTCTTGCTGTGTAGCAGGTGTTTAGATAAGACTTGCCAAAAATACAGAAATATAAAAATACCCCTCTATCATAGATATTATTATTCTAGAAAGAGCTGATTTAGACAGTTTAATATTGTGATGTGTTTGCATCATTGTTACCATGATTTAACATTGAATATGACAGCAGATTGGTGCTGAGAGAGGAACTTTAACTTAATACATGAGCTAATCCTCCATATTGTGTTTATATTGAGTCGTATTTACCAAGCTGCTGCTTGTTTGCCATTGACGTTTACGTTTTTATACGTGGAATTCTTCTGGGCTTTTGAGTTTGCAATATTATGCCTGTTATCTTTAAATTCAAACTTGAAATTACTGTCAGTCATTAAATATTGAAATCCTTGAAAAGATAAATACAAAAAAAAAAAACCAAGAAGTAAATCTAGTTGCATTGCTTTTCATATTCTTCATCTAAGTTTTTATTTGTTTATTGGTGCATATTTGAGACGGTAAAAAAAAAAAAGAAAATGTTTCTACGTTAATAGAAAACCATGGAACATTTATTCAGGCGTATACTGTTTTGTATGGATGGAAGCGTAGAACTTGTTAGCATGCAACAGTTTGATGTAATTTATGTTTTCAAAGCTCTGGTAAATGGAAGAAAATGTGATAAAGCCTTTATGTGAATCAAAGCTTATTTATACCCTCAAAGGAAGAAACAGGCATATTTTTCTCCGCACATTTTCCCTTTCTTTTATTATTTTTTTTTCTTCTTTTTCTTACATAAACACTCTTCAAAGGCAGGACGAGGCCCAGCAGCAATAATGGCAGACAAATAAAATAATTCTTTAGGCGTATGCCGCTAAATGGCTTAATCAGCATTTGAGAAGTCCTGGTTAAAAAAAAAAAATGAGTAAAGAAAATGGTACTATTTTATTCATAATTTTCTTATGGTCTTAGAGAAGAGAGCATCACAGTATTGCATTCATTTGTCAGCATCATATTTCTATAGGCATCATTCAGCATATAGGTGACATGTTGTTTCACAAGCAACCCTTAAAAAATGTATAGCTGAAAATATGCATTGAATAGAGCTGGGTTTGCTGTACCCATTGCATATTGGACAATTACATTGACAATGCTGAAAATGTGTTACTGAGTAGAGAACTTAAGTGCATCATTACAGCTCAACTAAGGCTGACATTCTTGTTCCGTTGTTGTTCTCCTTTGTTTGGAAACTTAATAGATACAGGATTACCAGTGCTGTCATGAACTACTCTATCACATCACCTGTACTGTATATCTGTGCTCTTGTAACTGCTATTATAAACCTGCCGTACTAGAAATGAGTGGATATGGGGTGGAGGAATAAAGTGTGGGAAGCGCTCATTTAGCACATTGAGCTCACTCAAATGTCATTCAACACTTTATTTATATCATTAACACTTTATTTTTAGTTTTAGTGCAGAGTGTGTGAAGTCTCTCAAAGTAGGCTACATTTATCAGATGTAAAAAAAAAAATGAAACCTATAATTTACTGTTTTTAATTATTGTTATTGTAAATATTATAATAGCTTTGCAGTGCTTGATCATTTACGAAGAGTGCCTTTGTTTCTGCTAAACAGTGAAAGATCTGTTTAAGTTGTGAGTTATTGACCCCGTTTAAAATGTAAAAGCAGATATATTTTCATGTATAAAGACCATTTTTTACTGCAACGTGGCAGACAGAAAATATTAAGCAAGATATTAAAACGACAATATGCTGTTTCCAAATTTTAATAATTTACTTGTATATTGTCATTGTTCAAAAGTAGACGTTACTTTCTATTTTTTGTTACTTTGTAGGTTGACAGTTTCTTCTTTTTTTTCAATTTTTTACCTGCATTAAAGTATTATGATCCTGAAGAGAAATGTTTTCCTTTTAATTCATATTTATTTCCATAACACCTAAATAAGTATAAATGTATTTCTAAAACATTTTTAGGTAACATTTACTTTACAGTGTCTTTGTTACATGTTACATCTACTTATAGTAATAATACTATAGTAATAACAGTAAATTAGGGATGATTACATGCATAGCCTAAACCTGTGGAGGTGAAGATGACAACTCCCATGATCATTCACAGCATCAAGCTACAGCTTTGTTATTGAATATGGCCTCTAGTGACGAAACTCACATACTGTGCCTTTAAATATATAATTACACTGTAACAAAGACACCTTAAAATAAGGTGCAACCATTTTTACTGATGATATATCCATATAGCCCTTAATATTACATTTATTAAATATTCTGTTAGTAGGGGTTTATGAAAATAGTACAGAAGTTGCTGTATGGTGACTTATCTTTCTATCTTTAGCATAGCAACTGTCCGCTTGGAATCCATCACTCATTGGCTGTGATGGACAGCTGATTAATGCTGCTATTCTTTCATTATTCATAACTCACTCACCCACTTATTTAATCACTGACTCACCAAATGAGTCAGAGGTCAGTCAGGCATTTTAATAGACTCTTCTCCCCTATCAGCTAATTATGTTTATTGCCTGCTTGAAAATCGTTTATTAATGCCTGTTAGACCCAGAAAGATGATGCAAGATGGCACCGATGATCGCATTTACCGGGACGGGTAATTACCAAAACTTTTGCTGACCTTTGACCTTGGCTCATATGTGCTCTAATCAGTCGGCTGCTCAAAAGGTTAATATGTCAAAGTCTACTAATGAACCAGTTCACTCCTGACCTTATTTAAACGGTCTACGATGGAGTTAAGCAGAAGCGTGAGCAGATTGTTTATCAGCTTGTGTGTTTTGATGTTTCTAAGGGTTTACTGGGTTGCACTTTATTTTACAGTACGTGCACTTACATGTACTTACAGTATACTTACCTAAGAAAGTGCTGGTTAATGTAAGGTTTTGGTGTGGTTCAGGTTTAGTACCTAGTTATTACCCAATTACTGTAATAAGTACATAGTGTATATATGGGGAACAGGACTGTAAAATAAAATGCTACCGTCACTGTACTGGCAAACAATGCTGTAAAACTGTATTTTTACATTGTAGATTTATGTAGCAGTGGAGAATTAATAAAACTATTGACTTGCCTATATTTCGAGACAAAGGTCTTAGTGATTTTCAGTTCTGTTCAAGGTATTTAAAGCAACAGTTTTTTTCAATAACAGAAGATACACTGTTAGAAAAAAAAAGTGAAAGAACGGAAATATTCTGGCAGCTGGGGCGCCAGAAAAATACCGTGAAATACCAGTTAAAAACCAACTCGTAAAAAAACGGAAATATTCTGGCAGCTGGGGCGCCAGAAAATGTCTGTTAAAAAAACGGAAAAATACTGTCAGGAAAAAAACTGTAAAAAAAATGTTAATTTCTTATCCTATAATTATGGTTTATTACTGTTATTCTACACAAAAATATCTTTCATTATCTGATATAATGTTCATTTACTGACCTATTGAAGTATTAATATCTGTTTTGTACCATTGTAATACACTGTCAACCAACAACCACAGTGGTGATGAGAGTCACATGATCATTCAAAGCTCATTCAGCGCTATCTCACGACCAATTCGTACAAGAGATTAAAAGGTGGCTAATTCGTACGACCTCACTCGTACGATTTGTCTAAGCCAACGTGATGGGTAGGTTTAGGGGCGGGGTCAGGGATAGGTCATTCATATGATTTCATACGAATTTGAATTTGATACGATTGGGAATGTCAATTTACGGTTTTTCACTGTAAATTATACAATGAGTTGTTCTTTTTCACTTTCAAAAACTGTAAATTGAATGGTATTTTACAGTAAAATTACATTAAATGTACCATTAGATCTATCACAGTTATTATATAGTACGGAAATACTATTATTTAACCTTAAAACTCACTTTAACACCCACATCTTTAAGGAAAACATGTTAAATGACTGATTTCTGCAGTTATACCTTCTTTTCTTTGTTTTCTAATTTAACAGAAAAAATCTGTAAAATATTACGGAATATTTTATGTAAAATTACACATAACCCTGTAAAAATACAGACAATTTCCTTTAAAAAAAAAACGTAAAATTGATGTAAAACCAAAATACAATCGATTACCTGTCAATTACCAAATATCTGTAAAATAACAGGCATTCACTGTATAATGACAAAACGGCAAAATTCTGTAAAAAAAAAATACAGACCATTACCTGTAAATTTACTTTTTTTTTACAGTGTATGTAAAAGTATTGTATTTGGAATAAAAGGCACGATAATTAACATGATAATAAATATCAGACTGACTTTTCCATTTGTTGACATGACATGGTTAGATTTAGATGGTATATATATATATATATATATATCAAGTTGGGTGTCCACTTAACACCATTTCATCATTTATAATGAAACCATCAAATAAAAAAAGATTTTAATCATATAATAAAATGTCATATTTATTTGTTACTAAATCTTTATTAATTTATCACATGCAATGCTTTCAGAAGCTTTACTTTTTTAAATAATTCTGTTTCTGTACTTTTTAAAAAATGAGCATATTTTAATGACAGTAGATCTATTGAACAAAAATTAATTATTTTATTTATCAAAATAAACAGAAAAATAGTGCAAACTTTGCTAAAGTGATTGTTTTGAACAAGTATTAGCTTGGGCATTATTAAAAAACTTGTATCAATGCCAACTTTAAGACCGTTTAACCTTTTGTAATCGTGTCCGCAGTTTGTTTGTGTTCAAATAGCAGGCATAGGACACGATTCTCCAAGTTCTGGACCACTGAAAAGACTGTGGATATGACTTTAGCATTAGTTTTGATTAGAGTTAAACTACAGTTGTATAGTTTTGCAGATCGTTAGTCGCCTAGCATGTCATCTTCTAAAAGCAAACCAATGCCTGGGTATCATGTGATAGGCCACCCCTGACTTCAAGTTTGTTTATTCCCATAACAAGGCTTTCTTTTTATAATGTTACATTTCACTTTTGAGGCTGTTTCCTGGCTCTGGGCTCTGAATGCACAGTGGACATCTGTGGTAACAAGAGCCTGAGCTCCAGGGAGGAATCTAAGATGGGATCATGCAGAAGGGGCCTGGTGTTTTTGCCGACTGACCTCTCTAGCTGCCGCTAGCCTGTGCAATGCTAATTCTCTTTCAAGTGTGTTACATTAGCATCTGTTCGCGGTGCGTCCTGAGCCAATCAGCTTTGATCTGAACATTCTGTCTTTTCAAAGGGCTGAAAAGAGCCCTAGCCTCAGAATCTGCATCGCTCGCGAATGCCGATAGACTACCAATGATAACGCCCACAGACTATAATAACCGCGGCCTGCTAACAAGGAGAAAAGGCTTAGCATGTAGCGTCAGAGTTGTCAGAAGTGCACACTCGCTTGTTCTTTTCGCAAACTGTAGGCGTTGCAGTGTCTGCTCGGCGAGAGCTTGTCCATAAAGTGCAGTCGTCTTTTGAGAGCGCTGCACTGAGGAACACTTCACACAACTCTTAATACATAAAAAGAGCACGCTACCCTTGACTTCCAGACTCTTTATCATTTAATTCAATATGTTTAGTGCTGTTAAATCTATTGACGAGCGCTAAGCCTCTTTTAACGCATCAGTAGTCGTGCCTTCACAGACGTGTGAAGGATTAGCAAATTTTATTTACCCTAATGTTTCCAGATTGATTATAAACAAAATTAGGTCAAAATGTTTAGCTCTTCCACCTGAATTCCTGCTCAACGCCTGGCATTATGTTAATCGGCTGTTAGCAGACTTTTCACAAAAGAATGTCTTAAGCCAAAATGCAATTACATTTTTTTTTTTAAATCCTGCTTCTTCCTTTCATTATCCTTTCAACAAAATAAAGTTTACTTTGTGAATGTGTACGTGCTTCAGTTCAAAAGTGCATGATACAAATCCAAAGCCCGAAACGCTAACACCTTTTTTGAAAGGTGTTAGCTGAAAATGTTCAGTGAATAAAGAAAAATATTTTAAATCATATCAAATTAATTTAAAAACGAGATGCACTAATTCTGGCATTACAGGGGTGATGGAAAGATTAGGACTACAAATTTGAAATACAAATTATAATAAAATAAATGAAATAATAAAGATTTCACCATTACAAAAATGGGGGTGACCAAGGCTATTTTTTTATTGATTTCATTAACAAAATAATAATAAAATAAAAAGTTTTGATTTTTTTAGGGGAGACCAAGGCTCATTACGATTTCATTTAAAAAAAAAAAAAATTTAAAAACATAATAAAATCAGATGAAATAACATAATTTCACTACTAAGTATAGAGGGAAGGTTAGTTTTACTCATTTAAAATACATACATACATAAAATATTAACTCTAAAACTGAGCATGCAACACCTTCCTTGTATGACAATCAGTATGGTCTCCCTTGTGTAAAAATACAACAGAAAAAAGCTACTCTGAGGCAGATATACTGTATATATATAACACACACAAAGCACTATATTATTACAGCCTGATTCATTTATTGAAACCGTTTTCCCTGGCAGTATGTACACTGAACAGGTATCCAGTTATATAAGTGCAGTATTCTCTTATTATGTACCGAGTTATTTGCTTTTTTGAGCAGTTGAGTTTGTGAAATAATCTTCTTAGAGTGAAAGAGTTAAAGGGCCACAGGGACCAGATCCAAATCCCCTGCTATTACTGCTTGCACTAGACATACACACACACGCACTCTGCTTCTCTTTCAGCCACACCAGGGGTGAAAGCTATCCACAGCTTTAATTATGTCCCTTCTCTCTCCTTCTCCCTCCCTCTCCTCGTCTTCTGGAGTATTTCCTCTCTATCCCCACACTCAACCCGTTCACTACCCTGTAGCTCTTCCTCTCGGTACCTGCTTCCCTTCCTTATACTTTCTTTTTCTAATTTTTTTTTTTCCGGTGGTACTCTACACTTCCCCTCATTTCTGTCCCTTCCCTGCACTCTCCATTCCCTCCCCTCCTCTCTCTCTCTCTCTCTCTCTCTCTCTCTCTCTCTCTCTCTCGCTCCCCATTCCTCTTTCAGTGGTAATTGGCATCTTCAGAGTTTCAAGTTGTTTTCCGTTAAGCTACTGAATGTTAGTCAACTCAGAGCTATTAATAGAGGATGTGAGTATCATGTGCAGTTGTTTTGTGATGGCTGAACTGTCTCTCTCTCTCTCTATCAGGTCATTTTTCTGCCGTTGGTTTGTTTGTCTCGGTGAGTTTGCTGACCTGTCCTGCTGGTCTGAGCTGTGGGACGGAGACTTACGATCCACTGGGGCTGCAGCGGCACAATTCAATTGAAGAATTCAATTTACATGTTTTTTCTGTCAAAGTGATGAATTGTGTGCAGTATAACACAGGCTTGGTTTCACAGACAAACATACATGCACACACACTTATGCTGTATACCACATAGGCTTTCTTTCTTTCCTCCTTTCTTTCATTCTTTCTCCTAATAAGTTTGTTTTGCTTGCTTTCCTTTCTTTTCCTTTCCTTGTAGAGATGACTGAATTTTCCTTTCCTTTCTTACCTGTCCTTTCCTTTCTTTCATGTCCTTTCATTTCCTTTCCTTTCCTTTGCTTTCCTTTCCTGTCCCTTTCCTTCTTCCTGTAAATTTCCTTTCCTTTCCTGTCCTTTCATGTCCCTTTCCTTCTTCCTATAAATTTCCTTTTCTTTCCTTGCTTTTCCTTTCCTTTCCTTTCCTTTCCTTTCCTTTCCTTTCCTTTCCTTTCCTTTCCTTTCCTTTCCTTTCCTTTCCTTTCCTTTCCCTTTCCTTCTTCCTGTAAATTTCATTTCCTTTTCTTTCCTGTCCTTTCCTTTCCTTCTTTCTGTCCTGTCAAAATCCTTTCCTTTCTTTTCCTGTGCCTTTCTTTCTTCCTGTAAATTTAATTTCCTTTTCTTTTCCTGTCCTTTCCGTTCCTTCTTCCTGTCCTGTCAATTTCCTTTCCTGTCCCTTTCTTCTTCATGTACTGTCCCTGTCCTTTCCTTTCCTTCTTCCTGTCACGTCCTTTCCTTCTTCCTGTCCAATCAATTTTCTTTTCTTTCCTGTCCATATCCTTCATCCTGCCCTGTACCTTTTCTTTTTCTTTAATTTCCTTTCCTGTCCCGTCCTGTCCTTTCCTTTCAATATCCTTTCCTGTCCTTTTCTTTCCTTATTCCTGTCCTGTCGCTTTTCTTTTCCTCTCCTTGCCTTTCCTTCTTCCTGTCCTTTTATTTTCCTGTCCTCTCCTTTCCTTTTTCCTGTCCTTTTTTTGTTGTTCCTGTCCTGTCAATTTCCTTTGATTTCCTTCTTCATGACCTGTCCTGTACTGTACTAGAATTCAGAATTCTTCCTGTCCTGTCCATTTCCTTTCCTTTCCTTTCCTTTCCTTTCCTTTCCTTTCCTTTCCTTTCCTTTCCTTTCCTTTCCTTTCCTTTCCTTTCCTTTCCTTTCCTTTCCTTTCCTTTCCTTTCCTTTCCTTTCCTGTCCTGTCCTGTCCTGTCCTGTCCTGTCCTGTCTTTCCTTTCCTTCTGATGACGTCCTGTCTTTCCTTTCCTTCTGATGCTATTACATAGTCTCTCTCCGCGTGTCCATCCTATTTGCTGCTATGTATTAATCAGCCTGTAGAAGGCATGTCGTCCTGTGGTGACGGGGCAGTGAGGGCAGAGAACATCTTGTTGCTATCTCATTCGCACACGCCGCTCTCCCAGTTGTCAAACCGAGTTGAAACATGTTAATTATAATCATACCTGTTTATTTAGAAGGTCACTGCGCAAAATCAAGAGAATGGAATAGATGAACTCAAAGTTATGTTAGCAGCAGGGCTAGGCTGATGGGTCAGTTAGTAGTGACATTATTGACTTGAGTGTGTGTTATGGGGACAGCCTTAATGAGAACCACTGCACAGTGTGCTCTTAGTCTGAGGGACATAAACAGCATTAAGCTACATTAAAGAAGATTAAGCCAAGCAATCAAACTCCCGTTTCCATGGCAACGTGTTGTCATTACTCTGGGACGGACAACCCGGCCAAACGACTTAACCACAGAGATCAACTTAATGCTCTCTCTCTCTCTCTCTCTCTCTCTCTCTCTCTCTCTCTCTCTCTCTCTCTCTATCTCTATCTCTCTCTTTCACTTGATTGCATGCTAACTCTCTTTCCTTTCCTGCCTCTCTTTCTATTTTTAAGCAACTATAATTCCCGATGATCACCCCATCCTGATCCAGATAATCCTCTAGAATACCTTTTATTTAGAAATGTTTAGCTTATTTACACAAAAGGCCAAAATGACTGTATTCTTTCCTTTTTTATTCTCCTTTTTCTCCTCAAGCAGAGAGGTGATTGAACTTACTAGATTTCTTTATTTCTTTCTTTTTTTACACTCTGTCATCGCTTATATAACACTCTGTCATTATGAAAGTCGTCACCAGCTGTTAAACACTGTCAATGGACAATCAGCTTTTTATATCAGATTTATAGAAACTTGTGAAATTGGAGAAATATTGTCAGTGTCAGAAGACAGTGATTGAAAATACAAAATAGCTAAAATAGTAGGACATGCCACTTGCAACATAAAGGTCATGGGTTATTTTCCCAGGAAAAATAAAAACAAACAAAACTTACAAACTGTATACACTACCGTTTGGGATCAGAAAGATGTAATACTTTTATTCAGCAAGGATACATTAACCTGAAAAAAAAAACTGCAGTAAAGACATGCTGTTCTTTTGAACTTTTTTTGTTCATTAGAGAATCCTGAAAATTGATTTCACATTTTCCACAAAAATATTATGCAGCACAATTGTTTTAACATTGATAATAAGAAATGTTTCTTGAGCACCAAATCAACATATTATAATGATTTATGGTTTATTATGTGACCTGGAATAATGGCTGCTGAATTCAGTTTTGCCATTACAGAATGAAATTACATTTTAAAATACATTTTAAATTGTATGCATATTTTATTAGTACTGTTTTTATCAAATAAATTCAGCCTGCCAAATGCACACAAACTGTTAAAGAAAATAAATTATGAGCAAATTCAAGTACGGGGTCCCACGAAATTCATTGTGTCATTTCCACAAAAAAAAAAAAAAAAATGTGTTGAGAACTGAGGAACATTTTGGTTTGGGTTTTCTTTTACCCAGTGAGTGGAGAATGGAGAATCCGGAGTGGAGTTGGAGCGGAGTGAGAGAATGCTTTGAGCGGGGGAAATTGTTCTCGCTCCGCTCCACTTACTCACTCTCCTGGCTTCCAGGCATGTCAGTCAGTCACGATGCATCGTGAGACAGTGCACAGTTTTCATTTAAAACAGCATTTGACAGATATGAATAATCACACTCTTGAAATACTTTCCGCTGACCCCGACGTGTGCTGAATGTAAATGGACACTGTATTTTTGTTTACTCTAGTCCCCTCATGCCATAGTTTATCTATTAATTGAGTTCACAACATTGCAGCGAGTGACGGAGATGGAAGGAGAAAGGATATTGATATTCACCCTCATCTCTCTCTCTCCCTGACTCTTCCAGAGGGAACTTTTAGCTCCAGAGGATATTAACATATGGGAAACAGGGCCGCATCTGTCTGTTCTCTCGCCATACATTATTGCCTCTTTATATATTTCAGCCATCCCACCATGTGTTTCTACATTTAGTGTGTTATTCATAGGGAGTTCACAGCAGACATGAATCTCTGTGTGTGTTTGTGTGTGATGGAATGTGTATGTGTGTGTATGCTTTCATGGGGACGATGAATAAGGTCAGTGATCTACAATCTGGGGACAGTAGCGGCACCGTTAACCGTTTGTGACCCCCCTGAGAGACATTTTACCTGCTGCCATCTGCAAGGGAGACCCACCGTGCAAATTAATTATCTGAGAGAGGGTGTGTGTGTGTGTGTGTGTGTGTGTGTGTGTAGCCTGGTAAACCCTACATTACGGGGACAACATTTCTCCACAAAGGTGACAATAGCCGAAATCCTTGACCTTGTGGGGACATTTTTTGGTCCCCATGAGGAAAACAGCGTATAAATCATACTAAGTGATGTTTTTTGAAGATGAAAAATGCAGAAAGTTTTCTGTGATTGGTAGGATTAGGGTTAGGGTTTAGGTAAAGGTTTAGAATATACAGTTTGTACAGTATAAACATCATAATGTCTATGAAAAGTCCCCATAACATAACGTGTGTGCGTGTGCGTGTGCGTGTGCGTGTGCGTGTGTGTGTGTGTGTGTGTGTGTGTGTGTGTGTGTGTGTGTGTGTGTGTGTGTGTGTGTGTGTGTGTGTGTGTGTGTGTGCGTGCGTTTAATTTTGGTCCTGAAAGTTAAGTAGAGGAGCTGATGGTCTTGTAAAAGTGTTGGGAGAATAATTGAATGCATTGTGTTTGGTTTATTGGGATTTTACATTGGAAGTCAAGTTGCACAGTATAATTTTTTCAATCATATAAAAAGTAATAATTTATTTCAAATTATAAAATATTATTATATTAATATAATATAAATTACATATGAATATAAATCGTATATTATGGGTTTGATATATATTTTTAAATTTAAGTTATTTATTTATTAATATTACCAAGAATTGCATAGGCCCAAAAATATCCACACTCAAACTGACTTATTTACTGGCCTAATACCAAATATTGTACTAGTATTAGCCATATTACCAAGTGACAGAATTTGTGTCATAATTTGAAGTTTGAATGGATGCACAGCCTTTAACGTCGCCAACAAAGGATTTGAGCATTTCTCTTTTTATTAGTCTGTGAACCAATTTATTTTGTTATCCTAGCTATGCATGGTTTGTTGCAGTTTATTATTTTCATTTAGCAATGTATTTCCCCTTCTGTCTGCGATCATATCAGAACGAACCTGTGAACCGTTTTTTGAGAACTACTGAGTTGGAGCATGTGTTTGCATGATTTTAAAGAAAAGTGGAGAAGAGAAAAGTGTGGAAAGAAGGAAATGTGCATGTGGGTGTTTGTAAAGAGTAAGTGGAATAGTAGCAAGATTAGACTTCACACTGATCTATAAGTGTGTGCGTTTGACAGTTGCTTTTAACAAGAAGTGGAAGTGATCTTAGAAGGGTTTTTCTCATGTCATTCTAAATTTGCATGCACATTTTAAACGACATGATGAATTTTAGAGAATTTTATTTTTGTGGTGAATGTTCTCTTTAAGTATGTTCTTTTGGGTCGAAATAAAATCACAATATGGCAGTGTGGTTCTTAATTCACAAAGCCTGCAAATGAATGTATGCACAGCGTTTCAGAGTAAAGCACAGCACTGTGTTCTGAAGCAAATCATTATCTCATTATTATTTGGCACCAGATATTAGGCTGCTGTCACTTTAAGACCTGACTCACATGTCCATTGTATTGTTACACGTGTTTTCTTTCTCAACTGTTTATATTCACTTAAGACATAACTGACTGTGTTTATGTGAATACTCACAAAGACATTTTGACATTGTTTTGTGTGTATTTGACTGTTTAAGAGCAATAAGCAGCGAAAAAGAACTCAATTTAGTACTTTAGTACTGAGTACTGAAATTTCAAGCCATGTAACACCATCAATATTCATCCGGAGCAAACTAAATGAAAATTGAACTTAGTTTATTATTTCAGATGCCTTTTTAAAAGACAATTGAAAAAATGTATAATATATATAGATATATAGATATAATTATGTTTGACATTTCTTCTTTTTTTCAGCCCTAATATTCTTTTTTGTATGCATTTGTGCACACACACATTTGTAAGTTGTGCATATAGTCTATAAAAATCCTAGAGCCTGAAATAGGCTGTAATTTTTCCCTCTTCTGCACTAATCACCGTGCTGCTACTGTTCAGAGGAACAGGCTTTTAAGTTGTATCTCTCTAATTGTCTTGTTCTCCCTTTAGAAATGCCAAACATAATTACATTTATAAAACACTTCCCCTTCGCAACCCGAGGATGTTCATTTGCACCGCAGTTTTCGACAAGTGTCAAATGCACAGAAGACGCCAATGTGGCAGCTATCACGGTCAGCACACACATGATGGCACTGCAATAACTACCTGAGACACACACGTGCTTTCACTTCATTAAAGGAGTAGATCACTTTCAAATAAAAATTTCCTGATAATTTACTCACCCCCATCTCATCCAATATGTCCATGTCTTTCTTTCTTCAGTCGAAAAGAAATTAAGGTTTCGCTAGATAAGACCCTTATTTCTCCACTGGGATTGTGTCGAGCCTTTGAAGCTGCATTGAGACTAGTATTTGGACCTTCAAACCGTTGGTTGCCATTGGAGTCCATTATATGGAGAAAAAATCCTGGAATGTTCCAAAATGCCTTTAAGAAATGACAACAGCATTGTGTTTTAGTTAGGCTCACCACACTGTCTTCCCCATTGGTGTGTAAATATTTGATGTGGTTTCTCTTTCTCTGATGTGTTTGTGTAAGTGTTGGCTAGTTGTGCCAGTGCTTTTGTCTGAATTATTTGTGAACCTATGACCATCTGAATAATTTACACATGCTGAGATTAGCATTGTTTTCCTTGGCAGCTGAGTTGCACTGAAAGGCAGTGCGGTGTTCTCGCACTTTCAGTCACAAACACACACCGAGAAACAGCACAATGTTCTACTGAACTCGCAAATATACACGATTAACATGCACAGAGCCAATTTGTGTGCAGCCGTACCCTCAAAACGTGCCTATCAGAAAGTGGTAATTGGTAAGCAGTAAGCACTGTTTTATATTCAAATGGAGATGTGAGACTCTCTTACTCTTTTTTTTTCCCACGCTGCTTTGCTTTTAATAGTCTCCCCTAATAATTGGGGTCCGTCTGACCCCCTCCTCTCCCACCTCACTCATTCACACACACACACACACACACACACACACACACACACTCCGGCAAAGACCACGTATAATGGCTGGCATTGTGTTTGAGACTCCAATTAGTGCAGATCATATAGGGGTTAACTCGCTCTCAGAGATGGGAGCTGTCTGGAGCACATTGTGCGGCATTTGTGTACATGCGCATCCTCGCTCGGACCTTTGTTGTTCGTGTTTGTACAATGTAGTCTCAAGAAGTTTCAGTGTTTAAGTTCTCTAAAATGCCCAGACTGTCCTCACACCAATTAACACTCATTTACAAAGCGAGAAGTGTTTTTGTCTGTCGTCTTTGGAACCAATTTGTCTGTTTTGTGTGTATGCGAGTCTGTGATGGGATTAGGAAGATGGATAAGACATGTTTGCTCAAGTTTATAAAGATAAGGCTGAACTTTTGCAACTTTTAAGTAATAGAGAAAGAAAAAAAATTGTTTTCAAGTCCAAGGAACTCATTTGGGGTCTAGTGTTGACAGGGCTTTATTTCATCACCTCACAGATATAGAAAAAGAAGAAGAAGAAAGAACTGCAGACAGACGTGCTCATAATGGAAAGGAGAAAAATAGCTGTTGGGGTGGGGCAGAGAGAGTCACATGACTGTCCCTGGGCACTGGATTGGCTGAGGGAGTAACATCTTTTCTCACAGATTATAGCACTGTTGTGTATTTTGGTCAACAAGCCAAGCTCTTATTGCTCATAATTTGTTATTTTTACAAATCCCTCAGGACTTCATCCATATCCAGAATATAGATATATCGGGTTCCAGTGTACAGAAGACCCATGCGGTGCCCCAGAGGCCCTATCAGCCTCAGCCTGGTCTATAGGGACCATAATATGATTGAGATATTTGGGCTGGACGCTTTTGACTTAGGATAGTGAACAGAGGTCCCATGTGGGGTCCTAGGCATGTCTAGGCACCAGAATATTGTAGAGATATTGTGGTAGGCTCTTTTAATTTGGTGAAGAGAACAGAGGCCACCGTTTGAGGCCCCAGATGCCCTTAGGGGCCCTAGCCTTAGAATATCATAGAGAGGGCATTGTTATTTTTAGTATTATTTATATACCTTTTTTTCATGTTTTGAATTAGATTTATTTTTATATATTTTCAGTTTTCATTTTTAAAAATGAAAAAAAATTATTCAGTTTTAATAATTTTGATATGTGTTGCTTTTTAGGCTAATTTAATCCCATGGGTCACAATAGTGACCATAAAGGTTTTCATTTATAATTTCAGTTTTAGCAATTTTAGTACTTTAAATTCAACTTATTTTATTTTAGTTGTATTTTTTATATTTATATTTTATTTATATTTTTATTTTATTTTATCTCAACTGAAAAAGGGTGTAAAAAAACACTTTTCACTCAGTTTAAAAAATTGCTAAGAAATTTCACAAGTAATTACAAAGAAACAGCAATGTTCGGCATAAAACAATAATTTTGAGTTATGTTTTGCTTTCACCTCACCAGAATTGAATACCCTCACTCATAAGTGTACCTTCAGTTAAATGAATCTTTCAGTTTAAAGTATTAAGAGCCTCTCCCCTTCCCACAAGCAGCAGAGGAGCAGGCTTTCAAATCTCTCCTGGAGAACAGACTGAGTCATTTCTCTGCAGACTGATGTGCAGTTGGAACTCAGTGAGACCAAATGAAGTTTTCCTCCATCAGTGGTGCCTGAAGTGCTTTCAATCACAACACTAAACTGAAACAAATAGCCTGCCCATTTCTCTCAGTCTGCATTTCTCCCTTTCTTTCTCCCATCTCTCGCTCCTTCCGCCTCCCTTTGAATGAGTCAATCAGGGGGCTTTAGTCGCACTTCTCGATTAGCAGGAGCCACTTGAATGCGGCGTGCTTTTTCACATGAAAAGTGGGCATTGGCATTCATTTTCAACTCCTTAAATCTCACATGGCCATCGTCATTAGGGAGCGCTCGCCAATTACGCATCTTTGACAAGGGTAATTCTCATCATCGGATATCTGAGGTCTTCATAAAGGAGATGGATAGAAAAGCGAGGGTGAGTTGTAGAGGAGTAATGATGCCCCATTGAGGCTTTTGATCCTGAAACCATGTTCACATGCAATCTCTCACTCCAGAAACCTATCCTGCAAACCAAAAAAAAGTACATATCCCATCTTGGCTACATTTCAATGCCTTTCAAACTCATATGAAAGCTGCTTGCAGGGTTCATGAGCTGAACCCATTAAGCTTTACATACATGAATGATACCTCAAATTATGTGGCTTATTGAGAAGATTCATACTATCAGCCCTCTATATTAGGAGTTAATATTTCACATATGCAACAAATTCAACACTAGGTGACTAAATAATATCTATCCTTAACCACTGGCTAATAAATTCTCAGATTTCACTCACCAGTGTGACAGATTTACAAGCTAAGCATAAGTTTAGCACAGATACATCTGACTAAGCTTTTGAGAGTTTTTCACTGACCATTTCCACTGCGCACTATTACTTTTGATATCATATAAATGGATGTGCAGCGTGTTCCAATGGACCGTACTCTCTAGTGTGTAGGCGCCAGTCTCTCCGTCGCTTTGCTGAGACCGCTCTTTTTCCTCACAGGCACTCAAAGAGAGAGAAATCAAGATAGTCTTAGAATTGACGTGCTGTATGTAAATTTATTTATTTATTTGCTGTGAAAATGACAGTTTGTTTGGAATTATTCAGCCTTTAACCCTCTAGGGTCTGAGGTGTTTTCTGGGCCCTGGAGGTGTTCTGACATTTGTGCTTATTTCTGTTACTTGTAACATTTTCATTGATAAAGTCTTATTACACTGTAGTCAGAACAAACTCTGCTACAATAATATGTCAGCAGCATGTATGTACAAGTTTGTAGTTTTGAGATAATGACGTTTATGCATGGTTTGTGGAAAAAAAAAAATTGTCACTGAAATAAGGTCATGAAACCCATACTGATTATTTCTTCACAACACTTTTGAAAATTGTATCACATAGCCTAGAATACTTTCTTCAAAACTATGTGAAAATCATCCTGCATACTCATTCAGATGAAACAATATATTGATTTAAAATTTGTAAGACATGTTTCGTGTAAGAAAGCTTTATGCGAGGAGGCGTGACCCACCCATGAATATTGAGTGTTTCACACCTAAAAAGACAAAGACCCTCCCATAATGGCCCCATCAGGTGATATCAGGTCCTATCATTATGAGGAAGAATGAGGAGTGAATTTAAAAAAGAATGGCTTTTTCATTGTTTGGATTCATTTACAACACAACAGAATCCAAAGAGACACAACAAAGGACAAAAAAGCACATTATTGAACACACTTAATCTAAAGACAGAGACTTGAACAGTCACATATCTGTGCCATTCCTGAAACATAGTACATACCTGTCATTTCCAAGGTGTTTGATTTTTCATTTTACCATGTTCACGTCTCATGTGATTGTGAATGTTTAAGTCAGCAGGACGCGTATCAGTGGGGCATCTGGTCCCTGTAAAAAATAAATAAATAAATAAATAAATAAAAACAACTGTTAACATGCTGATATCAAGATAAACTATAGATGGCACAATTTTGGGAATGCATTTTAGATTTTTCTGGTTCAAATTTAAAAATATTTCAAGTCAGTGTGACAAACATTCGCTGAGTTACAGATCATTTTCTGTCGAGAATGAACTTCACATTGAGAGAGATGGCAGAACGCGCATCATGTACATTTTCTTTATTTGACAAAAAACACAACATTTTGTTTTTATTATGAGTGTACACAAATAAAAGAAGACATGTAACAGTTTTGAATGATGTGTAACACTTATATGTAAGATCAAAATACACAGAGTATTTTGAGTCTGTTTTGTACTGTTAAGAAAAAAAGCGAGCCGATCACGCCGGCGTGATTGCCGACCCCAGAGGGTTAAAGGTTTAGTTGAGCCAAAAATGAAAATTATGTCATTAATTACTCACCCTCATGTCGTTACAAACCTGTAAGACTTTCATTGATCGACAGAACACAAATGAAGATCTTTTTGATCAAATCTGAGAGCCGAGAATGAACCTCATTGTTTCTCGCATGTCAAGTGAACATGCTTGAGCTTCTGTTTACCACAACTGATGTGTGAGTTGATGAATGTTTGTATGTGAATAAAAGCCTAAATTCAATCTGTTCATCATATAAAACGATCAAGTCTCTTCAGTAAATTTTGAATAAACCGCTCAATTAATATTAATTAGTTTTATGATCTCTTTATTAACTTTTTGAAGCGTCAAAGTGGTAGGGAGGGACAGAAAGCTCTCAGATTTCATCAAAAAGATCTTAATTTGTGTTCCGAAGATGAACGAAAGTTTTACGGGTTTGGAGTGACATGATCGTGAGTAATTAATGGCAGAATTTTCATTTTTGGGTGAACTATCCCTTTAAAAACAAGCAGAGGTCATTTCTGGTTCCTTTGGTAGTGGGCGGAACTAATGAGCAATCGGCAATCCCATTGGTAACGGTCATCTATTAGGTACAGTCCACATTTTGATTTCAGCAAATCAGTTCAAGAGAACACAGACAACGGGATTATTATTCAAAACTCATCAGACCGTAGCGCATTTTATGATTAGTAGTAGAATTAGTAGTAGTAGTAGTATTTAACAAAAAATCTATAATATCTCAAGCACCACCAGCCGATAATTTTTAATATAATAATTTTTCATTTTAATGTGTTTAGAATGACAAATATGTATTTATACATTTTCGCTCTAATATACATTCATAATTTTTTCCCCCACGTTTTAGCTCTAATTACTGAAGTTCTATCATTAAAACAATGCTTAATTTGACTGTCATTATGGCATTGGCATTTTTGCTATATATATTCTTGATCAGAATTATTGGCACCCCTGGTAAATTTGATTAAAGAAAGCTGTGAAAAGTAAATCTGCCTCGTTTATCCTTTTGATCTTTCATTTAAAAAATCACAAAAATCTAACCTTTCATTGAAGTAAAACTAATTAATGTGGGGGAAAATCACATGTAATTGTTTTTCTCTAATACATGTTTACCACAATTATTGGTACCTCCTAGAAATTGTTTTGAGTAAAATATCTCTGAAGTATATTCCCCCTCATATTTACACTTTGTTTTTTTGTTTTTGTTTTTTGCACACCAGGGCAACTAGGAACATAAAATTATCCAGCCATGACTTCTTGTTTCACAGGAGTATAAATATAAGGTATCACAAAGGCCAAATTCCCGTTATCATCCATCACAATGGGTGAAACCAGAGAATGTAGTTCTGATTTGCAGCAACAGATCGTTGAGCTTCACAAAAAAAGAAAGTGGCTATAATAAAATAGGTAAAGCATTGAAAATTCCCATTTCCACCATCAGGACAATAATTAGGAAGTTCCAATCAACAGGACATTTGACGTATGGAATGGAAGAGGATCCGTGTCTATATTGCCTTAATGCACAGAGTGGAGGAGAGTTTGAGTGGCCAAAGACTCTTCAAGGATCACAGATGGAGAATTCCAGAAAATAGCTGAGTCTTGGAGTCAGAAAAAAGTTGTGAATATATATATATATATATATATATATATATATATATATATATATTCATTTGGTAGGGTTTCAAGAAAAATCCTCTGCTCTCATCCAAAAACAAACTCAAGCATATTCAGTTGTCAGACACGACTGGAACTTCAAACGGAATGGGTGCTATGGTCAGATGAAACTAACGAGATGGGTTTGGTTCACACAGGGATAAATATATATATATATATATATATATATATATATATATATCGTGTGTAAAATTAAATTTACTGCTGGGTCTTTAATGCTGTGGGCCAATTTTTCTGTCAGAGGTCCTGGACATGGTGTTCAGATACATCTTGTTCAGTATTTCGTCATGGATTAAATACTAACAGATAAAAAAATCAAAACCTGACTGTCTCTGCTAGAGATCTTATAATGGCCCTTTTTTGGATCTTCCAGCAGAACAATGATAAAAAAAATCAACACAATATTGGGTCACTAAGCAAATTAATGTTTTGCCATGGCTGTCCCAATCCCCTGACCTAAACCCTATAGAAAACTTCCTGCTGCAAGTAGCCATCAGATTCAGAAGATGGGTACTCTGTGGTCATAAAGGGATATGCATGGTCAGCAACAATACTCTGGTAGGCTGTGGTGTTTAAACAATGCTCAATTACTAAGGGGCCCAAAAGTGTGTCAAGAAAAGATCCTCCACACCATTACACTACCAGCACCAGCCTGAACTGTTGATACAAGGCAGGATGGATCCATGCTTTCATGTTGTTTATGCCACATTCTGACCCTACCTTCTGAATGCAGAAGCAGAAATCGAAACTCATCAGACCAGTCAACGTTTTTTTCCAATCTTCTATCCACAAGTTTCCTACGTCCCATGAGGCCTTGCGTCAAAAGTGGGCGCGTCTTCCGGTTCGAAGTAAACAAGCGAGACGTGACACTCATTCGACTATCGATTAATCATTAATATTTATATTAAAATGTATTATTTAAATTATTTAACTTTTTATCAATTAAAAATGCAATGAAAATACAAAAATACAGCGTGTTTTTCCACGATGAGTTCTTTATTACAAGAAGATCAACTGGATCTAACTTGGCAGTTAAACTGGACGTTCGGTTATGGCTAAACTTGAAGATATGCGCTGCGGTGCTCTGGAACCTGCGAGCCGGCGTTTCGTAAACAGAGACCCTCGTTTGTTCCTAAATAATAATAAAAAGGAATCATGTTAAATAGGGCTGTAACGATACGCGATATAAAACCGAAATCGCGAAGGCGGAATCACAACACACCCCTTTCCTAGAGATGTCCTTCCCGTCCAGATCCAAAATAGCGACCATATCTTTACTAGTATTATTTGAAGTTAACATTATAAAATATATAGACATACACCACAAAACTAGTTAAAGATAAATTATTTAAAATTGGGCAATTCCAGCGTTATGGGTGTGACATTTGCAGTCAAAACCTGAAATATAAATTCTCAGAAAATGCATTTAATATAGGCTATTGAAACTTCTGTTTATATATCATACTCCATTAATAAAGGAGTCCAGAAATTTGAAAAATATAACACATGCATTTTATATGTCATATGAGGGAAATACACATGAGGGACGTGACACGAAAAAATCTTTAACTTTTAGGTGGCAAAATATTTTTTTGTAATTCTGTGAAATGTGTGAATTACACTGCGCAAACCTAAAGTAATACTACCCACCGGATGAAGAAGGGTTGGCTCTCCACAGAACATAAAATATTCATTTTATTTTATTTTTCATGTTCGCATTTATGAGGAAAAAACAATGTTACGGACGTGACAGTTCCCTGAAAGCGGCACTACAAGACTGCTTTAAAACTTTCACAGAGACATCAAACAGAAAGCACTAAGCCTTTATTTAAAATTAATTTCGTTTTGTATTAATTGTATCTTAATTTTAATCAATGTTTCATCAACAAATTACCTGGATTTAATAAATAATAAGTAAATATAGCAGACAATAATCAAGACACGGAGGCGCCGGCGCCTGAACTGCAGCTCGTCTCATAAATGAACCGAAACACAGCATAGTCTAATTTACTTGCCTCACAGACCTGAGAAATATATATAGCCTATATTTTATTAGATATACTATGAAATGTTTACTGTGTGTCATTCATGTTCTGAATATGTTGCTTCATAGTAGCCTTCACTTAAAATCTTTAGTCTAAGATTGTTGGATAATAAAATTTGCCACTGAATTAGTTTAGTCCGGTTATATGTACAACCGCAAACAGCACATGTTGTCCCTGAGCTCCGTAACGACATCTCTCATAAAGGTTTGCGACTTAGTTTAAATAGTAAAACATTATCCGAAAAACACCTAGCCTCTTCGCTAAATAGCACACAAAATACCATTGGTATGCTTCTTCCGCCGCCTGACCGGAAGTTGCACCCACTTTATTTTTTACAGTACCGCCCCCCGGAAACAGGTGGATAGGTGACAGGAGTGGCACCAGTGAGATCTGCTGCTGTAGCCCGTCTGCTTCAAGCTTCAACATGTTGTGTGTTCAGAGATGCTCTTCTGCAGACTTCAGTTTGCTTGTAACGAGTGGTTATTTGAGTTACTGTTGCCTTTCTATCAGCTCCAACCAGTCTGGCCATTCTCCTCTGCCATCAACAAGGCATTTTCACCCACAGAACTGCCGCTGTAAACCCTTGAGATGGTTGTGTGTGAAAATTCCAATAGATCAGCAGTTTCTGAAATACTCAGACCAGCCCGCATGGCACCAACAACCATGTCATGTTCACACATTTCTTTCCCCTTCTGATGCTCAGTTTGAACTTCAGCAGATCGTCTTGACCATGTTTAAATGCATTGGGTTTCTGCCATGTGATTGGATGATTAGATATTTGCATTAACACGCATTTAAACAGATATACCTAATAAAGTGGCCGGTGAGTGTGTAGTCTGGCGAGTAAACTAAAATTTTGCGAGGCAAATGCCTTTTTTTTTGCCAAGGAGTGCGCATAGAGTTGACAATTTTTTTTTTTTTTTTTTCTCCAAGTAATTGGGCTTAGGATTGTCACTTTCCGGGTGATCAGATGTATAAAATCCTGTCAATTTCCTGTAGTTAGAGGTTGTTTAATTTGGACATGTAATTAAGTTTTTTTTTCTCTCTCTCTCTGATTGAGACGTGTGTGTGTGCGTGCGTGCTTGTACATGTGTTCATGAGAAAGAGCAGGGAAAGGTTAGCTAGAGAAAGCAGGGAATTGCAGGCCATGAGCAGGCGATTGACAGACGAGAGACTATAGTTGAATATTATCTATCCACTATTCATGAGCTCTCTCTGTCTCTCCTCTCTCACTCGTTATTTATTTGTACCCTTTGGATTGTAATAATTTCCCCTATATAACTCCTTTTAAGCCTGCTTCAGTGTGTCAAATAGTTTCTATCTCTATCAAAACAAGAAGTAGCAAGTTTATTTTGAATAGGTGCATCACGTAGCCATTTACTTACAGAGAAAACATATTGTAAAAACACAGGACACAGTTGGACAGAATGACTGTGCAAAACTCCATCTAAAAATCCTAAGGTGTTACTTCTGTGAGCATTTCTCTCCTGGAAAGTGCTTATGGAAAGAGGCAAAAGAGAGAGAGAGGGAGAGAGAGAGCCATGAATCATTCTAAGTGATACAGCCTTGAGGCTTTGAGGAAAGCAATAATGTACCTATCCAACCAAAATGCCTGACCTAATAGGTTTGGTGTTGAATTCACTTTGAAGTGCAGGTCACTTGATAGAGCTTGCAATCTAAGAAATATGCTGTGTTCCAAGAAATAGGCTCCGCAAAAAAAATATCCACATCTCTGTGAGAGGATGGCTGAATATAACTAAGGATGTGAATTTGCACCGGATTGAAAGTGACAGTGCAAGAGAAATCTATTTAGAGCAGGTAAATGATCTTAATTCTTCTATATAATCTGTATATCGGCAGTACAAAGTATTGAAGTGAAGTTATGGATATGGTTTTAGATTAAGATTCTGATTCAGCCAGAGAGTATTATGCACTTGCTCATTAAATCAATGCATTAAATCAGATTCTGGTTCAGATTTAGATTAAAATTCAGTTATAATATTATATTCAGTCTTTGCTCTAAATACACTCTTGTACAATCCATATTTATTGAGGTTCCATGTATAGCAGTTTTATGTTGATTCTGATTTAGATGAACATGGTATGGCATGATTATGGTAGTCATGTAAATACCATCGTTTAATTTTTGTTACTTGAAATAAAATGTTAACTGAGAGGGGAAAAAAAAGGGAAAAAAAATATATACAGTATATATGCACATGTATATATATATAAGTCGACAAGGAAACATTTATCATTTTTATTTAGTTTAACTTGATGCAATAACTAAAACTGAAATAAACATTATTAAACATTGTTAAAAAGTAAATATGACAAAAAATTACTAAAACTTACCTAAAATGAAAAATATTAATAAAAACTAATGAAAACTGTTAGTAACAATAGTGTCTCAATGATACTTAAAAGAACACTAATTAGATTATAATTGTTTCTTTTTTCTCTCTCTCTAAATTTGTATAAACGATAATGGAGTGCTCTATTTCTGACAACTAAATGATCCTACTAATTTTTTTCTTTACTCAGAATCTGTTTTTGTTTATTATTTTGTTTTTTACTTAAATTCAGACTCTGGTTTCAATTTTTCTGTGAATTTGAGAAAGGACTTTGTATGATTTGTGTGGGTAAATGTTGCACAGCAGCATGTGTGTGTGTGTTTGCGTGTGTGCGTATGCCATCCTGTATCTCTCCAGTGTCACCAGTGTCTGCTGCCATCTGCCCTCACCTGCTGTTGCTTTTCAGACAAATGTCTACATGAACCTACCATACACAATAATAAATACACTCCACCTGAATACACATGCACATAAACACACACGCTTAATGTTCTTACTCAAAATGCTGTTACTGCATATCTTTCTCACACACATACACTTTCTCACACACATACACACATCCGTACAGCAGGCCCAGCCAATGCTCTCATGCACCTGTCTCTTCATATGTTTATTTCACCTCCTTAAACACATACACAGATAGAGGGCTGGATAGAATGTGTTTTGGCTTGTTTAGAGGCAGCATATTGTCTCCTGTTTCACCTTTTCCCCTGCAGTGTGTTCCACTAGCACGTCCTGTACCTCCCATTTCACACCACACCTTCTGTCCACCCCCCCCCCCCCCCCCCCAAAAAAAAAAAGAATAAGAAGAAATACTGTATAAGAAATATTTGCAGATATTTTGATATGAAGAATTTTGACTTTTATAATGTTACAAAAAAAATCTTTTTCAAATAAATGCTGTTCTTTTGAGCTTTCCGTTAATCAGAGTATCCTAAAAAAGAGTATTAGCCTTTTAGCTAGTATAGAAAAGGAGTGTATTAGTGAGTAGAGCTGGCAGGCTGATATTATTTGGAAAGATTCCAAAAGTGCAACCAAAGGACACAGTTCAATATGGTCATTTGTAATCGATGAAAACCAATCAAATTATTATTGCCAAAAGGAGATGCGAATGGACATTGCCAGAATATGTATTAGGTCTGCCCGGGCCTGATTGCACCGATTACACAGAGGGTCAATATTGTATTTATTTTTTTAATAAACCTTTGACCAATGAATTCAGTGTTAATATATTAGATGAATGAGACAGTGTTGTGCGTTACTGTATCTCAAAGCTCTGCAGAAAAAATAATTTGTTCTTACCTGTGCAGAGCTAGAATGATACTAGAATGTTCTGAGTTATTTTTGTTAGCATGTTGCTATGTATTTAATGGTGTTCTAGGAGGTTGCTTGCTGGTCCCGAATCTAAAGTTTAAAAAGGCCCAAATGAAAAAACTATTAATCTGGATCATTGTGAGCTGTATTCAGGAACGCCTGCAGGATTTAATCTGGATTTCAAAACACTTCCGGTGTGAATGGCTGCTTATTCATGTGACACAGCTGAAAGTTATAGTTGCCTTTTGTTTCAGTTGTTTGTAGGTGAATATCCACTTCATCCAGCACTATTTGTTCTCTGTGTTTTTAAGAATCTCAATAATGTCTCTCTTACTGACTGAGACATCGCTTCAGGTGATTCAGAGTGAGAGAGTGGTATGAACGAATGTGAATCCCTTTTGCAAACCTATTTGACCAATTCAAGATATACCTCTTGGACTGATTCAGTCTGATTTGTGCACTAAAAAAAATTATTTGTTTATAAATCTGACATTGCTACAATACCAGTACAAGGCTCTCGGCATTGGAGCCTTATTGTGTCTTATTTGCCCTGTATGTTCTAGTTTATGTGTTTATGTACCGTACCCTAAAATGGACCAGTTTTGGCTTGAGTTGGCTTAGTCTTACAGCTCAAACAGTGCTAAGCCAGGCTGAAACGGGCCAAAGTCAGCCAGCAGTGCACAGTCAGGCCTTTCCTCCTCCTCCTGACTGATCCCATCTAGCTGAAGGATTTAAAAAAAAAAATGCTTCATTTGGAAACTCATTGCAGTCATTTAAATGTTAATGGGCTTTTCTTATTTTAAAATCACCTCACTAACTGTATTATTGTGCAAATGAGCCTTTTCTCTCTCTCTCTCTCACTCTCCCTCTCTCTCTCTTTCCCTCTATCACTCTTGCCTCTTATCAATCCACTCTTAAGTGCTGAAACGTTTACTTGTCGGCCCATAATTGGATTTCTTTTTCTCTCTAACTGAGGAACAGCAGGTGTGGAGGTTCTCCTCTAGCTGGAGTTTTTGGTGGAATGTTATTCTCTGTGGCAGGCCACGTTGTTTGTTTTGTATTGTTGTGCTGTCTGATGGCGTCCCCGGAGAGATTCGGCGAGCAGACGAGCACATACATCACCTGAAGCAGCCAGCTTAATCAATATCTAACCAATCAATTTAAATATCGGGAGGTCTGGACTTTGTATAAGTTCCCGCAATGAGAATCAACAAATCTTTTGTGGAAATTAGAGAAGAGGTAACCAAAGAATCAATGCTTTCGGTGCCATGCTGGTAGGACATTCAGTAGCATGCTAGTTGACATATTCTTCAATGCATATCTTGTCAGGATAACTTTTGTCTTTTGTTTTAGAGGGCATCAGGCAATTTTTGGGGTGGATATCAGGTCAAAACACAAGCTGGACTTGAACCCACGTCGCTCATGTGCATCAATAAGCTTTGATTAAAAATTAAACTATTGTATCCGTTAGCGTTCTTATTATTCTTCTTTTTCCTTTTATTCTTTTGGAAGCCCATAGAACCGCTTGCGGGAAATTAATGAAATTTGGCACACAGATAGCGGGCGGCGCTGTCACCAGAGCAATTTTGGAGTCTTTAACTCAATCCCTCTAGCGCCGCCAACTGCCCAAAGTTGCATACACGTTTATGTTAACAGCTTTTGAAACTAGAAACTAAATTCGTTTTCCTCTGATCCCTTTGCTCATGCCGATTCAAGACCCTATGACGTCATTTTCCATCATGAAAATTTTCCCACTATTTGGAATTTTCAGAAAAATCTACTTTTTCAAACTCCTCCAATGACGTTGCTCAGATTTTCACGAAAATGTATCCAGATCATCTTAAGACAATGATGACAAAAATGTATGGAATTCGAAATGATTCATCAAATTGTGTTCGAAGAACACGCAAATGAATTTTATGTATTGTTTACAAAAAATAGATATACAGTATAAGGCTGTATCTCTGCAATGCTTTATCATGTTCAGACCAACGTTGGTACATGTTATCACAAGCATGGCCTGAGAAGACTTGCTTCGTTTTGGCGCAGTGCCACCTACTGGTCCGGAGATACAAAAAAGTACTATTTTTGCTTAGAACTTTTGAACGGTTATATCTCATTACAAAACAGCGCTCATCAAACTATTTATGGGGTCTTTAACAAAATATTATTTGATGTTCTTTTTGAAACAGTATTATATTTTGATTTAAATTAAAACATAAATGTTTTAGCTTTTAAGAGCAGGGTTATTATCGTTAACTAAGGCTAAAACTATTTGAAACATTTATGTCAATTGAAATAAACCCAAAATAAAATATAAATATTAGTTTAAAAACTTAACTAAATGAAAATTTGAAATATTGCTTTGGCAATAAACTGAAATAAGTTGAAATTGAAGGACTAAAATTATTAACTAGAAATAAATAAAAGTAAAACTGAAATTAAATTAAACCTTAATTGCTATATTAAAAAACAAAAATAATAATAAAAGGACAAAAGCACATGACAAATTTACAACAACAAAAAAATATTTAATATAAAAAATGAAAATCAAAGCTAATTAAAATTATGAATAAAACTAATAACACTTCTTAAGAGTGGAATTTGTATATGAAATTAATATTTAAGACAATGTGATGCGGACCTGCTGAGGAAGACAACTTATATTTTGAATTATCTGTCTTTTGAGGGAATAGAAAGAGAGAGAAAAAGAATTCCAGGCAGACACATGCAGGTCACTGAGGGAAAATGGAGGTTGTATGTGCCTTTCAGTTGTATTTTCCACATTAATTTAATTCTGTCCACTTTAATACAACCTCCTGTATCTCCTTTCCCAGTATCGATCAGGTTCTGATCCATTGACCCCGCACATGCCTCTGGAGTCAGTCAGTAATATGATATCTGACGCCGAGCTGCTGGTGGACAAAGCAGGATAAGGCACTGCTGATCCATGTGCTATTGGCATATCTGACTCTCTTAGATGTGTGTGTGTTCTTGCACGTATATGTAGGTATGTGTGTGCATGTGGATGTGTGCTCTCCCATATCTAATGTAGCCAATGTGGTGTTTAGGGCCCCAGGAAGCAGATATTACACACACACACACACACACACACACACACATACACACACACACAGTGGTCACTGAATCATTGCTGTGTTTCTCAGCTGTTTGATCTGATAAGGTAGCTGCTGAGGACAGCAAAGAGAGAAAGTCAACATATTTCTCCTCACCACAAGCTGTCCGCACCGGGCTGAGCCGTGCCTGTGATGCACAAGCCATTTGCGCTGGACTGATGGGGGGATATCAGCGTCAGCCAGCGTGCCGGGGGGATATTACAGATGACAACCTGAGATGAGAGAGCAGACGTGTGATGCGGACCTGCCGAGGAAGACATGCTGGTCAATTTGGTTGATTCATGGGTTTTCCACTTCTTTTTATAGGGGCTTTTGCCACTCTTTATTTAGAAAGACAGTAGAGAGGGGACAGGACATTACTGAAGAAAGAAAGAGAGAGAGAAGAGAGTGTGATGATCAGTACAACAATGGCTGGACCTGGAAACCTGCATCTCCCATCTGAGAACCACACTCTTAAGCCTTGTCCACACTAATGTGTTTTTCTCTTCGTTTTGGCCTTCTGTCTTCTGAGTTTTTGTCATGCGAAAACAGAGCTTTTTGAAAACACGTTCCCAAGTGGATACATTTGAAAATAGCATTTTTGCGTAGTGAGGACTGTGAAAACTGAGGTATTTGAAAACAATGACGCATGTTTAGTCATGTGACGCATATTAAACCCGATAGATATCTGTTTATGCTGGGATTGCGTCTGTTATGTGCTGTTCACTTTCTCACTGTTGCTAAAGATTTATACTTTATACACTCCTCATATCACAGTCCTGCAGTTTACAGAGGTTGTATATAAAATCTTAAAGGGTTATGTCAGGTGCTTCATATTAATTTAATTTAATTTCATATTTAATTAATAAACTTAATTAATCATTTCATTTTAATTCAGATAAATGTAGAAAACTAGAAAAAAAAATGTGTTATTCAAGAAAGTATTGCAGTCATTGAAGAAATTCCTCCTTTATATAGAACCCGTTTGGCATAAATGATTTTTAAAATTTAGTCAAGAAACCTAAAATTAAAAGTTAATTAAAAATGTTAATGAAACTAAAATAAAAACTAAAACAAGACTGGTGCGTTTTAGAAATAGAAGAAAAATATAAACACAAAAAATTGTTGACATTGAAGTATAGAGCTTTGGGGCCCTATCTTACACCCGGCGCAATACAGCGCCAAGTGTTTTTTGCTAGTTTCAGTCCGACGCAGTTATCATTTTCACGTCCTGCGCCACGTTATTTAAATAGCAAATGCATTTGCGCCCATTTGTGCGCCCATGGGCGTGAAGGTCTGAAAACGAGGTGTGTTCAGGCGCATTGTTGAACACGAGCTGTTCCGTTTGCGCTCTGGAGACGCGTTCGGTTTCCACTATCAAATTCCGTTAAATAGCGAATCCGCCATGGCGCGAGCGCAACTGTTCCACCACATAAACCTAAAGTGCTCTAGTGGATTGAGATCTGGTGACTGTGGAAAGTATAGTGAACTCGTTGTCATGTTCAAGAAACTAGTTTTAGATGATATGAGCTTTGTAACATGGTGAGCTATGCTGCTGTAAGTTGCCATTAGAAGGGATAGACATGGGCAGCAACAATACTCTGGTAGGCTGTGGTGTTTAATGCTCAGTTGGTACTAAGGGGCCCAAACGTGTGTCAAGAAAATATCCTCATCACCATTACACCACCATCAGCAGCCTGAACTGTTGATAGGATGCTTTCTTGCTTTCATGTTGTTTACTGTACGCCAAATTCTGACCCTGAATGTAACTGCAGAAATCGAGACTCATCAGACCAGTCAACGTTTTTCCAATCTTCTATTGTCCAATTTTGGTGAGCCCATGCGAATTACAGTTTCCTGTTCTTAGCTGACAGGAGTGGCACCGGTGTGTCTTCTGCTGCTGTAGCCCGTCTGCTTCAAAAACCCTTGAAATATGTGTGAATGAAAATCCCAGTAGATCAGCAGATTCTGCAAAGACCAGGCCGTCTGGCACCAACAACCACGCAGATCGTCTACACACCTAAATGCATAGAGTTGCTACAATATGATTGGCTGATTTGCGTTAACGAGCAGTTGAACAGGTATAGCTAATAAAGTGGCTCGTGAGTGTTTTCATTGAATTTATGAATGAAAAATCAGATAAACTGCCTAATCTTTTAACTTAAGGCCTCTTAATAACATGTTTGTGCTCAGAGCTGATAACTGACCCTGTTCCTGTCAAAAAGATATAGAATTATCTTATTCACTTGTGCCACACTGACCAGAGGACCTCTGGGATTCCAGTATGTCTCTAGACCATGCTGGAGCCAGACAGAACTTCTTTTTTGAGCAGTCTCAGAGGAACTGACTCCAGGTCAGTGTAGCATACTGGAGAAGCATCATGCTCCATCAATCACATCCTGGCTTCCCATTTTGGACAGCTGACAGGGGAACTGCATGGCCATCTGTGATGTCACCGCACATTCTGAGCGACGGGCAAAGCAGATATGCACACTCACACACACAAACATATGCATACACACCGTTCCCTGTCCAGAGATCCCTCTCCGCTGTCAGTCCTCATTGTGTCCGTTTACAGTTCCCTTGTTCAGAAAGCCGAAAAAGGAGCATCTGGTTCACTAGCCACCGTCTGCTAGTGTGAGTGAATTGGGTGGGACAGGGATAGCCTCATCGCTGGTCTGGAGTCAGTATGGAAATCTTCAGGCTTGGATGCCACATGTAGCACAGAGAATACAGGTTGATCTTGGATCAGATTTCTCCCCAAAGTTAACGTTTTACACTGTGTCCCAACTTGGCCCAACAGGACAATTAGATAGAATCCACGGTTTGCCTTATGTACACTACATTTGGGGTCAGTAAAATGTTATATTATATATATATACACTCACCTAAAGGATTATTAGGAACACCATACTAATACTGTGTTTGACCCCCTTTCGCCTTCAGAACTGCCTTAATTCTACGTGGGATTGATTCAACAAGGTGATGAAAGCATTCTTTAGAAATGTTGGCCCATATTGATAGGATAGCATCTTGCAGTTGATGGAGATTTGTGGGATGCACATCCAGGGCACGAAGCTCCCGTTCCACCAAATCCCAAAGATGCTCTATTGGGTTGAGATCTGGTGACTGTGGGGGCCATTTTAGTACAGTGAACTCATTGTCATGTTCAAGAAACCAATTGAAATGATTCGAGCTTTGTGACATGGTGCATTATCCTGCTGGAAGTAGCCATCAGAGGATGGGTTACATGGTGGCCATAAAGGGATGGACATGGTCAGAAACAATGCTCAGGTAGGCCTTGGCATTTAAACGATGCCCAATTGGCACTAAGGGGCTTAAAGTGTGCCAAGAAAACATCCCCCACACCATTACACCACCACCACCAGCCTGCACAGTGGTAACAAGGCATGATGGATCCATGTTCTCATTCTGTTTACGCCAAATTCTGACTCTACCATCTGAATGTCTCAACAGAAATCGAGACTCATCAGACCAGGCAACATTTTTCCAGTCTTCAACTGTCCAATTTTGGTGAGCTCTTGCAAATTGTAGCCTCTTTTTCCTATTTGTAGTGGAGATGAGTGGTACCCGGTGGGGTCTTCTGCTGTTGTAGCCCATCCGCCTCAAGGTTGTGCGTGTTGTGGCTTCACAAATGCTTTGCTGCATACCTCGGTTGTAACGAGTGGTTATTTCAGTCAAAGTTGCTCTTCTATCAGCTTGAATCAGTCGGCCCATTCTCCTCTGACCTCTAGCATCAACAAGGCATTTTCGCCCACAGGACTGCCACATACTGGATGTTTTTCCCTTTTCACGACATTCTTTGTAAACCCTAGAAATGTTTGTCCGTGAAAATCCCAGTAACTGAGCAGATTGTGAAATACTCAGACCGGCCCGTCTGGCACCAACAACCATGCCACGCTCAAAATTGCTTAATTCACCTTTCTTTCCCATTCTGACATTCAGTTTGGAGTTCAGGAGATTGTCTTGACCAGGACCACACCCCTAAATGCATTGAAGCAACTGCCATGTGATTGGTTGATTAGATAATTGCATTAATGAGAAATTGAACAGGTGTTCCTAATAATCCTTTAGGTGAGTGTATATACTGTAGTTGACACAGTTGTTACAACAAATAATGGTGCCGTTGTCTCCATCAAATGTTGTAAACACAATAGGACAGAACTTAGTTTTCAGTTTGTTGATCCAAATGACCTCAAACAAAAATATATATGAAACTTTGCCAAAACCTTGCCAGATCTGTTAATTGTTGTTGGCAATAAGGCCTGGTCCATGCTGTTCATCGTAAATGTCCCGGCGATGCCAGTGTGATGGTTGTCAAAATGCACTGCAATGCCTCATTTACAGCACATTTCATTGTCAGCAAGTACTGCAGCTGTGTTGCCATGAATTTTTCATCTAAACTTTGATGGTGTTATTTTGAGTGCAGTATGTGATAAACTCTGTTTTTGTTATATTTGGAATGAATGGGACGAAAGCTAATATAAAAACTATATTAATATACTATACTAAAACTATATTAACATTAAAAATGAAACATAAAAAATGAAAATTGTTTCAATGCAGTTTTACAGAATATATGTTGTGCGAAATAAAATTAACTGTACATCATGAGTAACATGTTGGAGGTTGCAGACACTTTGTGAATATATATTTTATTAAAAGTAGTTGTTTTAAAGAGAGACCGTATAGGCCTCACTCAGGGTAGCACCATATTTCATTTTTCTCAAGAATTTTGTTTAACAACATGCAAAATGTTTTTTTTGAAAGAGTTATGAGATATGAAAATGACAAGTAATCTTGGACCATCATACAGTGCATGCCATTGTAAAGACTGTAAGTCTATCCCTCACTGCCTCATTTTCATCCGTGTATAAATCAATATGGCATCTGCCCTCACTAAGCTCTATGACATGTTGAATGGTCTATGACATGTTTTTTCATGAATTTTAATTGGGTTATGTTCAAATATCATTTATAAATACTCGTTGTGATTTATTGATTCAGAGGTCAGGTCTGTAGGAAGTAAGTGTTCATTTCCTAATTAAAACTTGAAAATTTTATTTTAAATGTTTTTATTTATTTTTTTATTTTTTTATACAGGATATTCATGGACATTCATATTTTCAATATATTGCCAGTTCAACAGTCAACACCCGGGTGCACAGCACACCTATATTGATTGGACCTTATGTCTATCCCGAACAGCCTCAGTTTTGTTGCCATCTTCTGCAACTCCTTAAAAACCCATTAGCACAAGGTTGGAATGTTTTTCTGTGAAGCCCTCTTCAAACTGATCCAAACTGAAAGCCACTCTTCCAGGTAAAATCATTACTGTTCTCAACCCAGAAACTACTCTGGGATTTTTATGTTCTTGGAACATTAATATCTGTTTTACAGAACTGCCATCTTTTTTATATGTCTTGTGCTTCATAATACAATACAATACAATACAATACAATACAATACAATACAATACAATGCAATACATGGTTTACAAAACATACTGGTGACACTTTATTTTACAGTGTTATTGTTACATAATGTTACATGTAGTTACTTTAGTAATAACTATAAATTATGCATAATTACATGCAACTAACCCGAAACCAAACCCTAATCCTTACCCTATAGCAGTGGTTCTCAACCTCTCCTGCAGGGACCCCCTGACACACCATGTTTCTGTTTTAACCCTGAAATGGCACACCTGATTCAATTAATTAAAGGCTTAATGAGTCATTATTAGAGTAGGAAGTAGGAATTAGTTAATTGATCAATTAGTCAACTACTCATTAAGCCTTCAATTAATTGAATCAGGTGTGCCATTTCAGGGTTAAAACAGAAACATGGTGTGTCAGGGGGTCCCTGCAGGAGAGGTTGAGAACCACTGCCCTATAGTAACCCTATGGTATAGTAGTTTTGTATATATTTACACATACATTTTTATGCATATTACATGTTTATTTACATATTTACATTCTTTGTCGGTGTGTTAAAGGGATACTCCACCCAAAAATGAAACTTCTGTCATCATTTACTCACCCTCAAGTTGTTGCAAACCTGTATGAGTTTCTTTCTTCTGCTGAACACAAAGGAAGATATTTTGAAGAACGATTGGAACTTTGGCACCATTGACTTCCATAGTATTTTTTTTTTTCTACTATGGAAGTCAATGGTGCCAAACAACTGTTTGGTTCCAATTGTTCTTCAAAATATCTTCCTTTGTGTTGAGCAGAAAAAAAGAAACTCATACAGGTTTGCAACAACTTGACGGTGAGTAAATGATTTTGGGTGGAGTATCCCTTTAAGCACGTTTTGTGAGGAATGCATATTTTCACTCACATAACAAAGATCTGCTCACCCATCATGTCTTATTTTCCATACCATGATGGAGTGTTTAGTTTGGCTATTTCGTTTTCCTTTTGCATTTGTCACGCTTGCCTCATTCGCTCCTCATGTTGTTGATGAACCTGCGCTCATATGCAACGCTTCAATCTGTCTGCTCTGTGCTCTCTCTCTCTCTCTCTCTCTCTCTCTTTGCACCAGGCAGGTTAAAGTGGTGTCAGGTGTGAGACGCTTTATTGCTTGCTAAGCTCTGTCTGTGTGCGTATGTCTGTGTGTGTTGATGTGCGCGAGTGCGCGAGGGGCTCTGTTCGGGGTCTAATCCAGACAGCGTGAACCTAAGCGGCCCACGAGCAGAGACACGCCTGCTCTCCACGGTCTCCTGTTTAAACAGGTTTAATCCAGAACACCTCCTGTCAGCTTCGTATTTTATGATGAGAGCCTTTGGCTGCAGGTGGCAGCGGTGGGAATGAGAGAGAGCATTTTATTCACCGCCTAGATCAGACCGGTTGTGTTTTAGCCTTTTTTTTTTTATTCATGCTGCCAGTGTAACGTACATTTTTAAAAATATTTAAATCTAATTAAAATATGTATTTATATTATTTGTACTGTAATATACAGTTATGTACAGTAAATACATTTATAATGTTGCAAAAGTTTTCTATTTCAAATAAATGCTGTTCTTTTGAACTTTCTATTCATCAAAGAATCCTGAACCAAAAAATGTATCACAGTTTCAATAAAAATATTAAGCAGCACAACTGTTTTAAACTGAAAATAATAAGGAATATTTCTCGATTTATTAGGATCATGTGATACTGAAGACTGGAGTAATGCTGCTAAAAATTCAGCTTTGCAATCACAGGATTAAAATGTATTACAATTTTTAAATTGTAGGCTACTAATATTTCACAATATTACTGTTTTACTGAATTTTTGAATTTATACAATCTTACATATTTAATAATATTTAATTGCATACAATCTGAACACAATGCATACATTGTACTTGTTTTTATGTAAATACATAGTGGTTAAGGACGCTTAATATAAAGTGTGACCAAAAAATGAATGCAAAATGGATAGCTATGAATTGTATTTGACACCTCTCTCTCTTTCTCCCTTTCTCATTTTGGCTATCGCTCCATATCACCATGAAGTACATGCTACAAAGTCAATTTTGTTGGTGGTGCGGCAGCCAAAGTTATGCAGAGTGCTGATCTATTGCATTACCGCAGCTTTTGTGATGCTAAACACATTGTTACGCACCTGCAGAAATCAGCCTCTCAATTTCAATGGACGGCGTGATAAATGAACTCCTTAAAGAGCATTTGAGTGTTTCATCTCGCTCGGTAAAGGAAAATGGACCGGCGTATAAAAGTTAAATGGAAATCATCAATGAGCTTTCAGAATTACGCCTATTTAAATATGAGCTAAAACATGATGAGTCGAGTAAAGCAGACCGTATCCTCTGAAATTAGCATCTGTTCCTTTTGTCCTTATTTGAATGAAATAGTTAGGCATGCATTTTCTTTAACACTTTCCTCTTTTGAAACTTTTCGGCACCTGATCAAAAAAGTAAGAAGATTTCAATATGCATGAGACAAGAGTTGTTTAAGTCTTTACAAGAAAAGTAAACGTGTGCTATGATATATGGATCAGCATGGAGAAGACCTTTCACAGACTACAGCCTGATTGATCATCCACATCATGCATTATAAGTTATGCAGCTTTCATTACAAAGACCTTTCTCAGGGTGCAGAAATAATCTCATTTCTCTCTGGTCCTGAGGGGCGTAGAATGCATGATGTCTGCATGGGATCGAGACAAATTAGTCACAAGTTTAACTAGAATCTGAACAGGTGAAGAAAGAGCGCACTGTTTACTAGTTCAGTCGGAAAAGGCAAAGCGGTCATGAGATGTGAGTGTGTTTGAGCTTGTGTTGGCAAAAGCCCTTCTCCCTTTGTCATATGACACTCGATCGTCTACCATATGCCTCATCTGACACAGAGAGCTCACTGTCTGTGTGTTTTTAGTTCTTTCACATGGGAATTATTGGTTGGTGCGGGATCCAAACATAGACACCCAGATAACTTCTCTGTGCCTTTTTTTAAAAGGACTTTCACCCTGCCAATATTTTTAGTGGTCAGTTCAAACAGATGTCCTAGTAATACTGGTGTAGTTCATCACATTAACAATGGACATGAACCACTAATGTTTAGCAGCTAAGATAGGGTCCAGGTGCTTCTTGTATTCATTTTGGCTGTTGACCTTTACCCATAATTCTGGGTAATATTACACCACCAGCAGAAGCCTGAACTGTTGATACCAGACAGGATGGATCCATGCTTTCATGTTGTTTACACCATGATCTTCTGCTCCTGTAGCCCGTCTGCTTCAAGCTTCAACATGTTGTGTGTTCAGAGATGCTCTTCTGCAGACTTCAGTTTGGTTGTAACGAGTGGTTATTTGAGTTACCGTTGCCTTTCTATCAGCTCCAACCAGTCTGGCCATTCTCCTCTGCCATCAACAAGGCATTTTCACCCACAGAACTGCCGCTCACTGGATATTTTCTCTTTTTCGGACCATTCTTTGTAAACTCTATATGGTTGTGCATGAAAATTCCAATAGATCAGCAGTTTCTGAAATACTCAGACCAGCACTTCTGGCACCAACAACCATGTCATGTTCAAAGTCACTTAAATCCCATTTCTTTCCTATTTCCCAGTTCAGTTTGAACTTCAGCAGATCGTCTTGACCATGTCTATAATGGTGCGTTCACGTGCTATGGTAATTATGGTAAATACCAAAAGGCGACGTGGAAAATGCACATGAACACCCCCTCATGTGGTATTTTCCACTGGGCAACTCGTAGAATATTTTGATGCACGAGTTGCCGAGATGAGATTACCTTTGACCTTTTCAAAATGGCGGAGAGCAACGCAAGAGTTGTGAATGGTAAAAATATGTACTATTCATGATCTAGAAAATATACAGCATATTATTTACCGTTTGAGTTTTGATAAATCATTTTCTTGCTGTAGCAGATGACTTAAGCAATCTAAAATAGCTTTAGCTAAATAACAGGTCTGGATCTCCATCTTTTTACCACATTACGACAACAAAAGCACTTGAACGCAACACACTGGTAAATACCAGTTCACATGTGGAAAATATCATATTTTCCATAGCACGTGAACGCACAATAAATGCCTAAATGAATAGAGTTCCGTCCATGCGATTGGCTGAATAGATATTTGAGTTAATGAGCAGTTGAACAGGTGTACCTAATACCTAAGTGGCCGGTGAGTGTAAATATATTTCATATTATTTAATATTGTTTTGAAATGAGCTTGAACTGTTTCTTTAAACCATTTTTTTTTTTCTCTAATGCAGTTACAGGGTTAAAATGTTTTGCGAGCGACTTTAGGGGTGACTGGGGCTAGTTGTCACACTTGTCACTCAGTCTTGGGTTATAGGCATGTAGCTTTAAGTCTCAACTGCAAAAAGCCTCTAAAAATCCCACCTTTATTGTGTATATGTGTGTGTAATCTATCAAAACTGGGTCATACTACACAAAATAATATCAGTTTAATGGTTCATGAGCTTCATGTCTGTTAAACTGTAAATTCATTTTTCTTGTTGCAACCATATTCTGTTGGAAAGTGTGAGCTGATATAATCTCACATGAAGTAATGATTAACTTTCAAAACTTTTTTTAAACTTTCATCATTTAAAATCTGTCACTTCTCCTTTTGTAATAAAATGTTTCCTTTTTCGTCAGCTCGAGCGTGCTGTGCTTGAAGGTATTAACCCTGATCCCATGGGGATTACAGAGCGATTTAGATCTAACGCTTTTAGAAATATATAAATATATAATATTTCGATTTTATAAGTCACTTTTACCTTCGCTGGGGCAGTAATTAAAGTTTTGGGTTATTTTATTAAAAATCAATCCGTTAGTCATCATCGGATTGACTGCAAATAACTGGCACAACACATTGTCACATTAAAATTAATGCACATTTAAAACCATATTTCATTTTAATCACCGCAATCTGCTTCTGATTGCAGATAATTTTTTAGGCTGGTAGATTAAATTAAATATAACAACTCCAGCAGTCTCATTTGAATTATAAGCATTTCAGCAGTGGGAGACAGTGTAACAGTATTCATACTGCTCTATTACAGATATTACATCCTGAACCAGACATGCATGAAGATTAGTTTAGACACTGATCCCAATTTCAGTGACTAAGAGTAATTAAAAACCCCCGTGCGTGCGTGTGTGTGTGTAGCCGATCGAGTGTGTGCGTGTGTATTTGTTCCACTGTGGGTTTTCAGAATAAATCCTTTGATGAGTTCCATGAGGCTTTCATTATTATAAAGCACACTGTTCACACTCATTGCAATCTCTAAATTTGATTCTCGGGAGATCAGGCAGACATGCGGAGCATTTATTTTCTTTTATTTTAATGAGGTATACCATTCACATTTGATGAAAAAACTAATCTTATTTTTCCTATGAACATAATCATTAAAGTGCTTCTAATTTACAGATAAAAACTTTTTTAAAACAGTTTCTTTATCGTTCATTGAAATTTCCCCCGGAGTGTGCATTTGTTTAAAACATTAGCCACCGTTATTAATATCTGGGTCATTTCTGTTATTCAGTAACTTTTACACTCTATTATACCAGACATTCAGAAATATGCTCTAGTTAAGCTCAGACATTTTAACTTGATAATTTATACAATGGGGGAAACAATAACTGCGTGTGTGTGTGTGTGTGTGTGTGTGTGTGTGTGTGTGTGTGTGTGTGTGTGTGTGTGTGTGTGTGTGTGTGTGTGTGTGTGTGTGTGTGTGTGTGTGTGTGTGTGTGTGTGTGTGTGTGTGTGTGTGTGTGTGTGTGTGTGTGTGTGTGTGTGTGTGTGTGTGTGTGTGTGTGTGTGTGTGTGTGTGTGTGTGTGTGTGTGTGTGTGTGTGTGTGTGTGTGTGTGTGTGTGTGTGTGTGTGTGTGTGTGTGTGTGTGTGTGTGTGTGTGTGTGTGTGTGTGTGTGTGTGTGTGTGTGTGTGTGTGTGTGTGTGTGTGTGTGTGTGTGTGTGTGTGTGTGTGTGTGTGTGTGTGTGTGTGTGTGTGTGTGTGTGTGTGTGTGTGTGTGTGTGTGTGTGTGTGTGTGTGTGTGTGTGTGTGTGTGTGTGTGTGTGTGTGTGTGTGTGTGTGTGTGTGTGTGTGTGTGTGTGTGTGTGTGTGTGTGTGTGTGTGTGTGTGTGTGTGTGTGTGTGTGTGCGACAAACAAACTAATACCACAATCCATCACAACCTGCTCGTGCATCATGTTAATGTATTTAGGGTAAAAAAATCTTGATCTTTCATCAAAATGTAATAACTTTTTTGGCCTCCCAAATTACTTTCCTTTTCCGCTGACATCACGTAGCCAACGCTGTCTATTGGATAATGTTAACCAATAGCCAAATAGTACACGTGTCACCATTTAAATCTCAATGGTTAATTTATGTGAAATTGCTTTACAAGAAAACACGAGGACATGAATTTGTTTTTTTATGTCCTTAAAATGAAAATGAAACCCAATAAGATAATAAAGAGAAAAGGTTGACTAAAAAAAGAAAAGGTTGATTCATATATTAATTAGCAAGATATTTTAAGTAAAGTTTTTTCTCGAATATGATTCTCCGTGCTGTTTGAATAATGTGTGTGAGATCACTATGACAACATAACGCTGCGTTCTTTGCATTCACGGCACACTGCTGCTTTCCTCCACCTCTGGATGTTAATAATTTCCTTTCATCTCATCTCATCGCCATTTCTTCTGCCTGCACGCTCTTCAGCTGCGTTTAAAGGCTCCCATCCGAGCACACAAAGATGGCATTGTTTTCAGATCATCACACAGACAAAGTTTTTTCTGTCTTCCCTTAACTAGGGTTGTCTGAGCCCCAATAGGCCTCTCCGTTTTGTTAGAGCAAATTAACCACCCTACTCGGTCATACGATAGCTTCCTCTCTCCTTTCAGTTTCTCCGTCTCTCTTTTGTTTCTTGTCACAGAGCTAGCCCTCACTGTAGGTCATTTCGACATGAGAAATCTGTGACCTCAGATGCAGTGGCACCTGCTCCCGTGCTCTCGGCTCTGCTGTCATCCTCTGGGAGCTTTTGACAGAGTAATAGTGGGAAATTGAGGTTATTGAGGATGGTCGAGGGGAGATGTGGGCACCATTATTGAGGGAAGGAAAAGATGGTTTCAGTAGCAGAAATGAGAGATCGAGACATAAAATCGACTTTTCCTTCAAAACACATTCTTTGGGTGGTGAAGTTTTTTTTTTTTTTTTTTTTTTTTTAGACATAAAGAATTCTAAAAGCTCTATCAAGCACAAATAAGGATCCATTCGTGTGCGATTAGTTTAACTTATAAATGGTTTAACTGCTCATTGTTATTCAACTTAAGAGATCACATATGCTTGTGTGTCTTGTGTGAAGAATTGCTCATCCCGCTCCGCTAATGATATACAATAACATGGTCCATACGGTTAATGAAGTGCTATGAATGTCGTTTCCGTGTAATACACAAGAGAAGAAAAGGAAGATAGAAAAATGGAATATTCAGAGTTGCTGTAGTCTAATTAAAGATGGCTTTTATTCGCTCTGGGAATGGGTTAGAGCTTTCAAAAGAGAGTAAAAACATGAACAAAGAGAATGAGAGCTACGTGTGTATGAAGAATGATAATTCAGATGGAGGGGGACCTGTGCTGTTGGTGCATGTGTTTCTGATCACAAAATCAGTCAGCCTTCTCATACATAAAAAAAAAAAAAAAGTGAAATTCTGTCATTCAAATCTCTTTTTTTGGAACACAAAATGTGAGTTTTTGAAGAGTATTCTGTCAGGGGGGAAACAAAATTAAACTGATTCATATAACATGGTGCAGTATTCTATGTCTTATGGAGCCATATGGTAGCTTTGTGTAGAGAACAGATGAAAATGTGTTATTCACTCAAATGAATCATACTTTTTTTTAATCTTTTCAATGAATCAGTTGAACCATTTCACAAAACTGACTATATGTATATTATTTTCACACATTAGGCTGATCCGCTTTTCAGCGGGTTTAACTCACTGACTAAATGATCCAGTACTGGAGGTTAACAGAAAACTTTTGAACAATTTGAATGTTGCTTGTTCATTGTAATTACATTAAAAAGCATGACCAAAAAGTTATTCAAAATAGGATCTTTTGTCAGTCATACCAGTTTGGCTGTTTAAGCACATTATTTATTTATTTTAGGCCATTTATGTATAGCTATTGTTGTCCTTATTCTGTAGCTTGGTTAGTAAAATATATATTTATATGGCTCCTACTGTACTCAATGAAGTAACCTACCAAAAAAAGTCAATGAACTAGTCGTTTTGGTTCTTTGATTCAAAATCAAAAAAATTCTAGTTATATTTTTTGCTATCTGCTTTAAAATAATCTCAGTGTTGGATATGTTGGTGAAATTCAGTAAGACATCTGTATATGTATTTGCCATAATTTGCGTCATGCTGTGTTTATAAATAATCCACCTTTAATTGTAGCTATGGTTTTCCACACGAAACTGGTCATTTACTGGCCCAAGCTGGTTTATTTGTTTGCTTATCTTGTTTAGAGCTGGTGGACATGGCTAAGCTGGGTTGACCTGGTTAAAACATCTGGTTGACTAGTTTGACCCTATAATTTGGCTGACCTGTTTTCGTCAGCTGGAACAAACCTGTCAACATTTGTATCTTTAAATAAACCCACCCAAACACACAAACAGACACTCTTATAAACACACACAGAGCTTTAAACATTAAATGGCAAAAATGTTCAGCCCTCTGGCGTCTTCTACTCTCTCTTTCTTGTGCCAGTGTTAGGTCACATTAAAAGCAAGGTGACGTGAGCTTGGCACAAACTGTTATTTGGTCTATGTGAGCGTGCATTTGTGCTACAGAGCTTGATGGAGTAGAAGTAGGCCATTCGCAGCGTGCATATAGGCGTTAGAGCAGGTTTTGTGCCACGGGCTACAATCAACCACAGTCTTCTCACTTAATAACGCTCCAGGAACCAGGCAGGAGAGATCAGACCTGATGCCCAGGCAGGGTGCTACGCGAGCAGGGTGCGAGGTGGGGGGTTGGGTGACGGTGCTCCTAAAAATGTTGTGTTTGAACTAGAGGGCGGCCCGAGGGGTCAAATAATTTGTTGTATGCCACTTTTGCTTTTTCTCCCTTCACTTAGCAGAGCGCTCTGCGAACACACAGGGGAAAGTGGCCAGCAGGCGCTAACTAGGATAGAGGGCCAACTGGGGGAGCCACACTTCTTCTGTTATCCAACTAATGAGTCTGCGAGGGAGAGAAAGAAATGAGGATGCTTTAAGAGCTTTTTAAACTAGCACGATAAGGGCTTTGTTTGTGCCAGCAATTTGGAGCGTTTTTGAGGATCTGTTTGTTTCTTCGGTAATTGTGTGTGTGTGTTACTGAGTAGACCTATTAAAGGATTAAAGTGGCACGGATTTCTTTTCGCATTCGTGTTTCTGTCAGTTATTTGCGTGCTGGCCCATCTCTGCGCGTGTGCTCTTGTGTAATTGTTTTAGATTTCACTTTTGTTTGCACAGCTCTCAAGTGTGTGTGTGTGTGTGTGTGTGTGTGTGTGCGTGTGTGTGTGTGAGTTACATGCCAGAGCTCATCAGCCCATTTTAAGGTCCCTTTATTCTTTCTGCTCATTCATAAATACGCTCTTGTCAAGCTCAGGCACTTTAATGTGATAATTTTGTACATTGGCAAGCAAATTAATTTTAGAGTGTATTAACTTTAACTTTCAGGGAAAATGTTCTTAAACAAAGAGTTTTCAGAAGCTTGATGATGGTGACGTTGAAGTCGTGCGACTGTGGTGTAGTTTGTTTACAGTCTACATGTAGCTTTTGACTTCTGACAACTGTATTTGCTTCAAAATTAAAATAAATGTGTGTTCATGTGTGTAGATTATCATGATGAACAAAGCATGTAAGAATCATAAGCTTTGGTTAGTCATAGACCTTATTTTCTACAATAATCCAAAAGCCAATGGAAAAATCCAATTGGGTTTTTGTGGAAGGAACCAGTGTGATGCTAACTTCCGGTTTGGCCTACTAAAACGCCATCCCTGCACCGCTCTAGTCCCGGGATGTAACGCCCCAATTGAGTAGACTGAGTAGAGATATTAAAGAATCAGTTATTTGCGTGCAGACCCGTCTCAGAGCATGTGCTCTTGTGTAATTGTTTGTTTATTGTAGTTGACACAATTGCTTATGTGCGCGTGTTTGCGAGTTAAACGCACTACTAGAGCACATCGCCCCTTTTAGGGTCCCTGTTTTGTTTCCGCTCATTTTTCTTATCATTCTGCCTCTTTGGTTGTTCTTCACCTCTGCCCTGTTTGCTCTCTTTTCCCTTCCCCTTCCCCCAGGGGACTGTTAACCTTTGTCATTCTTTCATTGGCCTCGGGCTATGATTTGCACGCAACAGCGCGAACCCGCTGCTTGCTAACATGAACGTGCTAGCCGGCACTACAGCACCAGTGCGCTGCTCCAGGATAAAGATTATTGTATGGCGCGTGTTCAAACATTAGAGGCCCTTGTAGCAAAACAATCATGGTGGCCGACTCAAACATCATGCTAGTAGATAAAGCATTCAAAGTTAAAGTATGCTTGTGTTCTTCTGATAAACTAGGAAATTAGCTGGCATTAGCATGGAATGAAGACACTTGTTGTGGGAACATCAGTAGAAACATGTTGACAAGGTTAATGCTCTGCTATTGGCTGTATATTCTCATAATCTTGTCATTAAATCTTTGATGGATTAACATTTTAATTTAGTTGTGGAGGGTATAAAAATACACATTTGGGAACATTTTTGGTGAATTATGTTGATATGAAAAATGTGTCTGATGATAATTTCATTGCGATTGCTTGAGTTTTTACAGTAATAGAGCTTTCAGTTCTCCTAAAAGTGTCTCTCTATGATTTTGAATTGTTGGTTGCCTCCTCAGATGTAGCCTTACAAACAACACTTTTGATTGTTGGCATGAAGTTTGGTGCATATTGTTGCTTGTTCTGGCCAAGAACTGCTCACTTAGACAAGAATAGGCTGGCTAACCAACTTGTATAAAGTGAACAGTCTTCTTGAACAGTTATACAGCGTAAAATCTTTGTACAATTTGTGGTCACAATTTCTTTACTAGCATAAGTAGGGAAAAGCAGGGATAATTGTAAACACTTAATAAATATAACATATGTAACAATTGCATGCAGAATGCCTATATCAGATTAGCAAACACAATTTAATCCTCTACATTATTACAATAAAGATTCTGAAATAGTTTTTTTTCTTTTCTTTTTTTTTTTCTTTTTCCTTTTTTTTTTTTGCTGTGATGAAATAGAAAAAAAAACATTTTGTCTGAAAAAAATGAAAAAAACAGAGATGGCTTCTCTCTTCTCTCTTCGGACTGTGTGTGCTTCCTACTCCAGAGAATCTGCAAGCTGAAATTCTAGCATGCGTGTCAACTGAAACAAGTATTGATCAATTTGTTTTTACACCAAACTGTGAAAGATGGTGCTTAAAACTTGAGTTTAAGGAGCAAGCTGTGCATGGTTCTGTTCATTGTCTCGGTTTATGTGCTTGTGTGTGTGTGTGTGTGTGGTCAAGGTGAACTGTCATCAGTAAAAAACAGAACTTGCTGAGCTTTTCAGTTTAACATTTTTAATGGCCGATACTCATTTTTAATACTTATAACTTTTAAAAAAAATTGCAAAGAAGACAAAGACTGTAAATACAAAGTTCTGTCATGAAACTCTAGATGGCGCAGGATAATAGGTCCTTAACTCTAACTGTTTACAATCATATCTTTCTCTGTAGAGCACAGCTGATTGGTTCCTGCTGTATCAGTAGCAGTGATGGTTACTAACGGCATTACTTTTTCCAGTAACGAGTAATCTAATTGACCCTTCGCTAAGCCCCGCCCTCCTTAGTTACTGTTGCTACGCCTGTCAAGCTTTCGCGCCTGCCACATCTATTACAGTGTGAATGCACCGGTGTCAGACATTCCCAAGGAGATATTTAGTCATTTTTGGCGAACAAGTGAAATATCTGAGAGAGCAAGACAAAAGGGACAGCAGTATGCATTCGAGGGATATATCCACGACATAATATGCAACCGATTAGAGAATAATTTCATCAAAATTGAAGCTAAAGCCTATAACGTTAGGTCCCAGCGCAAGCAGCAGCCGCCTCCTTAGCAGACCATTCAAATGGGAAACACACAAATTGAACAGCTATGTTCATGCACAGCAGAGTAAGTGAAATGTGAAAATAATCTAATAATTACAAATCAAACAGCTTATCCATCAATCTAACACCGGGAGAGCCGCGATCGGATTGGGGTAAAGTTACAGGGGTAAAGTTAACGTTAGTAGGCCGTCCGCCGTCGATTAACACAATGCTGAAACATATTTTAAAGTATGTCAGTGAGCCTCCGTCTTGCCTTTAATCGTCTTATTTTACGTTCAAATATATGCATTATGAACAAAGAACCGCCATTATTTCCAAGCAATAGGCGTTTTTTTTTTTTTTTTTAATCCTGTCGACATTTAGTTGTGAATGGGTCTCCACACTGCTTGATCCACGCCCGGGATTTCTCCCCTTTGGCTTTTAGGTTTCGGGAAGAGAAAAAATGCCACCCCACCGTCCAAACTTTTAGAATACCGGGTATCAGATTTGCACAATCCATACGCACAACGCGTCGGCATGTTTGCCTCGCTCGAAAGCTTGACAGACCTCCCGCGCCTAGTTACGGTTGCTAAGCCACGATTGGCCAGTGGCGGTTTTCGGGCGTGGCTTAGCGAAGGGTCAATTGATTACTCTTCTCATCTTAATAACGCCGTTACCGTTACTGCCAAAAAATGCGGCGCGTTACTATAACTGATGAAGCTGTTTTTTTTTATCAGACCAACTAGATCTCTGAGCGAGAGGCAAATACTTTTTTTACTGTTCTTCCTTGGTTAGTGGGCAGAGCACGAGACAAGCGCATAAATGCTAACGATTGGCTGAGGTAGAGTAAAATGTCATTGTAAGCCAATCAGAAGTAGAGTTGGGCGGGTGTTCGAAAGCACGCATAGTAGTGATGGGCATTCGGCTCTTTTGACTCAGCTCACTGAAAAGAGCCGGCTCTTTAAATGACTTTGACTATAATATTTCAATTTTTATTACATAATTATTTAATTTCTATAGGCTAAATTTGTAAAAAATAGAGTCGGCTCTTCAGATATGCGAGCCAGCTCCCAACGTTCACCTAAAAGAGCCGGCTTTTAGAGTCGGCTCATTCGCGAATCGTGAACGACCCATCAAAAGCTCATTCGCGAACGAGTCGATCTATCATCACTAACGCTCATTCGCGAACGACCCATCATCACTAACGGCTAACGCTCATGAATTGCGAACGACCCATCATAACGCATAGTCAGACAGGGTAGAGGTGGGGTCACATTTGAGCATTTAAAATGTAATTTTACTTGAAAGTAACGCAATAGTTACTTTCTTAAGTAACTAGTTACTTTTAAAATTTGTAACTGAGTAACTAATTTAGTTACTTTTTGGAAGAAGTAACTAGTAACTGTAACTACTTTTACTTTTTAAAAGTAACTTGCCCAACACTGATCAGTAGCCAATGAGCTTGCATGCTAAACCTTCAAATACTTGGTTAGCATTTGCCTTAGCAGTGCAGCGCTCTTTCAGAAACCCTCCACCTTCCCCAGCTCCACCTGTATAGATCTGCTATGGGTAATTCACGTACACTATATATTGTACAGCAACAGCGTCTTACTTGCTTACAGCAGCGTTTTTGTATGTATATATTACTTTGGCTAGTTAGCATGGCTAGTTATCCCTTTCTGATAAAACTAAATTTTGGGGGAAAAGATTATCTTTCTCTATTAATGACTAGCAATACTATATTTATTTATTTCAGTGGTTCTCAACTCCAGTCCTTGGGACCCACTGCTCTGCACATTTTTTTTTTTATGTCTTTCTTATCTGACACACTCAGTTCGGTTCATAGAGTCTATCCTAACGAGCTGAGGATCTGAATCAGGTGTGTTAAATAAGGGAGACATACACAATATGCAGAGCAGTGGGTCCCGAGGACTGGAGTTGAGAACCACTGATTTATTTATTGTCCTGCCTGTTACCTGCGACATTGCTACGGACTGTTAATAGTCCAAATGCATGCTTTTGTGTGGCGATATAAGAAAATTTGTGACATAATTTTCATGATTAGTCACATGGCATTTACGCCTCAAAAACAATTGTGTCCATAACTGAATGTTCATGAGAAAATTGTCCATTGAAATCAATGGGCATGCTAACAGATTGCTTTCTATAAGTTTCATAGATCTCCTCTCTTCCATTTCAGCCTTACGTTGTTGTTTGCATTTAGCACATGCTTTTATCCAAAGTGACAGTACTTTCAACATACGCCTATACATTTTACGGGGAATCAAACCCATGATATTAGCAATTGCTAGTGCAACACTCTGCCAGTTGAGCCACATGAACAGTCTGTTGAGACTTCTGTTCGTCTGTGTGTAATTGTAAAGTCTCTTCTCAACTCTAGGTGATTGAAGGTTACCTTTGCAACTGCAGACCCAGGAGTAGCATGCGATTTGATGCTCTCTCATTGAATTGCTAGGGTTTACTCTGGGATTCACTAGCTGCACACTCTCTCTGGATTCTCAATGCTCCCTCATCGATTACACAGGTAAACAATGTTTATTCAACAGCAGATGTTTGATGGCACAGAGGTTGGAACAGACCTGATTTGGCATTCATAGACCTGAAGATCAGCTTCACGGGACCTGCTGTGGATCCAGGCTCGTATGGTTCTGTATTCTAGAAACATGTTCATGATTTGACGCCATTGGTTTAAAGAAAGTTTTAGACTATGCACATTTGTGTGCGTGTTCTAGTAAATTAGCTGTTAACCTTTGGCATCACCCTTCGGTTCGTAATCATCAACATTCAGTGTTCAGCTGTGTGTTTAAGCCGTATCCAAGCACCATGTGCTCATGGGAGATAACTCGTGTCATTAAGCACAGCCTACAACCTGGACAGCTTAAAATGAACAGTTTTCTGCAAAGATGATTCGAGGTGAAGTCAGAAAATCTCCAAATCTCTCTCTCACGCTCAGTGGCATCTGCTTCTTTGTGGCATCCTCAGGCAAAGTCTTGTGCCTGTGTACAATCTGTGCTTGTTTGGAATGACCTGATTTATTTAGCAGAATTCACACAATTGGCATATTGGATTAAATTTTGGAATGCTATTTGGATTGGATTGGTAAATGAATAGTTCACTCAAATATAAAAATTCTGTCATCTTTCACTCTTTTGTGTTAAAAAATAATTGCATGACTTTCTTTGTTGTGTAGAAACACAAAAGGGTGTATTTAATACAGATTCAAGCTGGTATTTACTGTATAATGAAAGAAATCGTGATCATGACTGTCAAAACAGCTTTGTGTGTGTGTGTGAATAACCTAAATTTTGCTCCGTTTGTCACACAAAGCTATTACATGGATTAAAAACACGTAATATACTACCACTCAACATTTTGAAGTTCGTAAGATTTTTTTTTTACTGTTTTTAAAAGAAGTATCTTATGCTCACCAAGGTTGCTTGGTGAGTCCGAGTCCGAGTCATTTGATTTTGAGTATCTACCGATACCGAGTCCCGATCCGATACTTATATAATACATAAAAAAAGAATAAAGAAGAGAGAAAAAACAGATCCAGGATGTTCCTTATTTTTTTATTTAATTCACCTTATTTTAACATTCAACAACTCTGTTAACAAACAGAGCACTTCTGTGAGGTAGCTTGAACAATCAAGTAATAAATAACATAAAATCTTCACTTTTGGACTTTAGTGCAACAGTAAATATAGAAAAAGTCTAATATAAAAACAAATAGCACCTCAACTTAAAATACCCGGCAGGCATGTAAACAAAAAATAAAAATGTTTTAAAAGTGTATAAAAAAATAATGAGAATATATATATATACATTAGGGGTGTAACAGTTCACAAAATTTGCAGTTCGATACGATACAGGGAAAAGAAAGAAATGCCAGAGAAATTTCCTATTTGTTAAAAGAAAAACTATTTTTAAATAAGTTTGAGTTTTCCTACATCTTGAAACTTTCAGGTTTATAAATGGGGGTAATCTTTGAAGGATGAACAAATAATGTTTTGGTAATCACATTAAAAATAACATTTAAATATATATTTATATTTGAGTTTTGAAGTGCAACATTAAATCCATGTTTATTCACGGCACAATGTTTCTCCTGGTTTCCACGTCAGCGCTGTTTGATCTAATTGAGATCTACGGTTAATAACGGAGAAATTTGAATGCTTCTCACTAGATCTCGCAGCGATGTTATTACTTCAGTGGCGAATTCAAATGTTTTCTTCACTGGATCTCTTAGCACAGTGTCGCTTGATCTCGCGCTCCACAGATGTTGCTGGTCCGAACTGATATGGTCCGTTAAGCAGCACAATATAATGAGAAGCGCAGTTTCGTTCCGCTTTCATTACGTTTGCCATTTGATGTTGCGCAACGTTGTGGTGATCGCGCCAGCGCGGATTTTGTCTGCAGGAAAAATGGTCCTAGGAATCGTTCGGTTTGTATGCGTACCGAACCGGAAGCCTTGTACCGAAACGGTTCAATAATTACGAATACATGTACAGACTTAATTTACATATATCCGAGACCTGATCGGGAGGTGACGTCCGATTCCGATCGAGTCTGAAACCACGTGATCGGGCCCGATTTCCGATCGCGTGATCGGATCGGGACATCCCTAAAATTAATGTCTACTATTCTTCAGAAATCATTCTAATATGCTGACTTCTGGCTCAAGTAACATTTCTTATTATCATCAATGTTCAAAACAGTTGTGCTGCTTAATATTTCTGTGGTAACCGTGATATTTTTTTAAAGATTATTTTATGAATAGAAATTTCAAAAGATGTTTTATGTTGTTTCACAGTAAAGTTTGGAATTTTGGGTGAACTTTCCCTTTAATGTTAAAGGTGCAAAACGCAAGTCTCTGAGTTTTTGCAGAACTACGCCCCCTCTGGCGACAAGCGGAACTGCAACCAGTTGTGCACGCTTATGGACCACACGCATCTTTTATTGGATATCGTCGCTGCCCGATGAAACTCACGTATGTCCAAAACGGTTACTTTTCAGTAAGTGAAAAAAACACGTAATTTCAAAAGCAGTTGAACGTAGTGTTGTCATACTTGGTACGACAACTTTAAATGTAACCATATTCTTGCCAGTGTAATGATATAATCCACATTTGACCAAAATTGAGTTTAAATGGACATACGTGCATATTTTATAGTAACGGTGGTCGATACGCGTTTTTCCGTTCATTAATTAGAATGACCCAGTCGCGTTTCATATTGGCAGATGAATAGGCTACGCTCAGTTTATTAAATAGCCTACGTCTTAGTTTATTTATAAGCTCAGTTTATTATATGTCTCTTGCAAACTATGAAGGGACAATGAATCCATACAGTGACAGTGACATGGCAATGCTACTGATACTATGAGGGGGAAGCACAGGCGAAGCACCGCTACTTGGGCGCAGAGATAGGCTATCAAGCAACACCTGAAATAAAGCTTGCAAATTTGTTGATGAAAACATTGATTAAAATGAAGATACAATTTATACAAAACGAAATTTTCAAGCAAGAATAATATTCGAAGATCGCTGGGTATTATTTGATTATTAGCATGTGAGCAAAGCGGAGCGGTGTGACGCTTATAAGTTAAAAAACTTAAACATACGTTTCATATTTATGTTTAAATAATATAATGTTATTTTTTTATTATTTCATCTATGTTGATTATATGAAAACCGAACCGCATGAGATGAGTAAGATAGGATCATAAGATGACCAATAGGCCTATATCGGAAAACATTTGGAATGGGTCAGATTTTGATCTACTAAGTTTTGTTTTGTAGAAAGCCTTTCTTTAAATCTTATTTCGTTTTGTATAAATTGTATCTTCATTTTAATCAATGTTTCATCAACAAATTTGCCTGGATTAATAAATAAGAAGCACTTCATATGAATTGTGCATTTCTCTCTATAGGCGCGTTCACTACTGCGAAGATGGCGAGTCTGCATCGTCAACTTTATCAACAATTCAAATGTTTCATGCATAATCATTACTTTCGCCGGTTCTTTGTGGCAAGCTTTATTTCAGGTGTTGCGTGATATCTCTGCTCCCAAGTAGCAGTGCTTCGAAACCATGTTCGAAACTTCACGAGACCGGCGAGATGCATCCACAGGGTGGGAGATACGCGGCGTGATTGACAGCTTTGACACCAAATGGATATACGTGAAAATCAGATGACATGATTTCACAACTTTTCATTGGTCATGTAGATAATGTGAAGCATGCTGTATACGGAAATGAACCTGGACATTCTATCCGTCGAAAAATCTCAAAATCGGCAAAATGGACATACGCGGTTTTCATCGGACAGTGACGATATGTTTTATGTTTCATGTTGTACTATTCTTCTGAACACAATTCCTAGTTTATGAAACTGTTCACTAACAATGGTAGTAAAACCAATTCTGATTGTACATGTATCTAGCTTACGCTAAAGCATTACACATTTTACGCATCGTCATTTGTTGTCATACATAGATTGGCCGTATCAAACATTAGAGACTGGGCTATATCTTACCGTTTTATCAAGAAAAAAGTCAACTGAGGATCCCGTTTGAGACCAAGAGCAGACCGGAGATCTCTCCATTTGTTAAATGCCTTCCCGAGGTTGACTCTCGTCTTACTCCGACACCTGTCTGACTCCAATTTGGACCTTTTGGTGGCACTAGACAAAATTTGTATTTTCTTTACTTTACGTGGAGTTTGCGTTGGGGTTTGGAATGGACTAGAAGCCAATCTCTTTGAATCCATCTTCTACCTTTGACGCACGAATTGTCTTCGCTGATGCGGAGAATGGCGGCGCCGGCAAATACACAAACCTAAGAGACATAGCCTGGTGAGTGTGAACGCGCATGACGTCACGCCCAGTCTCAAATTCGAGCCCAAATCCCTCTTATATATTTTACTGTAGAGGATTATAGAGGCAATCTCAGTGCGCAGAGAAGGGCTCATTCAGCCCATCAGGCAGTTCTTTAAGCATGTATAGGATAGAAAAACAGGTATTTTTAACATGAAAAGTTGCGCAATGCACCTTTAAGACAGGACATTTGTAGTGAAATCTTTTTTTTTTTTTTTATCAAGTTATTCTAGAGGTTTATTAAAAGTTAATTTTACTGTAAAGAACCCTGTGAAGTGGAAGGAAGACTCTAACAAATTCTCATCTTGATGTTTATTAAGCTTTGATGAAGCGGGATGTGAAATATGGCACATTTTTCAAATCCTGCATTTGTTGTATGTTCATCTGACGGCTCTTCCACACTGTTTATCATGTAGCAGAGAGTAGATCGCATTATTTATGTGGAATGTGAGGATGGGTTGCACCTCTTGCATGCTGTCAGTGTCCTGGTGAAAGAGCTGTGTTCATTATCCAGGCATATGTCTTCAGTCTAATGCACTAACAGGGTGATGCCTGTTTGCCGTCGGTCCCTCATAAACAAACTTGCTCAACAGAAAGAGACAGTGAATGATAGAATGCCTGTGTTTGACCACAGGCTGAAAAACACTGATTGTTGTCATTGTCAGTCAAGGCTTCCACAGCTCACTTTCTAAAAAGTACCATGATATTAGCTCTTGGCTGTTTGCCACTTTTATTGATATAATAATACAGAAAGAACAAGAAAAGGTGGATTGTAGAATGTCACAAGTTGGATGTGATCTCTTGTTGCCCACATGATCTCCACAGTCCAATGTGTCAAAGCAACATACCGCTACACCACAGCTCTTACCTATTTTCAATTATAAGTAATTATGTCAATTATACTATTAGGTCTAGACATAACTATATGTCTATATATGAGTTTCATTGTTTTACTGTAAAGTTAATTAAATGCTCTCTTTTTTGCAGCATATAAATACACTAAGTCGAGTGTAATTGCGTAATATCTAATTATTGCAAAGGCTTTCCCATTCTCATGCACTGCAAAATAAAAGCTGTTAGAAAACTAGAAGTGGTTACATGCAGTGCTTGTGACAGGTGACTGCCAGAGCATTACTATACTCTTAAAAACACAGGTTCCAAAAGGGGGGTTTCTATGGAAGCTTGTTTCCACCACAGAATGAAAAATATAAAAGGTAATTGCGACTTTTTATCTCACAATTCTGACTTTTTTTCTCACAATTGCGAGTTTACATCTCGCAATTCTGACTTTATTTCTCAGAATTGCGAGATATAAAGTCAGAATTGCGTGATATAAAATCGCAATTGCGTGTTATAAAGTCAGAATTGCAAGATATAAAGTCAGAATTTATTGATATAAAGTCGCAATTGCAGGTTATAAAGTCAGAATTGCGTCATAAAGTCGCAATTGCGTGTTGTAAAGTCAGAATTGCGAGATATAAAGTCAGATTTGATTGATATAAAGTCGCAATTGCGTGTTATAAAGTCAGAATTGCATGATATAAAGTCGAAATTGCGTGTTGTAAAGTCAGAATTGTGAGATATAAACTATTCTGAGGGGAAAAAAGTTAGTCTTTTTTCCCCCCTTAGACTTGGCCTGATAACTCGCAATTGCGAGTTTATATCTCACAATTCTGAGAAAAGATGTCAGAATTTCGAGATATAAACTCGCAATTATGTGTTATAAAGTCAGAATTGCGAGATGTAAACTCGCAATTGTGAGAAAAAAAGTCAGAATTGTGAGATAAAAAGTCGATTGCGACTTTATTTCTCATAATTGCGACTATTTCTCATAATTGCGACTTTATTTCGCAGAATTGCGACTATTTCTCAGAATTGCGACTTATATCTCGCAATTGCGACTTTATTTCTCACAATTCTGACTTCATATCTCACAATTGTGAGATAAAATGTCGCAATTATTATTTTTATTTTTTTTATTCAGTGGCGGAAACAAGCTTCCATTGTTTTCACAACAGTGCCATAGAAAAACCATTTTTGGTTTACCAAAAATGTTTCAGTGAACAGTTCTTAAAATAACCATTTAAAAATAAATCTAAAGAACCAATTTCCACTTCAAAGAACTTTTTGTGCAGTGGAAAAGTTCCATGGGATGTTAAACATTCGGTTACACTTTTACACTGAACTCTTGTCTAAGAGTTTAGACATTCTACTAACTAAAAGTAACTTTGCAATTACATGTCAACTAACTCGCATTAGATTAGTAGACTGTAGAAGACTGTTAGGTTAGGGTTAGTAGAATAAGTTGACATAGATGCAAAGTTATAGTCAGTAGAATGTCTGTTGCTGGACAATCAAAATAAAATGTAAGCAGATATTAGGCAGTCTACTAATATTTGTGCAAAGTAGTGACATGTAGTTGCAAAGGTTTATTATAGTTAGTAGAATGTCTAAAGTGGACCATCTAAACAAAGTGTTACCAAACATTCTTCATGAAACCATTGATGCAAATAAAGAACCTTTAACTTTTAAAGGTGTATGTAGTTTCTAGGATGTTTCTAGGGTGTTCTATGTGGTATATCCTTAGGGTTTTTTGTATGGTTAATATGTAGAGTACAGTAAGTAAGCCATTTGTAGGTTGATTTCCCAAGACAGTTTAAACACTGTGATCCTGTAGCGCTATAAAAAAATGCTGTATTGTTTATTAAAATAATATTTCATTCTGATCAGCCACACACAGCAATTTAAGGGCAGGGATATCTATTTGTTCAACCAATGACAGACATTGCAGTATTCAGGGTTCAGGAAACATATTTTTGCAATTCGATTTGTTGCCACTAGTGGCACAGAGATTATACACTTCTGCAATTTCGCTTTTGAGTTAAAATGATCTTGTTTTAAAGATGCTTAAATATTTTACTTTGATTAACAATGGGTTTTTTGCCATCTATGTAATTTTTTTGGAAGTCGCAGATACTGTATGACTTCAGCTAGTAATATATCTAAGGGAAATCTCTTATTGCTTCTGTCATAGGTGATACATGTGCATGAAAATGTAGCCAACTTTAAGACAGTTTCTTGTCTCTGTGTGTTCTCTGTGGATTCCTTTGGCATAAGGGTTTTCCAGTCCTCTTCTTCCAATGTTGGACAGGATTGAAAAAGGAACCTGCAGAAAGAATTGCAAAAACAGAGGAATAAAGTCAACATTTCCTAGTGGTGCATTTCTAGTGGGACATTCCAACATGAGAGGAAACTAGTTTTTTTTTCTTCTTAGTGTCGTCCTGGGTACAGTGTTTTTCTGCTTGGCTGGACGTGGGTAATATGTCATCCTGAACAGAAGTTAAAATTTCAAGTCATGTAGCAGGAGGCTCTGTAATCTGTTTTTGGTTGCATTTCCCAAAAGCATAGTGAGCCAAGTTGATCGTAGAGAACATTGGTGGCAATGGTCTCCACGATCAACTTGGGCTCACGATGCTTTTGTAAAATGCAGCTCTGGGCGGTAGATGTCTTTGAACATGTTCAGCATGGGAGTCATGTGTTTAACATGCCTTTACTACAGCTCCCTGATGATACAAGCTCTCCATATGCCATCTTGCGTTTGTTCAAGGTGTGTGTAGTGCTGGTAAATACATTAAAACATGTAAGTGCTGCTTTAGTATGTAGATGTTCTTCTTACCCTGAGGAATGGCTCCTTCAGGTACGTGTGTGTTCCTTCCTCGGTCTCCTTTGAGACTGGAAATATGCTTTGATGGGAAGAGCTGGCAGGAAACAGACATGATGTTTTCAATATGACTTCATGGTCAAACACATACACGCATGCCACCTTCATTAAGAATGGACACACGGTTCTGGCCCTCTAGTGCAGATGGCTGTTTAGATCACATCTTTTATAACATGCTGAGAGTTACATAGTGTTACTAGAAAGCCAAATCATATTTCATCCAACATTTAAAGGTCACCATTGCTCTCTAACAGTGCTAAGAGCTAGCTGGATGCCTCTCATAATGTGCTGTCCCTTACCAAAATGTACGATGAAAGTACCATGGTGTCATTGTCAATACAATACAAAATGCCAATACAAACACGACACGCTGCTGCTGTACAATATAGCATTAATGAATTACCCATAGCAGATCTATACAGGTGGAGCTGGGGAAGGTGGAGGGTTTCTGAAAGCGTGCTGCAAATTCTACAGCAAATGCTTACCAAGTATTTGAAGGTTGAGCAGCGAGCTCATTGGTTACTGATACAGCAGGAACCAATCAGCTGTGCTCTATAGATATGAATTGATTGCAAGCAGATTGAGTCAAGGACCTATTATCCTGTGTCATCTAGAGTTTCATGACAGAAGTTTGTATTTCACAGATGCTTCAAAGAATGGCGGGATACTACCATGTTTAAAAACATGATATTACAATTGAATTTTTGAGTTCATATTTACTCATTTAAAATTATCATTTTTATTCATTTATTTAATTTCATTCATTTGAATTCATATTGATTTTATACCCTACTGGTCAAAAGTGGAAGAATTAAAATGTTTTGATGTTGAAGGCTGCATTTATTTTATGAAAAATAGTAATATTGTAAAATATTATCATTGCTGATGAAAAACCAATTATTAGTGAAATATTATTAAAAATACCTGTTATTTTAACATAATTTATTCCTGTGAAGACAAAGCTGAATTTTCAGTATCATTACTCCAGTCTTCAGTGTCACACGATTCTTCAGAAATCATTCTAATTTGATTTGATGATAAGTTTTATCAATTATTATTGGTGCTTAAGTATGAATAATGGTTCTTATTATTTATCAATGTTGAAAATGTTTTTTCTGCTTAATATTTTTTGTGGAAACTGGGATACATTTTTTTCAGAATTCTGTGATGATTAGAAAGATCAAAAGAACATCATTTATTTGAAATCTAAATATTTTGTAACATTCAGTTTTGATCACTGTAATGCATCATTGATAAATAAAATAATTACTTTACTTAAAAACAATCTTATCCCAACTGATCAACATTTGAATGGTAGTATATTATGGTTTCCACAATTAGGCTACAAATCAAATTATGTAATCTACAATAATTATTTAAAAATTTCCGCACTTATGGTGGAAATGAGCTAAGTCATATATTTAAAAATAAAATAAAAAATGTGTATGACCAGTGCTTCAATGGGAGGCATTAGACATACTTAAATTAAATATATAAAAATATTATAATGAAGAATGATAGTAGTTGTAAATTAAATAAAAATAAAACAAATGTGTTGGGATTTTTCATGGGTTTTTTAATGTCTTTATTGTTGTAGTTTTATTAAACCAGGGGATGCTTTTAAAAAGATCTCTTCCAGAGAAAGTCTGTATATTTATTAGTGTGTACAAAAGATCTTGGTTTACAGAAAGATTATACAAATAAGACTCTGTTAGCATTAGTTTTTCTCTTGTTTTACACTCTTCCTGTGGATTTGGGGTTTGTCGTCTTTTGGCACCACCAGTGTTGGGCAAGTTACTTTTAAAAAGTAATTAGTTACAGTTACTAGTTACTACTTCCAAAAAGTAACTAAATTAGTAACTCAGTTACAAATTTATAAAAGTAACTAGTTACTTAAGAAAGTAACTATTGCGTTACTTTCAAGTAAAATTAAAATTTAAATGCTCAAATGTGACCCCTCTACCCCTCTTTAACGGAACTTACAATACATGTGCATGTTCAATTATTTATGATAAATCTGAATATTATAATGAAATGGACACTTAATACAATACATTATTAACAGAAACATGAAACATTGTACACACATCTAAAAAAAAAAAAATCTTGCTGTGGGACAAAGTGAGACTAGCCTCCAATCAAATGCCATGTAGATATTATGTTTATATAGTGGATCAATGCAAATAACACAATAGATGTTTTGGAACTTTTGATATTTATTGCCCCTCAACAGGCCACAACTGGGCAAAATTAAATTAAGCTTGTTAAGCTCGTCGCCATACCTGTCTCTCGTTGACTGACTGGCTTGCTTGTGTTGTTCATTGTGTATCCTGTCCTGTCCGACTATGCGTTATGATGGGTCGTTCGCAATTCATGAGCGTTAGCCGTTAGTGATGATGGATCGACTCGTTCGCGAATGAGCTTTTGATGGGTCGTTCGCGATTCGCGAATGAGGCGACTCTAAGAGCCGGCTCTTTTAGGTGAACGTCGGGAGCTGGCTGGCATATCTGAAGAGCCGACTCTATTTTTACAAATTTAGCCTATAGAAATTAAATAATTATGTAATAAAAATGTAAATATTATAGTCAAAGTCATTTAAAGAGCCGTTTGTGAGCCAAAAGAGCCGGCTCTTTTCAGTGAGCTGAGTCAAAAGTGCCGAATGCCTACTACTATGCGTGCTTTCGAACACCCGCCCAACTCTACCTCTGATTGGCTTACAATGACATTTTACTCTACCTCAGTCGTCAGCATTTATGCGCTTGTCTCGTGCTCTGCCCACTAACCAAGGAAGAACAGTAAAAAAAGTATTTGCCTCTCGCTCAGAGATCTAGTTGGTCTAAAAAAAAAAAAAAAAAACCCAGCTTCATCAGTTATAGTAACGCGCCGCATTTTTTGGCAGTAACGGGAACGGCGTTATTAAGATGAGAAGAGTAATCAATTAGATTACTCGTTACTGGAAAAAGTAATGCCGTTAGTAACGGCGTTATTTATAACGCCGTTATTCCCATCACTGGGCACCACACTATTTTATCTGCTGTACCCTTGAGCAGAAGCCGTTTGAGATACAGACTAGCCTGTGGTATTATTTGTCATTTCAACATCCATTACGCCGTAAAACCCCTCATTATTTACCACCTGCAGTATGCTCCTCACATAATCTCTGGCTAATGACAGTCTTATCTCATCCATGTGTCAAGTTTGTGTAGTCTGCATGTCATGTTGATGGTGGTACCCTCACTGTTTGTGTCATTATGTGGACAGTTCAAGCTGGGCTTGTCCTTTTGGCCTGCCCCACTCTAAAATGTTTCACGTCACATGCAGAAGTGACTCCTATACAGTGTTGGGGAGTAGTTAACTACAAGTAGCGACGCTACTAACTTAACTACATTTTTCAGTAGCTTGGCAGTAGCTCAGTTGCTTTTTAAACAGTGTAGCTTTTCCAGTAGCTAACTACTTTTTGCAGCAAGTAGCGGTGTAGCGCGAGCAAAAGCTACATTGTGTTTTGTTGAGCCTGCGCAAATCAGCGCGATGCAAGGATATTCTTCTTCTTGTTAGATTACAAACTAATTTGTTTTGCCATTACCGCCACCTGTTGTTTAATCACGCATCTTGCGGCTAACGGTTCACTGACAGTGTTGCCAGATTGGGCGGGTTCCCGCCCAATTGGGCGGTTTTGAATTTGATTGTGCGGGTAAAAAAGGGTTTGGGCGGGTGGTCAAAATTTGGGCTGGTTTGGGATCATTTCGGCGGTTTTCAAACATCTACATTTTAAAGTCTAATTGGTTAAAAAAAAACGAAACTAAAGTGCATGTAGTCCATAAAATCAGTCATCATGACATTACTGTTCACACACGCTCATGCAGAGTCAGCTGGCGTTAGTGTTGACATCACCGACGAGCACGCACTTTTAGCCAATCAGCGATCCGCAGGCAGACGCGATTGAGCGCGAGAAGTTGTAGCTGTATATTCAAGTGATCGCTAAGGCAAAGTGACATAGCCTACTATACAAAAGAGTGTACAGTAGCGAGCAACTCTAAAAAACGCACACGTGGAAGGAGATCACTCTATGGTGAATATAACTCTGAGAGGAGAGCACAGTTGAATGACTTGAATTGAAATCAAATATGGGACGATTCCTGTCCATGTGCACACTAGCCTAAACATCTGCAACTTTACACCATCCAGACTGCACTCTACTTGTCCCTGACAGCTGCTGAAAAAGGTTTGAATCAACGATGAATCCGTTTTGACTGCTAAATTCTGCGTTATGTGGGTTAAAGTCATCGGTTAATTTCTTGATTGCCGTTTTGACAGTGTCCACCTGGACATTTTAGTCATATTGGCAAATTTTCCTTAATTATTGCCCTGTTTTGATCTGTTTTGCTGGAAAATTTATTTATTTTTTATTTTATTTTATCATCGTTATTTTGTTTTAAGGAGATACAAATTGTGCTTATCAACCTTAAATGACATGGTAATGAAATTATATCACATTATTTTGGCAGTAAAATTTTGGGCGGTTTTTTCTTGTAGTGGGCGGGTTTTGGTGAGCTTTTGGGCTGGAAATCACCGTCCCAATCTGGCAACACTGTTCACTGACGTACAGAAGACCTCAAGCACAAATTTAAGGACGCACATGTGATTAATGGCCATTTTAAAATGTATTAATTATCCTGCTTTATTGCTCTCTATGTTACATCAAATTTCTATTTCTGATTTAATTACAATGAACCGCCATGATCTGTCCGCGTTTGGTAATGAACATAAAAGACCACTAAACTAAAGTTTGTGCCATCGTGTTTCAGTTGAACAAAAAATGTAATCTTAGTTTGTTTATCGCACGACAAAGGCTTTGATCTAATTAAATTGCTGTATAGATTTGTTGTGACTGGTTTCAGAGCGAACCGAACTGTGCTCAAAAGCAGCTTGTGATTCAGGTTCTTCTTTCACAGTAAATTCTGCGAGCTCCATCACTGCATGTGAGCGAGTTTAACGTGCATTGTCAGTGCCACATGTGAGCGCTTGTTCAATGTATTTTCTTGCCAAAATGCAACCATCTCACAATCGGTATTTTTGAGAAAAAGTCTATACATGCAATTTACGTTGGATGTATATTTTGTTCTTGCAATGTTGTATTTGTTGCAATTTTGCACTTTTGACAAACAGTCTGAGATATTTGAGTGTTGTGTGTAATAAAACAATAAAAATCATAATTGTATTGCATTGTTTTAAATACTAAATATTTTACTTAAAACATTCCTCAGACACTTATTTAGTTATTTATAATATATGTTGTTCAAAAAAAGCAAAAGTAGTTTCAATGTAGCTAGCTACTTTTTGATCGTAACTTGTAGTGTAGCTACCTACTTTTCCAAAAGGGTAGCTTGACTGTAGTTTAACTACTTTAACTAACGAGTAGCTTGTAGCTTGTCAAACTACAGTTTCAAAGTAGCTTCCCCAACACTGCTCCTATACTGCTGGTGTGAGTGTGCAAGTGTTTTTACTCTTCCATTATCGTTCCTGTCCTACACTAATGAAAATTACTGTTCCCAGGCCAGTACTGCTGATCTTGCGCCTTTAGCCCCCAAAACATTATCAATCACAAACCCCTGTTTTTACAAGCAAGGACTTTTCCAGACATCTTTTCTTCTTTTTATTCAAATCAAAGCTTGGCTAAATGGCTGTTGTGTGTGTGTTTTTGTCAGGGCTGAGCATTTTATGTTTTCGTATAGTGTAAGTGAGTAACTGTGTGAATATTAGAATAGGAAGGAGCCCGGTGCTCTCGAAAAACTCGTTGTTAGCTGTTTTTATGACTCTTGAATGCAGGTTTGACTCCGGCTCTAAGATGAGACATAGGGCTCTAAGAGTGGGCCAGACAATTTGGAAAGAAAGGTACGAGGTTGCCAGGGTTGGCAAAGCTCACGATTAGGCGAGGTGGACAGAAAACCACACCAAGATACATTCATAAAACAAATGAATAACAAAATGTAACCAAAATTACTCAAAATGTCTCAAGCCATGTACAAGGATATTCTTGCCAGCAGGTCACCCAATAGCAGTGTGAATACATATTTATTTCTAACTCTTCTGAAGTTAAAACACTGGTATTGGGTTGTTTGCCACATTAAAAAGTCCATGACATAAATGAACTTTTAAAAAAAAAAATGATTTTAATATTCAATTTAGAAATTACCTCATCATTTAGCAACGGACTGCTGAGGGCAATAAATATAATAGAACATTTCTTCAGATATATAGGTGAAACTCGAAAAACTAGAATATCGTGCAATAGCTGTATTTCAGTAATTCAACTTAAACGGTGAAACCAATATATTATATAGACTCATTACATGCTAAGTGAGATATTTCAAGCCTTTATTTGTTATAATTTTGATGATTATGGCTTACAGCTATGAAAACCTTTTCACAATATTCTAATTTTGACTTTGGGGTTTAATAATCATCAAAATTATGACAAAAAAAGGCTTGAAATATCTCACTTTGCATGTAATGAGTCTATATAATACAGTATATTAGTTTCACCTTTTAAGTTGAATTACTGAAATAAATGAGCTTTTGCACGATATTCAAATTTTTCGAGTTTCACCTGTATATTCGATAAACAAGTTAAGGGTATATCATTAAGGAAAATTAATCATTAAGAGAAATTATGATTGAGATTGTGATTACCATCCCACTCCTGTTCAGCGACTTAGCCTACCCTATTGAGCAAAATTGTGAATTGCATGATATGTGAAGGCCAATTAAAACTGAAGTTATACATGTATAGAAATCTTGATGGTAAAGAATGGCCTGTTTATTGGTGGACAATAGTCTAGTAAAGCATCACACTAGAAACCTGGAACTAACCCTAACTTGAAAAAAAAAATGATACAAAAAGATACATTTTTCCTACTTTGATTCATATTCGGACAGAGGAAAATAAACCCAGTCACTGCATGTGTGTGAGAGACAGTGCAGTCTCTGTTTATAATTACTGCTGGCTTTTAGACTACATGAAATGTTCCAGGGCTTGAGCTTTTAGTGTCAATTTGAGAACTCCTAACCGTTAGTCAGACTATTTTCATTGGCTTAAACGATCTCGCACTGTAACAAGCTTTAAATCAATCGTTATAATGATAGAAATCATTACAGCCTGTGCTTTTTTTTAATCAGAGAATAATGACTGTAGTCCTACATGTTTTTACTCCCTCACACATGCACACTTTATTATGTACTGGGAGTACAGCAGTTTAAGCCGTACACAACGATGTTACATTTTTGTAGGAAAAGAAAAAATGAGATTTTATTGCCCCAGTAAATGGTATCTGGAGTCAATCCAGATGCAATATTTTTAAGATTCCTATTAACTCATAATCAGTGTAAGTGAACTGAGGTGTGTGTGTGTGCGCTTGCGTGTGTTTGTGTTCAGTTAGAGTTAAGAACACAGAGTCCAACAGAGAAATCTTGAAGGACCGTGGGGGTCATCGCACCAGGGAGCAAATCTATTTTTTACACCACAAAAGCATCAGTAAGGAGAGATCACACACACACAAACACACACAAACACACACACACATTTTGTGTGCTCAGTTTCTCACTGGATACTATTATAGGATGCTTTAATTATTTTTCCTGTTTTGTTTCTGTCTGTTCTACAGTGTGTGTGTTGGGTGAGTAACTGTGTATGTGAGCAAGATCCTCTATTGAAGTAACACCAGTTACCGTACTTCTACTTCTCACTGCTACTGCTGATTTTTTTAATGAAAATGGCCATACATTTACTCCTAAACTAAAGGCCCCAATATACTCATGGCGCAGTTTTTTTTTTATCTTCACTCAGGAGTAAAGAGAAGTCGGAAATACCTTTGCTGCGGTATATTCTGTTGGGATATACTGTATATGTGCTGCATACTTTCCTTTCAATAACAAAATAAACACACATTAAAATGCCAGCAGTGAGAAAACAACAGCAATTAAGAAAGCATCTGATCATAGTGATGTGGTTCACAATACATATATTTATAATAATATATATGTATATTGTTTTAAAGCAAGCAGCTTTACAGTTTTAAACAAGAATAAACAGTGCAAGTTTCGTTTTCAGTTAGAATTACAGCAAAGCATTCCAGTGTTTTCGTGTTTTTACTTGCGTCTGACCTCAAAGGACTGAACAGAAGAAATGAACCTGAGAAGATTTTCACGGTTTTGCATAATCACATAATCGCCAATGACCAATGGTAGTTCTAAGGTGTTTTCCGAAAAGTGTGCTTTGGCAAACTGTTTCAAATTCCCGAAAACATAATCCAAATGAATGATTTAGCCTGAGTTTGTTCAAAATGTCACAACAGTTTTTATTTTATTTTATTTCACTTGAAGTATATCGGGGTCTAAGTACTTAAGTAATTATTAATGCTTACAAAGGCACATTTTTGACCCTTAATTTGCAACCTTAAATATTAAAATTCGGCATTAAACTCATGGTACTTTCTGCTACAAGCACGAATGACATCTCAAATTGTATGAGGAGAGGTGTGCTATCACTTTTCTGTATTATTCTTCTTTCAATGTAAAAAATGGGCAAACATAAATTATTTAGACCTGCTTTGGAATAGAAAACTGAACCATATGTGCTCTTTTGACTTGGACCAGTAAATAACCACCCAGAAGACCCTAGAAACCACATACATATCCTTCACTAAGAATCCCATAACACACTGCAACAAGCTCAGTAAAAAAAAAAAAAATGAATCCAAGATGGTAGAGAAAGTGGGGAAAATGTTAATTGTAAAAAAATATTTTTTCAATACCAAAAATGCCCATTTAAAATAGGTCAATGTTTCTGTGCATGTGCAAAGTATGTTTATGCTTTTTAAAATATTGTGCCATTAGCTTTACAACATGCTAGCACCAAACTCTATTGGAATCAAATGTGTGTTGAGTCTCCTGTGCGTCAGAGGAATGTTATTTGAATGATGCAGCCTATGAAATGTCACTTAAAAGGTTCCATTTCAGTTAGAACACCACCTATGTAGTAGACAGCAGGATAGCTCACAAGATTTTGGAACAGAGCTAAAATGTCACGTTCAGAAAGAGAGATCAAAACAGGAAAAAGCAGGAAAAGCTGTCAAATGTAGGTTTATAAGGGATTAGGCTATGGCTCACACCAGACTCCAAAGTTTAGAATGCATTAGTCCTGTTTACACAGGCTTTGGCAAGATTATACTCACACCCACAGAGAAAGAGAGAGAGAGCTTGCGCACACTTAAATAACAGGAATTTTGCAGATCCAGTCACAGATGGTAGGGCCTACACAGGGGGGTTGACCTCAGTGATGGAGGGATATAAAGAGACGAGACGGGAGGTAAATAATAGGGAGGGGAGGGGGGGGGGGGGGGGGGGGTTGATAGTGGAGACAGATATAGTATACTGAGATACAGAAAAGAGGGACAGACAGAGAGTTTTTTTTTTTTACAGAATAATCATGAATAAACTCGCTCCTAATCTTCTTCTATCTTTGTAATTTAATTCAGAGGACAAATACATTGACACAGGTCTTAACACAAAGCAGCTGTACCAGTGGGTTTGAAGAAGTTTTGGTATTATATTGTTCAACCAAAATAGTTTGGGGCTTTTACAGGGTGAATAATTTTACAGGGTGAATAATAGTTCAGCAATGAACATCTCCTCACGGTCAGTGCATTTGCGTCCTGTTTGCTCCCCACGTAGGCACCTCTAGCTAGACTTCAGTGAGAAATAGTCCTGACCTTTATGACAAAAGAGGGGCTTGGATTGGAGGGGGAAATTATGTTGTTATGCATTATTACAAATAGCACTTCCCCTAAGACTGTACTTTTATTTGGCGGTCTCAGTGAACATGATTTAGAGCACCTTTTTTGTAAAGACTAATTATTTAGTTCTGTATTCAGTTGACAGCAAATAATTTAAATATCTCTAAGTGTATTGACAGTTATGTTTTTGTTTTGTTTTTTGACAGTAAAGACACATTCCCTTAAAAAAGACAGTCTGCCATATTTCACATTAAAGTTACTAAATATCTAAAGAAACAACATGTCATTTTTAATGTTCCTTTTTAATGTTGGCATCTATAACCATTAATTTGTCAGGCACCTTCATTGCTGTGATTGCCTCTGGTTAAAATTAATAACTGACAGTTATGTTCTTGGCTGTTTGAGCTTGTTATCTGTTGACACAGAGTTGACTCGCTGCCACGTTTTCTGTGACGAGCTCTGTGTTTTAGCATAAGCATGAGTCTACAGTCTGATTCATTATAAAGCACATAGCCTTTTATTTTGTCGCCATGGTGATTTTTGGATTATATGTTATGGGCACCAGTCCCAAAACTTGACTGTGTTTCCAAGTATAACATTGTGTGAACATCAGGGTGTGTAATTCATAAATTATATATAGGCCTATATATTTTACTCTCAGAAATAAATCTAGTGCTACAAAATTTGTCACTGGGGCAGTGCCCTTTCAAAAGGGACCAATATGTACACTAATATGCTTCTATGCCAATACAATCTCACAATTCGTAACTAGAGTGTCTATATTTACACTAAGTGCAAATAGCCAAGGCTATTTAGACTAACTCCACCCACCAATGTCTGGTTGGGCCAGACAAAAGTACAAAAAATGCATGTGACCTGTAAGGCGTGGTGAGATACTTTTGACGCGATCGACTCGAGTTCAAATCCGCCTTTTGCCAAATTTGTTCTTCTCCCGTTTCCCATCACATATCAAATTCGAAAGGCATTTATTTTCAATAAATATTTAGAAAATATGCGAAAAGTGGAATTAAAGTGCTTGACCGTTATAATATGTTAATAATAAAGTGTTTATCGGGTAGGGGAAGGTGGAGGGAGGGCTTTATTGTCCCGATAAGGCGGCATTTATTTAATAGATATAATAATTTACTCTCAATATGTTGTTATTGCATACTGTTTTATAATGTACTAAAATACTGAGGTGCAAATAGTATCTAACTACTATGTGCACTTATTGGGAAAAAAATACTGCTATTTTTTAGGGCTGTCAGTTAAACGCGTTATTAACGGCGTTAACGCAAACCCATTTTAACGGCGTTAATTTTTTTATCGCGCGATTAACGGCCTTTTTGGCCTGGCAAACTTTGTAGTTTTTTTCACATGCTTTTGCAACAGGACGCGGCATGCGAGGACGTTTTGAAAGCGCAAGCGGATCTAGCTAGACCGGAAACAAAACAACAGGCACGACGCCGCACACGCTTGTTTGGGCTTGCGAGCCGGCCAAATAGTTGGTTAACGTTACGTTTTGAGTGGAAGACGAGCGCGAGACGCAGAGATGGATGCCAATAAGATTCTGAATGGAAAGTTTACTTTTAAAAAGTTGCCAAATGGTTCCATTGACAAGACCAAAGTGATCTGTGTGTTTTGTCGTTGTGAACTGAGCTATCATCATCGCAGCATGTCCAGTCTGAAATACCACTTGATGATGGCCAAGCACACACACACATACACACACACACACACACACACACACAGCTGATGCGAATTCTCCGCCCCCTCGTCAATATCAGGACCTCATCAGTATGTCTTTCACCCTTTTATTGATGGACAGTGTTACATTGTGAGAGATTATTTGCTCCAAGTGAGAATGTTAGTGTGAAATTAAACAGTATATGCCAATGTTGTTTTCAATAAAAAAAAAAAAAGTTGCACAAAGCAAGCCGATCCACTTTTCCATGTTGATAAGAGCATTAAAATGAGAAATAATGGGACAAAAAGAAATCAAGAGACATTTAGAATAGATAAAAATGTGTGATTAATTGCGATTAATCGCGAGTTAACTATGACATTAATGCGATTGATCGTAATTAAATATTTTAAAGGGGTCATGAACTGGCTTTTTTAAATTGTTTTATATTGTTGTCTGAGGTCAACTTATGACGTTCGCTTGGTTTTTACATTCAAAAACATCAAAATTAATAAGTAATAGGCTATTTTCTACCCTAGTTTTGAGCCTAGCTCAAAAACGCTCGCTTTTTATGGGCGTCTTGCATTGAAGACTTGGTAGTAAACGCCCACTGCTGTGAGTGGATAACAGTTTTGCATATTATAATGAGTTTCGTGTAATGCGCGAATCGGTGGGCGGGGCTAAACCGGCCGTGTTGAAGTAGGCGTTGATCTTCTTCTGCGGGAGTGGTGTTTTATCCTCTTTGTCGTCATAGTTCCCCACTTTGAAAAACGAATCGTTTGCTGAGCCTGGTGTCAATAAAAGCTTTTATTGGACTAACAAGGACGTTTTCAGTTCTGAAACTTACAGGATATTCTTATAATTTGATGACCTCTTAGATGTCAAAAGCCCAAGGAAAATTTGATTTCTCAGTTCATCACCCCTTTAATCGTTTGACAGCACTACTATTTTTACATAGTGTAAAGAGTCTATCGCTATTTGCACTTAGTGTAAATAGCATCTAATTGCTATTTACACTTACTGCAAATAGCCGCTGTCTAACTATTTTAAGTTTCACTGAATTGAGGGCTAATTCATACAATCTTTTTTGTACATTTTCATACAACTCCAGTGACGGGTAGGTTTAGGGGGTGGGGTTAGGGGTGGTCCTTCATAATAAGATGAGTTTGAAAATTGTACGTTTTTGTACGAATCAAATCGTATGAATTCATACAAAATTGCCACCTCGTAAAATACTTACGTTTTCCCATGTGATCGAGTTGAATGTTGTGTACCTTTTAAAAGGTTACAGAAGAAGATGAGAAGAACCCAGTTGTGGGAGTATATTGCAAAACAAGGTAATAAAACAGGTGAGTAGCATGAGGTAAATATTCAGGCAAGTCCTGTATTAGTTTTTCAACAGATCAGGATCATACACAGAACATGGTTCCAAGATCACACAGGTAAGTAAGTATTCACAGGTAAATCTATCTCAAACAGGGACTTGGACTATTCTTCATAAAAGCAGGTCAACAAAACTTTATCCACAAGAAAGAGGTCTACAAAATGCAAAAAAAAAAAAAAAAGCACAGGTAAGCAATTCCAAAACACAGTTTAAAGAATCACTTATATCATAAACACAGAGAAGATAGTCCATAAACAGTTAACAAAAACTCAGGAAAGTTTTTTCCAACAAACAATAGCAAAAAGATGAGTACAAGTAACAAACAACAAGACAATGGCTGTGTCTAAAAACTTGAATTGTTGCCTGCCCTAGGCAATGACTTTGTACACAGCTTTGCACATGAAGGTGTCTTACGAAACTCATATTGGACATGCTGTTGCAGAGTTTGAGGCTGACTTTATGATGTACAGGAAAATAGAGATATTTGGTGATGACTAAGTAAATATTTCATTAATACAATAGCAATTTCTCACTTGACATGTCATCCAAAGTAGAAAACGTTTACACACAAACTGACCACCAACCGCAACTTTCAGACGTCATCTTTATTTTTATCTTTAACTGTCACGGAATTAAATGTACAGGATTGGGGAATATCAAAAGCAGCAAGGATACATCTATGCTGCCTTCAAAAATCGATCAGATGAAGGTATCTCAGGAGACGGGGAGCGAAGCTAACATTGGATTCGGACATGCTTTCATGCCTTGGAACGCATCCTTCCGAAGGCAGCATTTTTAAGCTTTTGGACTCAGCCAGTGTGCAAGTGAACAGTTTAAATACAAGTCTAAATGAGAAGGTAAAACGCTGCAGGTGTGTGAGAGCGGGTGACGTGTCTCATTTCAAAGGTTGCATCCTCAGGAGGTTGTATTTGTTGGCCGCATATGTCATTGAGGCTGCTTCGTTTCAGTAAACTGACCACTACATTCCAAAGTCATGAGGAAATTACAACAATGTATGCTTTACTAGGAATAACAGTCTATTTTATATAATGCTTACTTTTCTGAATCAAGACATCCTTATTGACGTATGTGGCCGACAAATGTGACCTCTGAGCGGGCGGACCGACTCCAGAGTGTGCATGTGACAGCAACAGCTTTTGTTTAATAGAACTGTATATAGCATCCAAAGAAACTTTCTACTACACAAAAGGTGCTTTATAGTGAAGGTTCTTCTCTTTTCAGGTTATTTAGGTTATTAAAAATGTTCTTCATACTGAGAAAAACATGAAATGTTCACTAAAAAGTAAACAGAATGCTTCTTATATAACCCCCCTTTTGAAACCTTTAGTTTTAAGAGTGCATTATAACTTCAGGTTCATTAAGTTTCTTTTTTACAGTTAACAAAAGCTACAAATGCATATTTAACATACGATCAGATTTATGAACACACAAACACACACACTGAATGTGTTAGTTAAACTGTGCTGCTTAGTGAGCGGCTGAATCTTCTTAAAGCGACTCTAATCTGCTGTCCTGAGGGCCCTCTCTATGCCGTCTCTGAAAGGACTGGATCAGTGTGTGTGTGTGTGTATATATATAAAGGTGAAAAAGTCTAGATCTTTTACATAATTAGTTTTCTAAATGATTATGTAAGCTGCATATTTGAAATATCACCAAGATCTTATTTATTGACTATACTCTTTGCTGTTATTTATGTTTTTTGGGGGTTTTTTGCCTTCACTTAACACTTACTCTATCAGTCCATCTTGTCTATGCGTCTCCACGTATACCTGCAGAGTAAACAGGAAATGTGGAGCATATAAATGCACTGACTTGCCGTTGAAAAGGTCACAGTGGTGACGAGAGTTGATAGAGTTCCAATATCGAGGACGAGAGGACTGAGCTAGCATAAAGCTAGCCGATTACTGATACATTTCAGGGACAGAATAACAGTAGAAAAACACTGAGATTACAAAACAAAAGCCCCTATTTTCTCTTCGTCTTTCACAATAATAACACACAGGTCAAAGTAAAAAGATTACCCACAGTGCTGCCCAGATGATGTTTGATGGTCTTAGCACTAGTAATTAACAACAGCCTTCTACTTTTATTTTATTTATTTTGAGATGTGGTGCAGTGGTAGCAACACGCACATGGCACAATACAGGTAATGCTGCTCCTATGAAGCTGTGGGTTTGAATCTAAGCTCTCTCGTTTTAATTTGTATGACCATAAATGACGGAGTATTTTAAGTCTATTTTTCTGCTATGTGAAAAAAATCCAGCAAAACGCGCCGGCGCGTTTGTCGACCCCAGAGGTTTAACCAAAACTAAGGCAAGTAAAACGGTCAGGGTTACATTTTAGACACACACACACACACACACACCTCTGAAGGGATAGAATAGTCCTCGGGACTTGGTACCGCGTCACTCGCAAGACGCAACCTGGATTGGTGAACAAGTTTGCTACACACACATAGTTTAGATGTGTCCGTGGTTGATGGCCAAAGTCTAGCCCTGGCAGCATCGCGGGGAAAGATATGCAACGTACTGGAACTTTTAATCATCAACTGCGCGATATCACAGTTTGACATGTCTGTCATTGGAAAGATCCACGTGGTGTCATGAATAATTAGGAGACAGTGTCTTCTCATAGGATAAGAAAACTCAGTCTCATGAATAATTATGAGACACCGATGAGTCATCAAAGCACTCACAGTGCACTGCCACGTCACAGCTTGTGACGTGGACACGATGAAGATTTTAAACCCGGAAGACAAAAATAGCGTAAAAAACTCAAATTTAACCATTTTCCCCCTACTATTAAATCTAACAGATGCTAACATTGTCTTCAATGGTGTTCAACACACATACCTCTGTTAAAATCTCAGAAAATTGGGTTTAGGGTTTCATGACCCTTTAAGGCCTAGAATGAATCTTCAGATGTGTTGTATTGATTTTTGGGTAAAATAAGATTTTAAACTGAGATTAGACCTCTACATTCTTATTTGTATCTAAAAATAATTAAATTCAGCCAAAACTTATTTTATTTTTTTATGGTATGCAGACCAAATTTATGGAGCTTTCTGGTATCATTGTTCCTTTTGCACCAGATATCAACACTAGATGTGGTCAAAAATAATAATAATAATAATTGCATTCATTCAAGGGCACATTAAATTAATCAAAATATTTCCATCTCAAAGAAATGTTGTTCATTAAACTTTCGGTTCATCAAAGCATCCTGAAACAAATGTATCACAGTTTTCACAAAAATATTTTCAACCTTGATAATAATAAGCATATTAATAATTGAGCACCAATAATAAGTGAGCACCAAATCTCTGAAGGATCATGTCACACTGAAGACTGTAGTAATGGCTGCCATCAATAAATACAATTTTGAAATATATCTAAATAAAAAAAATAAAAACATTTTAAATTGTAATAATATTTCACAATATTACTATTTTTACTATATTTTTGAGCATTAGAGACTTTTTTCAACTACATGATTCCAAACTTGTGACAGGTAGTGCATACAGTATATAAATAATTTAAAATATATAAATGTTTTATAGGATTATATTGAACCTATTTTGCATCCCTGGTTGGGAATCATGTCGTATGACTACTTGTTAATATATCACTCTGTGTTTGTGAGGTATTTCACTATTAATCACTAACTGTCAAAAGTTTAAGTTAGAAGAACAGTCAAAAACCAAAGACAGGATAAAAACATGAAATAGGCAAAATATGGAAAATGGAAGTTATAGGGAGGATAGAGGATAACGTTGTACGGAGAGAGAGGGCTGCAATGAGAGATACGCACAGCATATCGAAAACGAGATGCGGTAGATTGAAGAGGTGGAAAGAGTATTTTGAGAGGTACTTACTGAGGCAGTGGGAGAAATGGGAGAGAAAGAGAGAGTACAGCTGGAAAGCAATCTGACATTTCTCTTAAAAGTAGCGTATCTCTCTATAAAGTGATTGGCTATGCAGAGGTGAAATGTTCTGTTCTTTTGCTGAATAAAATCACTCCGCCAATTTCCAACCTGGCAGCTTTCACAGATTCCTTTAACCTCCTTCTCTGTTTTTCTCTCTCTCTATCCCATCGCTCCCCTCTCCTTGTTCTTGTGAAAATTGCTAGCAACATGACAGAAATACAGGTTTCTTTCCAGAGGGGCCTGGGGTTGAGTTGCATAGAAACAGAAAAGGAAGAGCTTTACAGGAGTAAATGTTTTAATTTGTTCAAAAAACTATCATTACCGTGTGACATGGACGAGGCCTTTCTGTCTGCGTGTTTGAGGCTTACGAGTGTGTGTTGTCTGTGTTCTCATAAAGATCCCTTCAGTTTATAGCTATTGATATTCAATGTTGTAAAGTCACGCTCAAGCCATCGTGTGTGTTTGTGTACTTTGAAACATGGGGAAAATTTAACTCCGCCGACTTCCTTTCTCACTGTGAAACTGAGTTAAATGTCTTAGAATTGTCATCTAAGTGATATGGATATACAAAAGTATATAACATTTAAAAAAAAATACGGTGAGCGCCTACACGTTAAGGAATCTCCAATGGAGCATTTGATAGAACTGCACAAGGCTCATTTAAGGGGTGGGAAAAAGCAGAATCAGTTTGAAAACAAGGAATACAGATAATAAGCTTTCTGAAAGCACAACTGGACCCAGTGAAATTCTCATTGGTCAGCAGAAGTCCACTGGAGTAAAAGCTAAGATGTTGTTTCTTTCTGCAAATCAATGGATTCACCGTGTTCTCTAACACAGTTTAAATTAGTGTTTATAAGTGTTATATCACAATTGGTGAGGCTTCAATGGTATAACTGTCAAAACATTGAGAACTGAAATGAATATATTTAATATTATTGTATAGGCAAATATAGTAAACTGAAAGGACTAAAAGAGAACAACACTTATTAATTGCATTGTGTGCCAGTTAATTAATTCAAATAATTGTAATAAAAAATTTTCAGTATTTGCTGAGAAAAGACTTTATATTGTGGCAGACAAGTAAATCAAATCATTAAATAGACATAGACATCAGTATTGTTTGCTTTATTGTTTTTAAAAAAAAACATATCTCTAGACTGTATGATGTTGCACTGCGTTCTTTGAGCACAAGCCCATGTCGTGTGAACGTGTGTGAACGATTCTGCACTCATTCTGTGCTGTTTGTTTTCTTTGTAAATGTGGTTTGGCAAAGTGTAGTAGCAGCTGGTGATGTGCATGCTTTGGTGATACAGGTCAAGGCTGTTAGCATAGTCTTGATCCAGTGTTCCAGGAACACAATTTTCTTGATCAGATTCTTTTTATAATCTTTTCTATATAAACAACATCTTAGCTTTTACTCCAGTGGACTTCTGCTGACCAATGAGAATTTCACTGGGTCCAGTTGTGCTTTCAGAAAGCTTATTATCTGTATTCCTTGTTTTCAAACTGATTCTGCTTTTTCCCACCCCTTAAATGAGCCTTGTGCATTTCTATCAAATGCTCCATTGGAGATCCCTTAATGTGTAGGCGCTCACTGTATTATTCTTTTTTTATGTTATATTTACTTTTGTATATTACTTCAATCCATATCACTTTTGGATTGGACATTTGTTTCACAGTGAGAAAGGTAGTTAAACTCTATCTCTCTCACTCTCTCTCTCTCTCTCTCTCTCTCTCTCTCTCTCTCTATATATATATATTAGTGCTGGGCAACGATTAAAAAATTTAATCGCGATTAATCGCATGATTTTCTTGCGATTAATCGCGATTAATCGCATTGTTACGCGCAAAATTGAATAATGAATTCTAAAGTAATGTATTGCGCACATTTGATTTAAATGTACTGCTACAAAAGTGCAATAACATGTGGTTTGCAAAAACTTTAAACAAATAAGGTGCTTTTATACCAGCAGTATTCCCTTTACACAGTATCAATAAAATATTTCTTGTAAATCTCAACTTAAAGATTAATGTAATCAAATCAAATATTTAAACAAAGCTATTTGCCACTGCCAGGGCATTACCTTTTATCTAGCTTGTTAAAACGAGTCCAGTTTTCTTTTCTTTTTTTCTTTTTTTTCTGAACAGGTATCTTGTATCAGGGAGCAGCAGAAACAGTCTATGTAGTCAAAGGGTCATGATCACTACTACAGATATAAGTCGACCAACGCCTCTGATAGCAGCTTAGGTTTGGTCATGGCATGCCATGGTTTCCCACGTAAGATTACATTAAACAGAGGTAAAGCCAATTTATACTTCTGCGTCGAAGTCACGCCTTAGCTGTGTAGCGCGCGTACCCTGACGTGCATCTCTCCAAAAATGTAACGTCAATTCAGCGCTGTGATTGCTAGAACCCCTCCCCGGGTTTCACACTCTCCCTCTGCATGTGTAATTGCGCGTCAACGCGGACAACGACGCAGATATAAAAATGAAAACCAACGCGTAGTCTATAGCGTTGAGGCTCCGGCGTAGGTCCGACGCAGAAGTATAAATCAGCCTAGAGTGAGGTTAAGTGGTCGAGCACAGGTGGCAGCGACAAGCGGGTGCGTTCCTGTGAAATAGTTGCGGTCATACTCGCCTCACGCACGCGCCCGCGCGTTGCCGAAGTTGAATTGTCTAACTTTTTGTACACGACGCGTCACGCGCAGCACAAATCATTGGAAGAGAGACTGATCCTCGGCTCGCTGTTTGCGAGTTTCCAGAATCTAAATAGTTATCAGGACATCAACAGGAGGGAATTCACATGGCAGAGCACCCCCGCTAAACTAAACGCAGGCCTATCAGGTAAAGTTATGTATAATTTTAATTTAAGTTAAAAAGGCTACAGCTGCGTAGCGCACAGAAGCCGTTGCCATGGTTACTATCCATAGAGCGCCTGTCATTCACTCGCGGAGCGCTGTCTCCCTTTCTGTTCACCTGAGAGAACCTGCCAAAGCCTCTCCACTGCTTGTTTGGGTGGGTTATTTGCTGGCTGACCAACATCCCACCCCTCCTGTGATCATGGTTTGACTGTAGGCCTATGTGTATTCAGAGCCAGTGAGCAACGGACTTTCAAAATAATAATAAAAAAAAAAAACTGCGTTAACGCGCGATAAAAAAATTGTCGGCATTAATTAATAAATGCGTTAACGCGATAATAACGCGTTAACTTGCCCAGCACTATATATATATATATATATATATATATATATTATTCCCCATTTATAATTTATTTATGCTTAAAACAAGAAAACATTACAAGAAAATTAGTTTACACTTTACAAGAAGGTTCATATCTAACATTTACTAATAGCTACATTATTAAAAATCATTTTATTTTTTTGTGTTACTTTGCCCTGAAGAAGACCACTTGTTGGTCGAAACATGTTGGCTCGTGTACTTTTAAAATGATTTAAGCCATACTAAATAAAGGCTTTTTAACTTTATCCTGGGATAATGTGCCTGGGACCTGCTTTTCGTTTCTTAAAAAATCAAATGTTGTATCTGTCAATATTATTTGAGGGACCTAACATGAACAGTTTTTTTTTAACCAAAACACAGAGCTTATGCTGCGTTCACGCCATAACTACTGTAATTTAGAAGAGATGGAAACCTGTGACGTTCTACTTGGAGCGGTTCGTGACTCGAATTTATCCCTTTCAATCAACGGCAAAATGAATCTGCAGCAGTCAGGTGGTACAGGTCCATGCTCTTAAAGTAGTTTATGTTTATTATTATTGTAATGTTGTGTGCTTTGAGACATTAGGTAGTTGACGCTTTTGCTTGCTCCCTACTGTACGTGTTCATGTGTTTTGGAGGAGGTGTGGCTTTGGAGACGCTCTGAAGGGACGGTGGGATCTTATGCTTTCAAAGCTCTCCAAAAATTGCCCACCCTACCTTTAATTCTATACCAGGGTTATTATAGTTAACTAAAACTATACAAATAATTAATTAATTAAATGATTTAATAAAATACACATTTACTGAAATAAAATAGTATATTAAAAAAGTAAACTTATTTCATTTCAGCTAGTTGCCAGAGCAACCTTTCTCATTTTCATTTAATTTAACTCAAACTGAATAACAATTAATAAAAACTATAGACATAAATTAAAAGATATTACAATATGAATGAAAAAAAATTAATACAACTTTAAATAAAATGAAAATTGAAAATACAAAAAGAAAAATTAATTTAGAATATTTTAAAAAAAATATATAGTTTCTCAATGATACTAAAAAAACACTGTTTCATACTTTTTTTGCAGTAAGACTATTCTGTTGTGATGCCAGCAGTTATCTCTATCAATTTTGGTTCATTAGAACTTGTATAGTTGAGATGAACATGGTCTTTTTGTGGCTTTGAAGCACAGGATTTAGGATGTCTAAATGGAAAGGCTTTTATCTCAGCTTCCCATGTGTGCACACGACGGATCGGTGCATTATCCACTTTCTGTTCCGCTGTTATCTGCCATTATATCTAATCATTATCATTATCATCATGCTTCGCGTACCTGCCTTGTTCTTGTTCTCCTGATGTTGGAACTATTTTTGTCATGTCAGTTTTTGAAACATTACATTTGCCATGCAAAAAAAGCCTACAGTATATAACCAGACAGCTGAGTGCGTATAACGCTTTTGTCTAAGATTCCCTCAGAAGTCTTCAATCCACAAAAGTTGTCTTTGCCCGTAAATTGAACTGTAAATCACAGGGCCCATTACACAATGTTCTTGTCCATTATCAGCTATACTGGCCTGCAGTGTGCCGTACGTGTTCTGGGTTTTCTTTTTGGTAACCCAGCAACCTTCATGGTGCATATGGTCTGATCAGACGGCTTACCTCTACTGTGGTCTGTATCAAAGGTCCATCTCAGGACAACAGGCTTTACAGCATCAGGATCAGCCATGCTGACCTCACTGAGTAGGATGAGGAGTAATCTCTACAACACGGACGGAGCCTTCAGTACGCCCAGATATGATACATTCAAATCAAATAAATAAAGCTGGTACAGGAACTTGTGACTGCACATGAATAGAATTCAATATTAATGTGTGCATATGCCAATTTTATATATAAATAATAATAAATTAAATAGATGTGATTTACACATTTATAAATATAGGCAGTATACCATTCCAAAGTCAAGGAATTGAAAAAGAGATTGAAAGAAGCGCACCAAATCTGCTTTTATTTGATCAAAACACAGTACAGAGCACAGTAAAATACAGTATTGTATATTTTCAACTGACTGTTTTCTATTTTAATATATTTTAAAATGTTGTTGTTTTTCCTGTGATAACTAAGCTGAATATTCTGGATTCTGGATTATATTTCAAGAATAGCATTTATTTGCAATATAATTTATTGTAACAATGTAACATCTTTACTGTCACTTATTTGATCAATTTAATGCAGAATAAAAGTATTCAAAAAAAGTATTCAATCTTACTGAGCCCAAAGTTTTAAATGTGCACATACGTAATGACTAAAAAAATAAAAAAAAGTATCTGCATGCAAATTACAGACCAGACCCATTTGTATGTAAGATTGATCTATTTGACTTTCTTTTCCCTTTATGTTGCATTGTGATATATTTATGACAATGTTTTATTCTATAACTCTTACAGGCACCTTTTTAGCACGGGTGTTGAGATATGAGGGCCCCTTTCCTTTGCTTTTTGTAATCTTAACATATTTCCGTCCCCCGGTTGAAACAAAATTGTACTAATTATTCTTCCTAATGCAACTCCATAATCGTAAACGTCGCTGACCTTCTGCCAAGTTTTTCGACTTTGGCTCACAGTTGTTTCTATAAAGCATTCGGGGCTGTTATTAAGTTACCTGACAACCAATTTCACATTATTAATTTAAGAGAAGCAACACTGCCTGCCTCCAGCAGTTCCTACCGGCTTTCACTGGTTCCATAATTGCCCATGTTCTTTGCTTATATGTGGCTTCTAGTATTGACCCGAAGCCCCAGCGAATAGGCCACCTACACATCATATGCTAAATCATATCTATCAATCTGAGAGCTATTACAGAACAGACTGCACGAGCAAGGCCAGTGCTCATGACGCAGCCAGTTTGCCTTAACCCTGCTAAATGGAAGTCATCCCAGAGATTAATAGAGCTGGCATGAGACATTTTGTTTGCTTCCACCTAGAGAGAGGGTGAGACCGGCGGATCAGGACCTACATGTTCTCAGAGTTTTACTGTTTCATTGTGAGCTGTGTGGAGAGAAGAATCCATCTCTCACCTCCTAGATCGAAGAGGATTTTTAATAAGCAATAACTAATGAGGCTGCTCGTATGAAGGTCATCGATTAATGAATTAATGAATCACCTAATCTTCTGTCCAACATTCTGAAGACCATCTAAATTAATCTGTAGTCAGATTGCAACGTAATTTGGTTCGCTCCAAATAGTTTTTAATATTTATGACACATCACAGCAGCCTTTTGACACATTTAGCGTGCTTTGTGGTAAGTTCTGTCAGCTACATTATTAGTTAATTAATGCTGAACATAAGAGTCCTTGAATCATAATGGTGTGTGAAAATCAATTAGGGCTCCAGATTTTTTTTGTTTCCCCTTCTGAATTTTATATGAAATCACACACACATGATGTGCAGATGTCCACTAAAATAATTATAATTTAGCAACTTGTGGATGCTAATTACTTTTAAGTCCGAAATTTTCGTATGCGTTTTTTCGTATTTGTGATTCGGTGGCTCTGAATTGTCAAAACACCATTCAAACTGCTTGCTACGGATGCGAAAAACGCAGAAAATCGAACCCGATCCAATTTTTTTTTTTTATGACGGACAAAGTTTCGGAGGCAGTGTGCAAACGTGATTGACAAAACGTGAGGTCGTATTTATTTTTTAACGTGCGAGTATTTCGGATGCGAATTTCGGACTCCGTGTGCAAGGACCTTTAGGGCCCTATTTTAACGATCTGAAACGCAAGTGTCAAAGCGCAAAGCGCAAGTAACTTTGTGGGCGGATCCCGGCGCTGTTGCTATTTTCCCGGTTAAATCTAAAAGGGGTTGGTCCGAAGTAGCTTCATTATTTATAGGTGTGGTTTGGGCATAACGTGAAATAAACCATTCAGAGCGTCATCTCACATTCCCTTTAAGAGCAGGTGCGCATGTTGCATGGCGGATTGCTATTATAACGGCGGATTTACCAGGCGCGCGCCAGGAGCGGTTCACAGCCGAGGAGACCGACGTTCTTGTCAGGACCGTGAAAGACAGAGAAGTGACGTTGTATGGGGATGGGAGAAACCCACCCAAATCAGCGTCGGTTAAACAGGCGTGGGAGGAAAAAAACTACATTTTTTACATCTTCATGGACACCACAATGATTTCCCTCATGTGTTAATATTTTTCCTTGTTATAATGTATGATTTGCAAAAATAAAAACTGCTGCATCTGTGTTGATGAGAGAATCAACGTGTATGCGCGTTGTGCACCCGCTACATTATGGCCAAGCATGCGCGCTTAAAATAGCATTATGAACAACGCGCAACGCGCCACTGACTTTAGACTAGGTTTTTTCTGGTCAGTGGCGCAATTGTTTTATAGAACAGCAAAATAGCATGAGGGAAAGTTTGCGCCGGAACACGCCTCCTCTTTGCGCTGAACCGCCCCGGGGAGCGCAAGTGTATTTCTTAGTTAACCGACGTGCGTCTGTGGAGGGAAAAGTCCGCTTTGCGCGGGTGCAAAATAGGAATGATACATGCGTCAGTGTACAAAGTCATTTGCGCCGGTGCAAGATAGAGCCCCTAGACTGAAAATGAGCGGGGTTTGCCAAAAGTTACCTCCAGTTCTATTGCTGATATTCAGACCTTCCTTTCAGATCAGTTCGGTACTCGCGTGCTTTCTGCGTGCACTCTACAGAAACAGTCTTTCACAGCGCCCGAGTACCACATTAGTTCTCTTTCGCAGCCTCTTGCACTTGAATGGCTTAAAATCACTTGAACGTTTAAACTGACAAGACTTAAACCATGTGAAAATTATAAACTTTCTTGAGGAAGCAGGATGGCCCGATCTTTCAGATAGGCGATTCTACACTGAACAAAATTATAAACGCAACACTTTTGTTTTTGCCCCCATTTTTCATGAGCTGAACTCAAAGATCTAAGACTTTTTCTATGTACATAAATACCGAAAACCAGTCCGTATCTGGTGTGACCACCATTTGCCTCACGCAGTGCAACACATCTCCTTCGCATAGAGTTGATCAGGTTGTTGATTGTGGCCTGTGGAATGTTGGTCCACTCCTCTTTAATGGCTGTGCGAAGTGTCTGGATATTGGCAGGACCTGGAACACGCTGTCGTATACGCCGATCCAGAGCATCCCAAACATGCTCAACGTGTGACATGTCCGGTGAGTATGCTGGCCATGCAAGAACTGGGATGTTTTCAGCTGTTTTACAAAAGCATGAGGCTTTAAACATTTGCTGTAATATTTTTACGGGCTTAAGTGTGTTTGTTAAAGCTTGTTATCACATCTGATAGTTAGTAATCGATTGTCTGAGAGAGTAGTTATTGTTTGTATGTTGTCACTTTTTGTGGAAGCTGGTGCTAGAATAGTGGCCTGAATGTTTTATTGCATTTAGGCTACTTTATATACAATATCTTTCTTTAAAAGGGATTACAGCAGGAGGACGAATATTAAAATACCCAAAATGTTTGAATCATCAACCAAAGATGAGATTAGATCAAATTGTTTAATAACCTTGTATATGGAAAATGATATACATTTTCTTGTTTTCATCAACTTGTTTCATGAACAAATAAACCATTTAACTTGCAAGAATACCAGGATTAAGTTCATTAGCATAGAACTGTAGTTGTTCTGCTAAAAGGACAATCTATATGACTTAAACTACTCAACTAACACATTTTTGTACAAAACAAGACTGACCCCTTGATAATGCCTTACCAATCAACTTCCACTGTAAATGTATTACTGTAAATGCTTTGTTTTGCACACAGGAAGGTATTGTCTGTGCTAATCGACAGGACTCCACAGATGCGATAGAGCTTAACCTGTGTTTAACCCCGAAACATTCCTGCGTGGTTGTTTGTTTTGGGTGCGTATCTGTGTTTTGATGTTGTTTTAGACTCATGACCCTGATATCCTGTTCTGAGGGGCATGGGTCAGTATAAATGTTTTGAGGTGAAGATAAAGGGCTTAGGGTTTGGTTTACAAGGACATCGTGAGGGGAGAGAGAGCATCTGGCCTATCAGGAGGATTTCTAGCCTTCTGGTGCGACGGTCAAATCAGTCCCCCTAACAAGGTTGACCTCAGACGGCAAATTAAGTTCCATAAATCGGATCAGAGGCCTGCCGTCACTTTGGGTGCTTAGAATATTGTAACACGTAATGTGACTGTCACCAGCTAGATGTACTGTGGGGTTCAAAAGTCTGAGATCACATTTACAAAATGGGTTATTTTCCTTGTCATTCTCTAGTTAAGGTTTAAAATGCATAAAACACACAAATAGGATTATATCTATCTATCTATATACAGTATATATCTATCTCTCTGTCTGTCTGTCTGCTAGTTGTCCTTCTTCTACTCCCACCAGTGGTCTCTAGACCACAATAAACACACGTACACAGAATTTTGAAGTATTTAGAATAGGTACAAAAGCACACAGAGAGAAAACAGGTTTATGGTATCCCTTACGAAAAGGAAGTATATTTCAAGTTCATTTTATGAAGTATACTTAAGTAATGTATACTTCATGTATTAAGTGTAATATCGATGTATTAGTAAACTTCAATATCAATACTGCCTGGGACTAAATTGGCCGACTTTTTAGTATATAAAAGTATACGTTTAAGTGTACTATAAGTGTAACAGTGCACAACTAGTTCACAACTACATTTCACATTTGTACTGCATACTATAGGTGAACTTATAAGTATACTAGTAGTTTACTATATTAATACTTGTAGCACATTTTTTTAGTTTATGACAGTACACATTGAAGTATACTCTCAGTAAACTACTAGTTTAGTGGTGTTACTTGGCATCTGTGTTCTTGTGTGGGTTGTTGTTGTTTTATTCTGTATATGTGTGCAGGGATTGATTGCCGACGGAGGAACCTGATTGGTGGATCTACTATCGAAGATGTAAATGTAATGCAATGCCCATTCTGGCGTTGGCCTTGTGGCGTGAAGAGCTCCCGATTCCTCCTCCTGTCGACAGATCCCAAAACCGTCTTTTGATTATGCTTCTTTGTGTGACGGCCTTATACTTGTGTTTGTGATGATTTAATTCGATTATTTATGTTTTAGGAGCGTAGGGGTGTCCTGCCATTTATTTTGACTTTGTTTGTGATTTTTATTTTTATTTTTTTATAGGGAGTTAGGGAAGTTTCTTTGTAATTTTCGTTTTTCCCCAATTAGGTCATTTATATATGTTGTAAGTCTATTTTGTTTATTAGTTTGGCCTTGGGGCACCCTGGAGCCATAGCCCCTTAATTTAATTACTTTTAATTCCACCTTAATGAATTATAAAGATTTTTTGTGAAATTTATGTTTTGTCTTTGGTGATCTGTCGGCTGGGGCTGGATTCCTATGTAGCAACTGAAAATTTCACACATCAAGCCCTTCTCTATAGAACGGGTCGTAACAGTTGTTTTATACTGCAAGTATACTTCTAAGTTTTAAGTGAACTTATAATTATCGTTTACTTTTTATATTCTTTTTGCACTTGAAGTACTACTATGTTCCTATTTAGGTATTGATTTTTTTATACTGGAAATATACTTTTATCTGTACTTTAACTCTTTCAATTTTAAAAACATTTTATCATAGCTTCATGCATCCTTTTTTATCAACACTTGAATGTGTGTAAGTTTCTTTAAAAAAAAAAACATTTTAAACAAAAAGCTGAGAAAATTGCATTTTTGTCAAAGACTACATCTGGATCAGATTCAGAATGATGATCAAAACAAAGATGGAGTAGATCGAGTCCATCAACACCCAGAAAGCTTCACAGTCATTTCCTCTTCATGGGTTCGACATTTCCTTCGGTAACATTAGGGAGTTTTGATTTAGATACTGTTTAATATTTGATGATTGTGTTGTTTTACATTTGCATAAGCAATCTTCTATCACTTGTTTCTGCTTCTTCTTCACATGTTCTTTGATCCGGAGATTCTGTACTAGAAGAAGCGCAATAGCGCCCCCTACCGCATAACAGTGAAAACACGGATAGCCGTAAATTTCCATCAAATGCGGGGAAAGAGTAAAGTAGATTTGACGTAAATATCTATGTACACTACCAGTGAACTAGCCTACACAAAAATTCAGATACTCAGAATTAGGAACATATCTGTTTTCATAAATCAATATTTTCAAACAATATACGTTTATAAGACAGTATCTAAAACTATGTGGAAAAAAGTATTTAATAGGCTACTCAATCAAAAGAGTAAACACAACTACAAGCCAAGTGTACTTAGAATACTTAAAGGTGTCCAAGCGATGTTGGGTGACATCGACTTGTTGACATTCCCTCCTCCTATGTGACAAAAAATGTTTCGGCCTAAAAAACGCGTGACATCGCTTAGAGCACCTTTAATTATACTTCAGTATATCTCGATCAAAAGATTGAGTTCAAGTTTAGGGCAAATATACTTAGACCTTTCTGTCAGTATAAGTCAAGTATACTTAAGTGCAATTTGAAGTAAATTTCTGAGAAGTACATAAAGTATATTTTCTGAGAAGTAGGCTATACATAAAAAGTAGACTGAAAGTATACTTTCTTATTTTTAGCTTAAAATAATTTTACTAATAGAACACTTGAATAAACGTATTTTCCGTAAGAGATACGCAAATAATTAAAGGGGTCATATAATGGTACATGCACTTTTACAAGTTGATTGAACTGAAATGTGTGTTGGCAGTGCCTGTACACAACCATCATAAAATGATAAAAATCCATCCAGTGTTTTTGTTTTAATCTCCTTATATGTTTTCCCCTGTCTCAAATCGAGCCGTTCGACCGTGTGACGTCACACGCTCGGAAGCCCCTCCCACGATTGTTGATTGACAGCAGCGTTTCAACACAGACCCGCCCTCGCTCGTGAGCGAGCTGTCAATCATAGTCTGCGCGGACCGGCGCGGTCATTGTTGATATGCTGGAGCACTGTCTATGAGCAGAATGGCGTCTAAGCGATTGTGGTGTTCTGTTCTTGGGTGTAATAACGAACACAGCAGTCATTTTAATGTTCCTAAATCCGAACCGCTGAAGACGCAGTGGCTGAGTTTGTTTTCGAAGGGAATATTCCCCACGAGCAACGTCAATGCTCTCATGTTTGCACGAATCATTTCTCACCAGACTGCTTTATAAACGAGGGTCAGTATGAGCTGGTTTTGCTAAGAAGCTGCTCATGAAAAAAGGATCGGTACCAGAGTATGTGAGCGGAGTGGAGCGGGAGCGGAGCGAGGAGTGGAGCGGTGTGATTTTGAATGGAGTGCGGAGCGGAATTTTTAAAAGTCGGAGTGCGTGGTTTTCACTCGCTCCGAGAACGCTCCACTACCGCTCCATCACGAGTACAATTCATGCCAACGGCTCATTATAGAACTGCATTTTTAGTAAGGATTCACACGTTAAACACATTACTCTAGCATGGTACAGAGATGGATCACTCAAATCAGAAAAAAATGTGAAGGATGTGAATGATGACGCCGATGGACATGAGTGGCTGCGGGAGGTTATTTCTCAAGCCTACTGAATATGATCGGGCAACACTATCTCATGAAAGTGCGTATCTATAGCACACATTTTATTTTTTGTGCCATTTATACATAAACATTTTTTTTGCATGCAAATGAAATGCACTAAATCTCTTGCCTTGGTTATGATTAGGTGTGTGAAGTGCGTGCACGCCATAAAGTGCGTATCATATGCACGCGAAAACTGCGTATCCCAGGCTTAGGCTATGCAAGCAAAAACAAGTTTTTGGCGTATAAATGGTACGAGAAATAAAATGTGTGACGCACTTTCATGAGATCGAGCTGGATCGGGTGAAAGCACATTTTAAACAGGTAACACTTATTCACACACGCAATCGCTTTCTCACGATTGCGTCTCAATGCATTGCATTCAAAAAATGTAATCTTACAGTGCTGTCGGTTTGATTTCGAACGAGCAGAAAACTGTAAGAAATGTAGTGACCCGTACGTAGATAACTGATGAAAAACGTTATTTTCATCTTTCCAAACAAAATATGCTCTGCAAAAAGCAGCAATGATATTTAACTTATAGGGCCCTATCTTGCACTCGGCGCAAATGACTTTGTACACTGACGCATGTATCATTCCTATTTTGCACCCGCGCAAAGCGGACTTTTCCCTCCACAGACACACGTCGGTTAAATAAGAAATACACTTGCGCTCCCCGGGGCGGTTCAGCGCAAAGAGGAGGCGTGTTCCGGCGCAAACTTTCCCTCATGCTATTTTGCTGTTCTATAAAACAATTGCGCCACTGACCAGAAAAAACCTAGTCTAAAGTCAGTGGCACGTTGCGCGTTGTTCATTATGCTATTTTAAGGGCGCATGCTTGGCCATAATCAATGTAGCGTGTGCACAACGCGCATACACGTTGATTCTCTCATCTAAGCAGCAGTTTTCATTTTTGCAAATCATACATTATTACGATAGATAGATAGATAGACAATTTATTATAAAAGCATACATGTAGCTTACACATTTACCCAAATTATCATACGCCTGTTTAACAGAAGTTAATTTGGGTGGGTTTCTCCATCCCCAATGTCACTTCTCTGTGTCTTACGGCCCTGACGAGAACGTTGCTCTCCTCGGCTGTGAACCGCTCCTGGCGCGCGCCTGGCAAATCCGCCGTTATAATAGGAATCCGCTTTAGAACAAGCGCGCCTGCTCTTAAAGGGAATGTGAGATGACGCTCTGATTGGTTTATTTCACGTTACGCCCAAACCACACCTATGAATAATGAAGCTACTTCAGACCAACCCCTTTTAGATTTGCGCCAGGCGCAAGAGGCATTTATCCCGCCGGGAAAATAGCAACAGCGCCGGGATCCGCCCACAAAGTTACTTGCGCTTTGCGCTTTGACACTTGCGTTTCAGATCGTTAAAATAGGGCCCTTTATGCTGATAATGTAATAAGTCATAGGAAAAGTTCGCACACTATCCAATAAACCACATTGAAACTATTCTCCTAATGATGTTTAAAAAAAACAAATAATAATATGCCTATATATTACGATGAGGAGAAATTTTGTGAGATTTCAAAGCATACTTAAATAGCTATTCGCAATTTCCTCGGGGAGCGAAGACGGAGCGGTGTTTCTGATATCAGTGAGCGAGGAGTGGAGCGGGAGCGGTAAATGGTGAACCCGGAGCGGAGCTGAAGCAGAGTGATTATTAAAGGAGAACTCCGGCGCAAAATGAACCTTTGGTCTAATTACACATTGTTACCTAGGCAACTGTTATCTGAGATTTGTTTTCATGATTATCGAATGTAAATAGTTTTATCTCTAAAAACAGTTTAGCCTATAAAGCTAGTATAACGCTAGTATATTGGGCATAGTGTAATGACAAATAAAAATCGCTTGTTAATACCACTAACAAGGCTGAAAATAGCCCCACACTAACACGGTAGCATAATGAGGGTCCCTACCTTCAAACCGAAGCATTGAGAACTTTGTCAGTGTCCAGACAGTTTAATAAGAAGATATTTTATACATACAGTCAACTTCGCGTATACAGACAGGAGCCATCTTTGAAATACAGTCTTTACCAGTCGATCTACGAACGCCGATCCAAGCCTGCTGTTCGCGCTCACCTTATCACAACTTATAGCCATGCTTATAGCTCGTTCACATTCTCACCAGCGCACTTGGATCGGCGTTCGTAGATCGACTGGTAAAGACTGTATTTCAAAGATGGCTCCTGTCTGTATACGCGAAGTTGACTGTATGTTTAAAATATCTTCTTATTAAACTGTCTGGACACTGACAAAGTTCTCAATGCTTCGGTTTGAAGGTAGGGACCATCATTATGCTACCGTGTTAGTGTGGGGCTATTTTGAGCCTTGTTAGTGGTATTAACAAGCGATTTTTATTTGTCATTGATCTATGCCCAATATATTAGCGTTATACTAGCTTTATAGGCTAAACTGTTTTTAGAGATAAAACGTCTCGGGTTACGTCTGTAACCCTCGTTCCCTGAGAAGGGAACGAACGCTGCGTCGAAATCGACACTACGGGGAATGCCCTTAGCATGACGCGTCTGAAGCCTGAATCCAACTAGTCCAATCCTGATTGGTGCTGCGTGATGACGTCAACCGTGACGTCATATGTGACGGTGAGCGGAACTATAAAAGGGGCGCCGGAACCCGGAAGCAGTAGCTTTAAACAGTCCGAAGCAAGTCGTCTCCAGGGGCGCGAAGAGTGTGGCCGAGGGACGCAGCGTTCGTTCCCTTCTCAGGGAACGAGGGTTACAGACGTAACCCGAGACGTTCCCTTCCGAGGGAACTTCCGCTGCGTCGAAATCGACACTACGGGGAACGAAATGCCCACTGCGCCACACTAAGAGAGTACGCCCTGGTGTGAAGCAATCTGGCACACTCAAGACGAGAGAACCCGTGAACCCGGTGTAGAGGGCAGATCCAGACTGTAATGTCTTATAAAAGTGTGAGGGGAGGCCCAGCCTGCGGCATCACAGACCTCTTGAAGAGAAATACCCGCAAGTAGAGCTTTAGAAGAGGCCACTCCTCTCGTGGAGTGGGCTTTAAGCAAAAGAGGTGAAGGCAAATTGCGCACCTCGTAAGCTGCAGAAATAGCCTCTACGATCCATCTACTTATAGTTAGTTTGGACGCAGGAGAACCCTTCTTAGGTGCCCCAAAACACACAAGCATCTGGTCCGACTTTCTCCAGCCTGAGGTCCTATGCACATAGGCCTCCAAGGCTCGAACCGGGCACAGTAAATTCATTTTAGCTTGCTCATCCGACACATGGGGTGGAGGATGAAAGGCCTGGAGAATTGTAGACCGTGCCACATTTGTGGGCACTTTAGGGACATAGCCCGGTCTAGGGTGGAGAATAGCCTTTACCTTGCCAGGAGCGAACTCGAGGCAGGAAGGAGCGACCGATAGAGCCTGCAAGTCCCCCACTCTTTTTAGGGACGTGATGGCAAGCAGGAATGCTACCTTAAAGGACAAAAATTTCTCCGACACTTCCTCCAGAGGTTCGAAGGGCGCCAGGGATAACCCTTCGAGGACCACTGTCAAGTCCCAAGAGGGAACTCTGGACTGGATGACAGGCCTCATCCTCCTTGCTCCACGAAGAAAACGAACAATAAGTGGGTGCCTCCCCAAGGTGCCCACCCCTAAAGGCGTGTGGAAGGCAGCAACAGCCGCCACATAGACCTTAAGCGTGGACGGGGAGAGCCCGTCAGAGAAGCGGTTCTGAAGGAACTCCAGCACTGAAGCCACTGGGCAGTTAACTGGGTCCAAAGAGTGATCTCTACACCATAAAGAGAACACATTCCACTTCAAAGCATATAATTTCCTCGTGGAGGGGGCTCTAGAGTTTAAAATGGTCTCAACAACCTCGGTTGAAAGACCTGCATTTATGAGCTGGTCCCCCTCAGGGGCCAGACCCACAGTTTCCATAGCTCTGGACGAGGGTGAAATATTGTGCCCTCTGCTTGAGAAAGAAGGTCCCTCCTGATGGGGACCTGCCACGGAGGGCCTGCCAGGAGGACCATGATGTCCGAGAACCATACTCGGGCCGGCCAGTACGGGGCTACAAGGAGCAGGCTGATCCCGTACCGCCGGACCCTCTCTAGAACCCCTGGGAGCAGAGCGATCGGGGGAAACGCGTACAGACGTAACCTCGGCCACGTCTGTACCATGGCATCCAGTCCCAGAGGAGCTGGATGAGTAAGGGAGTACCATAGGGGGCAGTGAGAATTCTCTTGGGAGGCAAATAGGTCTACCTCCGCCTGACCGAACTCCTTCCATATTAACTCCACCGACTCGGGGTGGAGTCTCCACTCCCCGGGCCTCAGCCCCTGCCTCGACAGGATGTCTGCCCCCAAATTGCTGTGTCCCGGGATAAACATTGCTCTGATTGACAGAAGCCTTCCCTGGGACCATAGGAGGACTTGATGCGCCAGTCTGCACAGAGGGCGCGACCTCAAGCCCCCCTGACGATTCAAATACGAGACCACCGACATGTTGTCTGTTCGCACTAGAACATGATGGCCTCTGAGGTCCGAGAGGAAATGCCTGAGAGCCAGAAACACAGCCATCATCTCCAGGCAATTGATGTGCCAAGAAAGATGATGGTCCCTCCAGAGACCTCTGGTGTAGCGGCCTTCCATTACCGCACCCCAGCCTGTGAGGGACGCATCCGTGGTCAGAATTTTTCTCTGACACGGTGCTCCTAACACAGGACCCAGGGACAGGAACCACGGTTTCTTCCACATGACCAAAGAACGAAGGCATCTGCGCGTTACTTTGATCGTGCGAAAAGGGTTCCCCCTCGGGGAAAACCCTCTGGTCCTGAGCCACCACTGCAGGGCCCTCATATACAGCAGGCCAAAAGGAATAACGTTGGACGCTGCTGCAAGAAGACCCAGAACCCTTTGGAAATGTTTGACAGTGACAGCCTGGCCTAGTTTGATACTCATTACTGTGGTCAGGATGGAGTCTATCCGGGCGGGAGACAGTTGTGCCCGCATCGTAACTGAGTCCCAAACCACCCCCAGAAAAGTTGTTCTCTGTAGAGGAATTAACGAACTTTTCTTGATATTGAGCCTTAACCCCAAGCACCTCAGGTGTTGCAGAACAACATCTCGATGTTGAACTGCCAACTCCAGCGACTGCGCCAGTATTAGCCAGTCGTCGATGTAGTTGAGGATGCGAATGCCTTGAAGTCTCAAAGGAGCAAGAGCAGCATCCATGCACTTCGTGAAGGTGCGAGGGGACAGTGCTAGGCCGAACGGAAGAACCCTGTATTGATACGCTACTCCCCCGAAAGCGAATCTTAGGAACTTCCTGTGCTGAGGAAGGATGGATATATGGAAGTAAGCATCCTTTAGATCTATGGTGACAAATCAGTCCTCGGATCTGATTTGACTCACAATTAGAGGTATAGTTAACATTTTGAACCTGTATCTCCTCAGAGACCGATTCAATACCCTGAGATCTATAATCGGGCGCAACCCCCCATCCTTCTTGGGAACTATGAAGTACCGGCTGTAGAACCCGGTCTCCCAATCTTGAGGAGGAACACGTTCTATGGCCTCCTTTGCCAAGAGGGACTGAACTTCCTGTTCCATGACCTGACCCTGCTCTGGTTTGACCAGCGTATGAACCACTCCGCTGAATCGAGGTGGACGATATTCGAACTGAATTCTGTACCCCTTTTCTACCGTGAGCAGGACCCATTGAGATATATTTTGAAGACCCTTCCAGGTGTCTAAATAATCCACTAAGGGAATCAGTCTCTCGGGACTGATTTCTGGTCTTATAGTAGAGATATCGGTGACCTGAAGCATTTGATTGGCAGGAACTAACCGATTTAATTTTTCTGCAGACCTCTTGAGAGGGAACACAATGCGCGGAGCCGTCAATTTTACGGGCGGACTCTGCACCTTGCATTCGCTGGAAACCGATGCGTCCCGAAGCGCACGTAGCGGCGGGCAGCATACATCGATTTCCTGAGGGCTCCGTGAAGGAGCGAGCTGTTGTTGCTCGATCACGGAGGGGACCACCCTCAGAGGCCTGCGCAACGCGTCAGGACCTCTTTGACGAAGCCTTCCTCGCCTGAATGACAGTCCTCAGATCTGCCCTAGGGTTGGAAGGCTTCGATTGAGAGTGTTGCCCCTGGCTCCAGGCCTTTTTCGGGGGAGCACGAGAGGCAACACTCTCTTTCTGCAGCTGCAGACGTGAGGAGCTGGCGGCTGCCTCATGGGACTGCCCCCTGGCAGCAGACCCATGAGACTTAGAACGACGGCGGGGGATAAGATGTTTCAATGCGGCTGACTGTCGTTTCGATTCCTGGTACCTCTCGACGACAGTGTTGACTGCGTCGCCGAAGAGGCCAGTAGGCGAAATCGGGGCATCGAGGAGGAAAGCCCTGTCTTTATCCCCGATGCCCGACAGATTCAGCCACAGATGTCTCTCCGTAGCTACCAATGCTGCTAGAGAACGGCCGATGGCGCGGGCCGTCTCTTTGGTAGCACGGAGAGACAAGTCCACCGTACGACGCATCTCGCGGATGTCGTCGTAGGCGACCTCCCCGCTGTCGTCCACTTCCTTTAGGAGGTCGGCCTGGTATGCCTGCAACAGCCCCATAGTATGCAGGCATGCACCAGCCCGACCTGCCGCCATATATGCTTTCCCAACCAAGGCCGAGGTGGTACGGCAGGGCTTGGAGGGAAGCGCCGGAGCTCTCAGGGACGATGCAGCATCGGGCGAGAGGTGGTTAGCAAAAGCCTCTTCAACCCGCGGCATCGTCCCGTAGCCCCTCTCTCTCGACCCCATGATTGACGAATATAAATGTACATCGGGGCTGGAAAGTCGAGAGGAGAAGGGCTTGTTCCACGATCTCGACACCTCAGTGTGGAGATCGGTGAAGAACGGGAGACTCCGGCGCGAAGGTTGTGCCCGAGTTTGCAGGAAGCGCTCATCCAGTTTACTCTTTTTAGTCGCTTCCTGCACTTCTGGGGGCCAATCGATATTTAATTTGGCCACAGCTCGGGTCACAACCTCCAGCAGCTCCTCAAAGGCAGGGGAATGTGGTGATGGAATATCACATCCCTCTGCCTCGACGCTGAGCACATCTAAATCCTCGGATTCAGATAGCTCAAGCATCGGATCCTCTCTGCGGTCGGGAGAAGCCGCAGGGCGGGCTCCCGAACCGTGAGCGGGACCATGAGAACTGACAGATGAATGCTGAGAAAGGGCCTCAGCCGTCTCAACATTCTCTGACAGTTCTTTCTGCGATCCCCATGAATGCAAGCGCCGCGATGCCTCAACAAACGCGGGACCTGATCCATGGGGAGCGCGAGCCTGGCCTGATTCATCGAACAGGCTCAGGCGGGAGCGGAGCGTTCTCAGGGGCAGTGTTTCACAGTTTGCACAGGCAGCGCCCTCAAGCGCTGCCCGAGCATGCTCCACTCCCAAACAAATCACACAGAGCTCGTGTGTGTCACCCTCGCTTAAATAACGTGGGCAAGGGGACGCACACTGTCTGAAATGCTTTGCACTCTTTTCCATCACAATACCTTTACCGAACAAACAACACCAAATAAGACAGACAGATTCACATATAACGCTTGCTGAAGGACAGAAAGCTACTGCTTCCGGGTTCCGGCGCCCCTTTTATAGTTCCGCTCACCGTCACATATGACGTCACGGTTGACGTCATCACGCAGCACCAATCAGGATTGGACTAGTTGGATTCAGGCTTCAGACGCGTCATGCTAAGGGCATTCCCCGTAGTGTCGATTTCGACGCAGCGGAAGTTCCCTCGGAAGGGAACTATTTACATTCGATAATCATGAAAACAAATCTCAGATAACGGTTGACTAGGTAACAATGTGTAATTAGACCAAAGGTTCATTTTGCGCCGGAGTTCTCCTTTAAATGCTTGGAGCGCGGAGGGAACATTGTTGCCGCTCCACTCCGCTCACATACTCTGATCGGTACCAGCTATTCGTGTTCCTGCTGAACCTCTAGAACAACTGAAGTGAGTGTAACGTTTTATTAAACTTTATATTAATATTTATATTAATCTTTGCAAATCGCTAGCTGCACGCTTCACAATGAATGCGTCTAAGGTTTACACTTAGGGTACATTACGGCATGTTTTCTATGTATGATGTTCTCAATATAATTCATAATCCCACGTTTATACTGAACAACGCGTTATTGTTATTGTGTTATTGTGTTACAAACGGTGTACGCACAGAACAGAGGGGCGGGGTGAGCAAAGCTCATTATCATTTAAAGTCATATGCACTGAAACGGCGTGCTGAAAACAGAGCTGTTCTTGACCAAGTAAAATAAGTGTTTTCTTACAATACTAATGAGAATTTGTAATTAAAGTATATTACAAACTTTTAATTTAGACCCTAAAGAATCATACTAGCTTGTACAAAAATGGCATTATATGACCCCTTTAAATAATAAAATAATTAACCCAAGCAATTATGCAGCAACAAAAACATAACACACTTGTGTCTCTCCTAAATAAAAACTTGTTTATTGGCATAATAATTACAAAGGTGAAGGGTCTCTCTCTCTTGTTGTCTTGCTCCCAAATTCTTTGTCCTTGTTACCTCTCTCTCTCTCTCTCTCTCTCTCTCTCTCTCTCTCTCTCTCTCTCTCTCTCTCTCTCTCTCTCTCTCTCTCTCTCTCTCTCTCTCTCTCTCTCTCTCTCTCTCTCTCTCTCTCACACCCTCTGGGAGGTTTAAATTGTTTGTCCTTGCTCTCTTTCTCTCTCGCTCTCTCTCAGTCATTGGCCTGGCTGTGTTTCTGTATCCTAATGAGACAGTCCTGTCCTAACCTGACACAGCAACTTACTTCTGGCTAACCACTAATGAGCAATATGAGGTGCTCCACTCGTTTATTTACACCCTCGTTCTCTCTCTCAGTCTCTCTCACCCTTTCGCTCTCTCTCTCCAGCATCACAGACCCTGCAGAGGTTTTGGTGTGAGGTCAGAGGGACGGGAAATAAACGGAGGCTGAATAAATGACAGGGTAAGTGGAAGTACCCCAGCGGTCATTACCCATGAGTCTTCACTGATACAGTCATCTCTGATTGGCCTACAGAGATCTCACTCACAAAATGGCTGCTAGCGTGTTGTGTTGGTTTTTGTTTGGCAAGCACGAGGCAATAACTCATGCGTTTGCTTTGGCTTAGGGCAGAACTTCATTTGACATGTGGGAAAATTAATTTACTTCAAAAATCGACCTCAGGCTACAGTAAACGCACAAAGAGGCTGTGTTTTGTTGATTGGTGTAGTCTAAATGATATTGTCATTATAAGATTGACTTGAAAGCATTCATCTGTAAATGTGTTAGTGCTAGCTTTCTGAAAACAATGCATGCAATGAACAGACACTTGCCTTGATTCATTCAGGCTGAATCACTCACTCTGTGATAAGTCAATAGAACTCAAATTGGTCTGTCTGTTACAGCAGCAGCTCTTGTTCTCTTTGAATGTGTGTGTATTGAAGCTGGGTGAAAATACAGTAAATGGCCAAAAGGATGTGGATACCCTCTTCTAATTAATGGGATTAGCTATTCCAGTCATTTCGGTGAGGTCAAATGTTAGCATTTTTATATCGCTGCAACAGTTTATGGAGGGTCATTTTCTGCTCCAAAATGTTAATAAGTTGTGTGTGTTGTTTTTTATTCTTTATTTCTCACAACTTGTGAGCTTTTTTCTGGGCGAGACTGAGTAAACTTCAGCATTGAGTCTCAATAATGCGCATTCCGTCCAGCCGTGCAGAGAAGACCAACGGCCAAATTCAAGAATTTTGTTAAATAATACATAAAATTTTGTTTTGTTTTTTACTAAACCCTATCGTATATACCACCCCGTTCTCATCCCAAGGCGTCATACATGTGACGCTTTTGACATTTCGTCGAAATCTTACGCACATGGCATCCTTTAGCGGTTTGGGTTGGAGAAAAGCGCATTAAAAATAAAATGCATCATCATCATCATCATCATCATCATCATCAATATGAGACGCAGAACGCAAGGCGTCATACAGGTGACGCTTTTGACATTTCGTCTAAATCCGACGCACATGGCATCCTTTAGCGTCAATATGAGACGCAGATCCCAAGGCGTCATAACCGTACCCTACCCCAGACCTAAACCTACCCATAACAGTGCGTGTTATATTGACGCTAAAGGATGCCATGTGTGTAAGATTTCACCTATATGACGCCATAGGATGAGAATGTGTTGTATATACCCATAATATTTGGAATATACAGCACATGTCACATGGGATCATTATTGGCGCTTTTCCACTGCTGGTACGGCTCGGTACGGCTCAGTACGGTTCGGCTCGGCGCGACACGGTTCGGCTCGCTTCGCTTTTCCACTGCTGGTACGACTCGGTACGGCTCAGTACGGTTCGGCTCGGCGCGACACGGTTCGGCTCGCTTCGCTTTTCCACTGCTGGTACGGCTCGGTACGGCTCAGTACGGTTCGGCTCGGCGCGACACGGTTCGGCTCGCTTCGCTTTTCCACTGCTGGTACGACTCGGCTCGGCACGGCACGGCTCGGCTCGCTTTAGCTCGGTTTGCTTTTCCACTGCAGTTAGTACCGCTTCAAAGTGGGTGGGATTATAGTCGGACCGTTATAGTTTATCCGCTCCTCGGCAACCAACGAGACGAACGTCTGCACTTCGTCCACTGACAACGATTCAGCCATTTCTTTTTTATGGAAGTTGTCTTTCTTTCTTTTTTCTTCAAGCAAGTCAAGCAAGTAGTTTTAAAACAGGTGCTACAGCGGTGGCTGTTGTCTACTGGCTATTTAAATCGAGTGGGTTTAGTGTCTCGTGTCGCAAATACAATGACGCTGATAGTGACGATTCTGTCTCTCTGACCAATCAGTGATCTGTAGTGTTTTCACGTCACATTTAGTATCGGTACGGTACGCTTGGAACCTCAACAGAGCAGGTACCATTTAAAGCGAGCCGAAGCGAGCCGTACCGTACCGTACCATGCAGTGGAAATGCGCCAAAGCGTGCCGTACCGAACCGAACCGTACCGTTCCATGCTATGGAAAAGCGGCATATGTGATACTTTTGCATCTTTTTAAAAAGCTTGATGCTGGTCGCTATTCACTGCCATTATATGGACAAGCACAAGCGGGACTTTTTTTTTTTATTCTCCATTTGTGTTCCATAAAAGAAAGAAAGGCTGCATTACAACAACACCAGGGTGGGTAAATGATGACTTAATTTTTATTTAATAGGTGTGCTCAAAACAAGGCTGCATTCGATTAAAAACAGTAAAACTGTAATTTTGTGAAATATTATTATAATTTTAAATAACTGTTTTCTACGTTAAGATATTTTAAAATGTAATTTATTCCTGTGATGGCAAAGCTGAATTATCAGCATCATTACTCTTCAGTGTCACATGATCCTTCAGAAATCATTCTAATATGCTGATTTGCTGCTCAAGAATCATTTATTATTATTATTATTAATGTGGAAGACAGTGGTGCTGCTAAATATTTTGAAACCGTGATGCTTTTTTTGCAGGAATCTTTGAACAGCATTTATTTGAAAAGTAAATATTTTATAACATTCAAATCTTTATTTATTTCAAAAATAATTATTAAAAAAAACTTTTTTGAATGGTAGTGTATGCCTTAATATTTGTGTATGGTTTGTTAATATTTGTTAATATTTATGTATGAAATTAGTTTTTGTTTTTTCAGTCTAGAAGTAGAGTAGATTCAAAAACTAACTAACTCACTAACTAAAATTCTGTATAACAATGTCATTAAAAATTATCAAGGCATGTTTTTTCCACCCAAAGTTATGTTTTTCACTATATTCCCAATACAGTGTGGTCTCAAGTGCTTTATTATTTTGTATAAAAGTAAAAAAGAAATATTATTATATAACAAAAACATTAACGACACATTACAGCATTATTTTATTAAATTTACTGAATGTTATCATTCCCCTACAAGCAAATTATTGTAAACATTACCAGTGCTAAAATTAATTGTTAGTGAATATTGTGTAGTTGAGCATGACTGTATTGACCAATTAGCATCCAGGACCAGAAACCTATTGTGTAATGTAATGTGTTTTGAACTGATTCTCTGAAATGAACATTTTGAAAGAACTTAAGAGTGCACATGAACCACAGGACAAGGAAGGAGGTTTTTCTTTCTTTTTCTTTTGTTTCCTAATTTAAAGTGAATTTACATAATTTACATTAACAACAACGTTGATATGAATAGTAAAAATAGTGAGCATGATGCTGACAACACCATGGTCATGGGTTCCATTCCCATGGAACACAAACACACACACACACACACACACACACACACACACACACACACACACACACACAAAAATACTTGTGTAAATCGCATTGGATAAAGTGTCTGCTAAATGCATAATTATAAATGCTCCTTTAAAACAACTGGTGCTATTGATGCCAAAGCCACGGGTTTAATTCCCAGGAAACCCATCGTGATAAAATGCACTGTGAATGCACTGTTGCTTTGGTTCTGGTAAGTGTAAATATACTAAATGTTATTGTAATGAATATGTGTTTATGAGTTAGCATTTATCTCCTGCCCTACATCGTGTGTGTGTGTGTGTGTGTGTGTGTCTACCTACTTAACTATATATTGGGGACAAAATTGTACCCAGAAGTGACCAAAATCTTCAAAATCCTCCCTTTAGGGATGTCCTCATTTGTAAATCTGGTATAAAAATAAAGTAATTAAAGGTGGTTGTTTTTTATGCAAAAATGCAGAAAGTTCTGTGATGGGTAGGTTTAGGGGTAGGGTAAGTGTAAGGGGAGAGAATATACAGTTTTTACAGTATAAAAACCATTACGTCTGAATGTCCCCATGTAGCTAATTAAACGTGTGTGTGTGTGTGTGTGTGTGTGTGTGGTGACAGTATCACAGTGCGTTCTCTTTCCTATGTAAATGTATGCACAGATGGAACAGATTGAGAGTCAGTACAGCAGCGCAGAGGTTGCTGTATCTCTCACAGAACTGCTGTTCTCCACAATCTCCGCTTTGGTCAGGCTAACAGTCAGAGGCAGGCTTTCTTACATCGCATCTTTCTGTGTGTGTGAAAGTAGTGCATGAGTGGATTAGGTTTAAATAGAGAGACAAGTCTTGTATCTTTTGTGTTTGTTGTGTAATGGTTGTGGAAAGCTGTCAGAGGTGGTTGGAGTTTGTTTAGCTCTTTCATAAGGAGGCAAGACTCCCACTTTTTATTCTCTCACATTGTTTTTCCTCTATTCCCCTGTTGTTTGTTTATTCTCCCTTTGTGCGTGTATGCTATGTGTGAAGATGTAGTTCCTGTTGATGTCACACTTGTGGGGAAAAAAAAGAAAAGAAAAAAAAACTATTGGAATTTGCTCAAGTATGGTTGTGGAACGGATGCCGTTATAAAAATAGCATGTGTGTGTAATATGTTTGTACTGTATTTTATATGCATTTTATATCATGTGTCATGGTTTTGTGGGTTTGAACACACAATGGCTGTGAAGTAGGATGTTTCTGGATCAACAAAGCTGCCATTTTTTCTTCGTGGGCACTCAGTTCCTGAAACATTAATGCATTTATGTACCTCAAAAGTTAGATTTCTAGATTGTTTATGTTGTGTAGATACTTTAGTCTGAGTTACTTGTAGTCTTTTAGTGTTTAAAAGTGTTGTTGTTTTTTTTATTATATTTTTGTTAAATTATTTAATCAAAAGAACTTTCCCCGATTTTTATTTCAGATTATGAAAATGTTGTTTTTGTTTTAGTTTTTGTTAACAACACTGATTTTTAAACTAGTTGTTAACATTGTGACGAGCCACAAACACATTCAGTTATTCTTTAGTTTTTAGCTTTCATTATGCTGCCATGTCCATGGTGCATTGCGAAAATAGTGAATAACATTATTTTTATTTTTGCAGTGCACATTTTGAATCAACTCGGGATTGAAAAAAAAAAACATTAATTTAAAGTTTCAGCTTTTCTAATTGTTTTTATTTTTAAATTTAATTTAGATAATAAAAATGTGGCTATAGGATCTTCGTGACCCTAAAGAAGACAATCAGTTGGGATGCAAGGATAATGAACATGTTGTTTTTAGGTTTAGTTATCCATAACACTGCTTTTTAGAAATTGATGGACGGTGTAAATGCTGCAACATGCAGACCACAAACACATTCAGGTCAATCAATCTGACTGAATCCAGAAGATTTAAGCAGTTTATAGTTACATTTTTGAGGTTTGGGTTGCCTTGTGTGTCTTGGCTAAATCACAGTTACTGTGAGTGGAATGCTTTTGAGTGTTTGTACAATGGATTTGTTTGTGCATATGTTGTTCACACATCTCTGTCCCTCTGCTGTGGTGTGTGTGTGTGTATATGTTGTTCACACATCTCTGTCCCTCTGCTGTAGTGTGTGTGTGTGTGTGTGTGTGTGTGTGTGTGTGCGCGAGCGCGCGTGCGTGCGTGCGTGCGTGTGTGTGTGTGCGTGCGTGAGTGAGAGAGATGACCAGTAATTGTTTCCTGAGAGAAACACAGGACAGGTATGAACCAAAGCCGTCACACACACTCAACACATTAACTCACACAAACAAGCCTTCTGCTCATTAGCGCATGTTGTGGATTTTACTGCACACACTGATTTCATGATCATTTACAGATGCGCCTCTGTGTGTTTGTGTCATAGAAATGCTACATTCTTGTTCATGAGTGCCTCATACTTTTCTTTCAGCTAATGTTTAGGTGTTTTCCCCGTGTGTGTGTGTGTGTTATCTGTCTATCGACTATAATAAAAGGAGAAGGGAAGATAATCCAAAAATATTGTTGTGAAAACTCATATTACTATTAAGGTGAAAGTTTTTGTTTTCAAAATGATTACAACACAACGTTTGTACTCTATAGCATAAAGCAATAATTTTATATTAACCAAGCATTATAAGTTTTATGTTGTTTTGATATGATGGCATTATATGTAGGGTATATCTCATACCATTACAGTATGTGTGTACTTATTGTTACAAAACTTTCTGGAAACATCAGAACAAGTACAGCCAGACTCTCTCAGCATCCGCTGCAAATGTCAGACGCGTTTATCACACTGACTCCAACAACACACTCTAGCTGTTTTTGTTTGTTTGTTTATTTGTTTGGTTCATGCGTCAAGCTGTGCTTAATCTACATACAGTATAAATATAAAAAACGAATAAAAATGAAATGTGAGTTAGTCGAAGTTGCAAAGTTACTGAGGAATGTCTAAAATGGAGTACCAGGTTATAAATAAAGTGTAACCATGTTATTTAATAGTACATGATTACATAAAAAGGTGGATAAGCTCTCTATCTGCCGTTTTCTGTCATCGCTTGGAGGTATAATTCAATGTCGACTCCAACTAGGCTTTGACCTTGCGACCCTCCGATTGGTCAACACATAGTCCTAAACTTCAGAGTTTCATCGAACACATTTTTTGCCTTTAAAGACACAATTTCCGAACCAGGTTGGTCCCAGTGAGAGTTCAGATGTCTTCCTCTTATTTCAGAGATCCGCAGTGCAACAGCCTTTACCCTGCAGGAAGCTCTGGTCAGCCACAACACTCTGCCTTTTATGGGATTTTAATTTGACAGCGCAGCGGGCTAGTGTTGTAATTTCATTTTGACTGTATAGCAAATTTTTTACACTGAGTGTGACTAGGTGGAGCCAGAATCAATGTTCAGCGACTGTGCGCTCACCAGAAGGTGTGTGTGAATTAGCTGATGTGTGTGGCCGCAGACTGACTCTGTCGGCACTCTTTCTGTGCTGCTGCTGCTACAGGGCTTATTTCTGCTGTCTGCCCGCTGTTCTTGTCCTTGGACAGGCACTGCATCATGGATCTGCTTGTCTTTTCTCATGGGATGGCTAAAATACAATGTTCAAAGGTTCATCTTTCTCCTGGATAGCTCTTTGCCTCTCTGTCCCTCATATGCCAATAAGTCAAGATTTGCAAAACTATTGCAAACAAATTTTTGTAAAAGTGATGACAAGATAGCCGCTCATACCATTACATCCAATTAAAGGGATACTCCACCCAAAAATGAAAATTCTGTCATCATTTACTCACCCTCAAGTTATTGCAAACCTGTATGAGTTTCTTTCTTCTGCTGAACACAAAGGAAGATATTTTGAAGAACGATTGGAACCAAACAGTTGTTTGGCACCATTGACTTCCATAGTAGAAAAAAAAAATACTATGGAAGTCAATGGTGCCCCACAACTATTTGGCTCCAATTGTTCTTCAAAATATCTTCCTTTGTGTTCAGCAGAAGAAAGAAACTCATACAGGTTTGCAACAACTTGAGGGTGAGTAAATGATGACAGAATTTTCATTTTTTGGTGGAGTATCCCTTTAAATATGCAAGTGTATATACAGTATATTCCAGTCAAAGGTTTGGGGTCTGTAAAATGTTTCATTAATATTTATGTAGACTGGAGTAATGACTGCGGAAAATTCGGCTTTACCATCACAGGAATAAGTTACATTTAAAAAAATATATATTACAAACAAACAATATATATTTATAATTTATAACAAATATTATTTTGTTTCATAATGTAGTCAGTCGCCCATTATCACAAAATAAACCCCAATGGGTGTTGAGATGAATCTTGTTTCATCCTAAAGGGTTTTGTTTTGAGATAATGGCCAGCTGACTGTGCATTATCCAACTTATTACACAGCTACTTAGCTGATAAATAAATAAATGGACATGAAATATCGATTTAAGCCAAAATGATTTTATTAAGAGAGAAGAAAGAGACGGTAGGTTGTATGAGAGACACAAAACTAGCGCATAAATCAGTTAATCATACAGTTTAACAATCATTGGGCAACATTACTAGACCAGCCAGATATGAGTTTTCCAGAAAGCTGCGTATTCATGAATCATTTATCTAGTTAGTCTTAAGTTGTTATTACAAAGGCTTTGGTCTTTCTTCTGTTTTTCCTTAAGTTCTCTGTTTCATCTGAAACTTCATTTCCTGAACTTCTTAGATGAGCCTGTTTTCATTTGCTGATAATAGCACATTTTCTATTATTAATACAGTGCTTGCTAGGGAAACACAGGATTGAAATCTCTCATATTTCTCCTACTTCACAGTAATCTCCATCTGGTGTTATGTAGATAATTTCAGCCTTGTGTTTTAGGTATTTTTGGTTTTTGTAAACTTTCTTGGCTTTTTAACAAACCAAAAATGAGTTTTTTCAATCTCTTGACTTGCACCGATAGAGCTTTCAGCACTGGCATTGATCTTTGGATTCGTGGCCTTTGACCCGACTGCCTTTAGCTGCTAATGTTTACTTCCTCGCAAGCGCCGTTATTTCCTTCAAGAAATGGAAATGTGGTTCTTTAGTCATTCTTTATGCAGGTACTCAGAATATGTATGGATGTAAGTCCAAACATCTCTCTCTCTCTCTTTTGCTCTCTCGCTTATTCTCTGCATAAATGAGGTCCACCCAGGTGTTCATTAAGGTTTGATCGATTCATCTCTGGCTAAGCTCATATCATATTTCCCTCAGAAGGTGCTCCTGATGAGCGGCATTATTGAATACCATAGATGTGGATGAGGAGCAGCAGGAGCCTTTTCTGCTTACAGTACAGCATAATGAATGATGTGATATTGCTTTATAAATATGTGCATAGCCTAGCTGTGCTAGCTGATGTGGAATTCAGTGTAACAAACCATTGAGTTTCTGTCAATAATGTTGTGGTGGAGAGGAAAACGGGGTCAGATTTGTTTGACTCATACTCATTGGGAATTGTAGCATTAAATGATGAAGGCATCAATCCTTGCCATAGGGCATTTGTGGTTGTGTTCTCTTTCGTTTAGGTTTGTCACATGTCTGTGATCTGGTATATGTCTTATGATGGTGACTATAGTTAGACAGTTATCAGTAAGTTGAGGTCTGGTTTAGTTGCTGGAGGTCATCACATCATAGCTCTGAGCTGCTGGCGGTCAGTCATTACTTACTTAGATATGAATTTAAGAATAAAAAAGATACTGATAAAAGAAACAAACTGGCCAAAAAAGCCTCTAATGCTTACCAAGGCTGCGTTTATATGATCTGTTTTCTATTTGAATATATATTTTAAAATGTAATTTATTCCTGTGATGGCAAAGCTGAATTTTCAGCATCATTACTCTTCAGTGTCACATGATCCTCCATAAATCATTCTAATTCACTGATTGTGTGTGTGTGTGTGTGTGTGTACTTGTACAACTATCTTTATGAGGACCAGTTTGAGTTTTAGACCATTGGAGTGAGGACAAAGAGAGTAAAGTGAGGACATTTTGGCCGGTCCTCACTTTCTGAGACCCCTTTAAAGGCCTGTTTGAGGGTCAAGACTTGGTTTTAGGGATAAGGTTATAATTAGGTTAAGGGTAGGGTAGGTTTAGGGTAAGGGTTCGGGTTAAGCACTTAGTTGTGATGAGTAAGGTTAGGGTAAGCGGCTAGAGATTGCATTGTGTCAATGAATGTCCTCATAAAGATAGATGTACAAGAGTGTGTGTGCGTGTGTGTGTGTACAGTGCTGCTTACATTACTTACATATTAGTAACGTAATCCATTACATTACACATAAGGTAATATAATCTTGATTACTTTTGGATTACTTTTGACCTAACTCGTTATTCACATTGATTTGAATATGATAAAAATACAATGAGAAGAAAATATATTTCGTTCTTAGTTGTTGTCACAGTTCTGTTTAGTTTCTTTGTGTTTTGGTGTAATTCTCCTTGTGCTCATTTGCTTGTGTTCTAGTTAGTTTCCTTGATTGTTTATTAATCCTGCACCTGTTTAGTTCTGGTTAATTCCATCTCCCTGTGTATTTAAATCCTACGTTTCCTAATTTCTTTGTCCGGTATCGTCTGTTATACTTGTTTGTGTTTATTTCCCTCAGTGATCTCCCGTTACCTGTTAGATTTAATAAAGACTGTTTTTATATTCTCCGATTGTCGTGCGCTTTATTGCAGCCACTCTACCGTGACAGTTATTAACAACATGATGTGCATTAAATATTACATTATGCCAGACTGAGGTTTGTGATGGAACTTCCAGGGGGTTTGTGAGTTTAACGAAAAACTATCAAAATAAAACACTTTTTTAAATTTGTTTACCTGCATGTCATGGTTCCATAACCGACATCAGAGAGCCATGAACTTGAATTGTTATTATTATTGACTAAATTGTATTATTGACCTAACTTGTTAACTTCAAATATCAGGGTATTAAATTAATATTTTCAAAGAGGTTCAGCTGACAAAAAAAGTTGGGGAATCCCTGCATTGCAAGTAAATATGAAATTAATTTGTACATTTTAAGGTGTTTGAAAGACAAAAGCCTTCCAAAGACAGAACTACATGGTTAAATGACTCACTGGGTGATCATTCAAATAATAATTCATGTGTTTGTCAGGAGTTGATTAGATATTAGTTTCGATGTTGAGAAAATACTCTCAGTTTTCAGTGATAGACTCATGATTTTCCTATTAGTTTTGCATATTCAACCCCGAAACAGTTAAATATTGTTGGTACAAAACATGTTTTGAAAATAATTGTTTGCCTATATATCCATCCATCTAGATTTATTCCAAAGAACACAGAAACTGTGTGATGACCTGAATTTGCTCAGATATTTATAAATAAATAAAAAACAAGTAGCCTAATATTAGTAATAGTAATATCACTGGTCTGAATATTGGGGGTACATGAACCAACCCTGGGTTAAAAAAAAAAGAAGAGCTAAATTGTCTTTGAAATGAAATCAAAAAGATGTCACAGATTTGCTGAGAATGACCATGGTATAGGGCTACCATTGACCTGTGAAATATTTTTGTGGGACCTTTTTGTCTTTAAGAAAGTGGGGGAGAGGGAGTGGAATGGGACAATTATACAGGGCAAATCTTCTCTCCTTCACATTCCTCCCCCTATCCTTCCATCACATGCTTTCACAGTGAAGATAGTCTTTCTGGTTAGTGGTATGTCTCGTGACGAACTCCAGAATGAAAGGAGATAAGAAGAGCTCGACCTCCTACAATCACTTACTTGTTGGTATGATCTTCTCCAGCTCTGACAGTGTCTGTGTGGAGCACTCGAGCCCAGAGGAGAGGGCAGGTTGGCTGATAACATGTCTTTGTCTGTGGTCGTTCAGTGTTTCGCTGATATCTCTTGACCTCATTTTTATCTGGATGCTGTGCCTGTCTGACATTTCATGGTTCCGACCCCCTCTTTAACCCCCCATCCGCCCAGCTGACGTGCAGACGTGAGAGAAAGCAGATATCTTATTCTTGGTATTTGGAGAATTTTGAAAACGAACTCGGTTTTCACTGGTCGCCATCACATACTCAAAATCATGTGCAGAGACCCCTAATAGCCAGAACCTCAAACAACACAGGCCTGAAAGAAATTTCAAGAAAGGCCATTTCACGCTCTCTAAACTATTTAAATCACTAGAATATTTAATTGATAAATGTAAATTGTGCTTTATAATTTAAATATGGATTTTTACAAAATATTTACAAGTGTAACATTTTATTTCAAAAGGTGGAGATACTTATCTATGCTATAGTTTATAGTTTTTATGCATTAATTTACTTAGGCCTATTTATTTATTCCCTTGCATACCTCAATATACCGGTACACAATTTAATAAATTGTGCCAACATATGTTTTTGTTTGTTTGTTTGTTTGTTTACTTTGTTGTTTTCAAAACTAAAAAAGAAAATATTTTTTAAAAGGTGGATAACCTATAATCTGTATTTATTCTATTCTATTCCTTTCCTTTCTATTCTATTCTACTTGAATATATTTTTTAAATGTAATTCATTCAAGTGATAGCATAGCTGGTCTCCAGTCTTTAGTGTCACATGATCCTTCAGAAATCATTCTAATATGCTGATTTGGCAATCAAGAAACATTTTATATCGTTATTGTTATTATTATTATTATCGTGGAAAACAATTGTGCTGCCTAATATTTTTTTGTAAAAAAACAACAACAAAAAATCTGAATGTTACACAAGATTTATAGTTCAAATAAATGCTTTTCTTCTAAACTCTCTAGTCATCAAAGAATCTTGTAAAAATGTATCAACCTTCCCACAAAAATATTTAGCTGCAAAAACTTTTTTCAGCATTGATGACAATATAATAAATGTTTCGTGAGCAGCAAATCAGCATATTAGAATGATTTCTGAAGGATCATGTGACACTGAAGATTGGAGTAATGATGCTGAATATTCAGCTTTGCCATCACAGGAATAAATAACATTTTGAAATATATGAAAATAGTCATTTTTATATTAGATTATAGTTATATTAGTTATATCTTATTAGTTATATATATACACTCACCTAAAGGATTATTAGGAACACCTGTTCAATTTCTCATTAATGCAATTATCTAATCAACCAATCACATGGCAGTTGCTTCAATGCATTTAGGGGTGTGGTCCTGGTCAAGACAATCTCCTGAACTCCAAACTGAATGTCAGAATGGGAAAGAAAGGTGATTTAAACAATTTTGAGCGTGGCATGGTTGTTGGTGCCAGACGGGCCGGTCTGAGTATTTCACAATCTGCTCAGTTACTGGGATTTTCACGCACAACCATTTCTAGGGTTTACAAAGAATGGTGTGAAAAGGGAAAAACATCCAGTATGCGGCAGTCCTGTGGGCGAAAATGCCTTGTTGATGCTAGAGGTCAGAGGAGAATGGGCCGACTGATTCAAGCTGATAGAAGACCAAATTTGACTGAAATAACCACTCGTTACAACCGAGGTATGCAGCAAAGCATTTGTGAAGCCACAACACGCACAACCTTGAGGCGGATGGGCTACAACAGCAGAAGACCCCACCGGGTACCACTCATCTCCACTACAAATAGTAAAAAAAAGGCTAAAATTTGCAAGAGCTCACCAAAATTGGACAGTTGAAGACTGGAAAAATGTTGCCTGGTCTGATGAGTCTCGATTTCTGTTGAGACATTCAGATGGTAGAGTCAACAGAATGAGAACATGGATCCATCATGCCTTGTTACCACTGTGAAGGCTGGTGGTGGTGGTGTAATGGTGTGGGGGATGTTTTCTTGACACACTTTAGGCCCCTTAGTGCCAATTGGGCATCGTTTAAATGCCACGGCCTACCTGAGCATTGTTTCTGACCATGTCCATCCCTTTATGGCCACCATGTACCCATCCTCTGATGGCTACTTCCAGCAGGATAATGCACCATGTCACAAAGCTCGAATCATTTCAAATTGGTTTCTTGAACATGACAATGAGTTCACTGTACTAAAATGGCCCCCACAGTCACCAGATCTCAACCCAATAGAGCATCTTTGGGATGTGGTGGAACGGGAGCTTCGTGCCCTGGATGTGCATCCCACAAATCTCCATCAACTGCAAGATGCTATCCTATCAATATGGGCCAACATTTCTAAAGAATGCTTTCAGCACCTTGTTGAATCAATGCCACGTAGAATTAAGGCAGTTCTGAAGGCGAAAGGGGGTCAAACACAGTATCAGTATGGTGTTCCTAATAATCCTTTAGGTGAGTGTATAATATTAATTCATTAAAATAAACATTAAGTCAAGTAAAATTAACAACCACAACAAGAAAAAAAAAAGAACTTCCTAAATTATTAAAGATAAACCTCACAGGGATGCTGGTCTAAATGGAGAACTCATTTTTACTTAAAAGGCTTCACACTGTTATTGGGAGGACTCATTGTGTCCATTCTGTGCAAGTGAAAAGTAATTTCTATCGTATTTGTCCTCATAGTAAAAGGAGTGCTTGATGTTTTTCTGTTGCTGATTATTCATGTGGGAGTTTTCAATTCAAAGCCTTGTTTTTGCATGCTGATTTTCTCATGACACAAAACTGGGTGGGTTTTTTTTCCCCTCTCTCTTTTCTAATGGCCAATCAGGAACACTGGAGAAAAGGCCAGAGAAGTTTAATGTTCAAAACAGCTCTCTAATCACAGTCAGTGTGGCAGGACTGAATAAACATCCGCAATCAAAGTCTTTCATACTCGTGCTTATCATTTCGGGCCAAGAAGTAAAAGATGTTCTGAATTGCTTTGAATGAAACTATGAAGCCTGTGAGCTAATGTGTGTTATATATAGAGAGAGTGGAGACCGGGTGCTGTCACAAAAGACTGTTTCTCAGTTGGTTTTGAGTCCAAAATCTAATCATAAAAAGAAATATGGTTTTGTTCTTCTTCAACAAGTTAGTTGTCACATTTATATTGGGGCGAATTCTTTTATATATTGTATTTGTATACAAAAGAGAAAGAGAAAAAAAAAACATATTTTGGTATTTTGTGTTTCATCACTGGTTTTACAGATTGAATTGTAGAGATCCCATATATTTCATGAATTGTGTATTTTTGCATGAGCAATAACCGTGTGAATGATTTTGTGGTTAAGACACAGATTTGACAACTAGTCCCGGTCTCAACTCTATATTGTGTGTATTTTTGCTATGGGTGTGTTTGAGAGAGAATTATGTCAAATGACTACAGCATATCAAATAATTCTGCACTTACAGACAGAGAGGCCACACAATTTGAAGCCCCAATTTTAATGCAAGTCTTTTCAGCACTTTGTATTTGTTTATGGCAATATGGTGTTTAGGAAACTATCCAATGGGCTACACATGTTCAGAAAAAAGTATATTTATATATTTATATATATATATATATATACGTTTATATATATATATAGATTTTTAGTTATTTGAAGCTTTAAAAGAGAACAGTACACACTTGCACACGTGAAGATAACCACAATGTCAGATGAAGTATATCCGTAGGCCAATGAGAGGACAGAATCGTCTTTTTTTCTTTTCTTTTTTTTTTACTTTTTCCTTTTTTTTTTGTGTCCCCCGCATCCACGCTTTTTCTAAAGATAGTAACTTCAGAAGAACACTTGACCACACTGATTAAGAAGAAAAAAATAAACGACTATAGAAAACAATCAAGTCTAAAACGGATAGTTGAGTTTATAATGCACATAGTTTGGGCTGCTCTTTGTACAGTACGTTTGTACAAGTGTGTGTGTGTGTGTGTGTGTGTGTATGTGTGTCGAAACGGGTAAAGGGCTCAGATAGTTGGTATAGTTTACAGTGGACTGTAAACAGAGACACATTGATCACAGAGCGGAGAGAGTGAGGAAACAACCGTGTCCATTGATCATCCATTTTTCTCCTTTTGTCTCTCCATCACTCCTAATCCCCTTTTTGAGCTCTCTCCCTCTGTTCTTCCATCTTCTCATCCAGCTTTTCGGAGGAGATTTGGCGAGGTTTCTCAGTCCTGCTGAGACTTCTCAGGGTCCTCACGTCATCGGATCGCATCCGACTGAATCTGTTTCAGACGTCCGACAGAGCTGGGAACGACCGGATAGGCCGTGTTTGAGTTCAGTAAAAAAAAAGAAACGGAGGAAAATTTAAAAAAGAAACCCTTGATGCTTTTGGCCGGCTGCGTTACTGTGCAAACTCACGCTTTTTCAGGAATGTCCACACGGAAGGTGCTAGGAAATCCTTTTGCGTGCTATAGGGCAAAGAACAGGCAGAGAACATATGGATCGTTAAAATCACGTTCTTACTAATCCTCACATTTATTTCCCAGATTGAGTCTGATCTCACAAGGAAAAGTATTGTTGTTGCCACTTACTAAAACATCGCTCAGTGTTTCTTTTTTCAGGCAATAACATAAATCTATCTTTAGATCTTGCGTTTGAGTGAGATCTGTATAAATTATCTTTGTGTGAATGTCAAATTTGTTTTCTGTGAAATGTACTGTGTGAAGATTGAGCTTAAACGTAGAATCCGGACATAAAATAGCTTAAAATACTGTTGAGATACAGTATAAAATCAAGTTATTAAATATAGCACATACAATTCATTTTGTATAGCATGTAAAATGTGACTGATAATTTAGAGTAACTTTAACACTTGTTACATTAAATGTAATAAAAAGTAATTGTAATAAAATTATAGACGCATTGTGCATGTAAAATTGAATTCAAATGTATTTATTATCAATAAAAAAAATATATTATTAAAATTCAATCAAATCAAATTAAAAGCAACCAAGGCGTTACAGAACCTTCTGAAACACATTTCTAGAGCGACATTTTGGCGGTACGCTGATAAACATCAGTGTTGTGACGTTTGCTTGTGAGAGTGTTGCCCAAAATTCCCATAGAATTAAAAAAAAAACAGTTATGCAAATAGGACAGAGGCGGGGCTTGTGGATATAAGGTCCATCATATCCACAGTCGGCATGATTTCGCCAAGAAAGACATGTTCCTGGATCAACATCTTTTGTTGATCCAGGAACAACATTCCTGACCAAAAAGATAATCCTAACCCTATCCCTTCCCCTACCCATAACTTATCCCTAAAATCAGAGGGCAATGCAAGGTGAATAAGAATGACCAGATGTAGAAGCCCCTAACCCTTGTTGTAAGACTAAACTCGACATTAACTATAAACCTATCCCTCAAATCTGATTGGTTGATTGGAATGTTGTTCCTGGATCAACATCTTTGCGATGTTGTACTTGGTGAAATCACATTCACCCTTATCCACATGTCTGAAAGGATACAAGCACATGCACACTTAGTCTCCGCCCACAGGAGAACGCACAGAGTACACTTGCACATTAAAACAGGCGTAACAAATAGCTGGATGTTTCAGCGACTGTGAGCGTTTACACTGCCACAGTTTGCATGCTATAATCAGAGGCGAGGAGGCAGGGCGCTATGACTGTCGCAAGTGTGATTACAGTAGAGCTATGGCATATGGTGATTAGAACAGACATGGATACAGTGCATGATGAAAGAGACAGGTACTTAATGTAGGATTTTGTTGGATGTATATGAAAGCTGGGAAATAACCGCTTCCATTCCATATGGCATGCAGTGTATTTCTGTTTATTATGGCATAAAATGGAAAATGTGATAAATCACGATTATAGGAGATGCAGAAGCGTGTGATGAGATATAGGCATGTTTTATAGACATACCATGTGTCTAACGTGATTATGATGAAGATAGATTTCAGCTCAAGGAAAAGTCACAGCACAAAAGTATGTGTTATGTAGGTTTGGATGAGACATTAGTTGCAAATTCAGCATTGATTAGCCAAATTTGTAGTAAGATATGTTCACCAGTGTCTTCAGATGCTTTGGGTGGGAAAATTTAGAGGGCAGGGGAAGGACAAAATGTTGAACACAACTCCACGATTTCACTCAAAAAAAATCCTTTATTGATATGTCCATATATCATACATGTATTGTTTTTAGTTTTTTTATCATTTTGCTTTTGAAGGAAAGAGGAAAACAAATTGGAAAGTGAGAGAATAGGTCAAGAAAGGGTGTTTTGAGAAATGGGATTACATGGTGGTTGTTTTTTAGAAATATAAATAGTTCTATACAAAGAGAGCCATGGGTTAGATTTGGAACAGATGGCGGCAGTGGATCAGATCTGGGGGGGGGGGGTCAGAAATCGTACGTTTTGAGCGAGTACTCACACAGATAGTTGGGTTTGTAAGGCGCTCGGGCGCTTGGTAAGAGTGTGTGTAGCTCGTGGCGTGTGAGCGTGCCGTGGTGTGACTTGTCTTTGCCGAACGTAGAGAATGATCTATCATCGGCCCGATTGCACGCATCGTCCGGAACCACGCTCTCCTGTACCTCAGTGTCCGGCACCGCGTCCATTCCTGGGACGTGCAGGTTGCTACGGTAATCTGCGCCCTGGCGACCGTCGCCAGGCATGAAGGAGGGCATCCAGCAACGGTCGGAGTGACCCAGAGCCTTGCACTCTTCAGTGCAGTTGGAGAAAAGATCAGCTCCTGTGGAAGACATAGGAAAGATGGGAGGAAATGTTAGCTTCATTCTAGTCAAACGTAATGTAGACTAGAATAAATAGAGTAATGTTACTATATTTACTATAATGAATATTCTCATTCCATCAGGGGTGTTTCCTCCACGCAGGCAAGGGAGGCAATGCCTCCTCAATAAAGTAGGATGAGAAAATACTCCATATTACATGAATAAAACAACGCACATTTTGCAAAATGTGACATTAAAAAGTGTATTGCTTGTTTTTCTAAAGTAACACTGTCCAACAGCAACACCAGCAGGGAAAGTTACAGCGGATGTCCACGTCTTTCTGAGAGGATGCAATGCCTCAATTGCTCTATGATTGAAAGTGATTGGTTATAATTGGCTATGATTGGTTCACACGATAAATCCCATCTTTTATTTCCGTGCGTGTTCCACGTTCACAAATCAATTTGAATGAACAAAATGAAGGTGTTAATGGGACGACTAATAAAAGCAAATAAACAGCTCACCCACTTAGATATCACTACTTTATGTCACGTCAAAATCAAACTTGAAATGGCCTCAAAACATGATGACTTTCAGTGAGCAATCAGCTTGGTGAAATTAAAGATACATCTCCGTGTCTGTGACCAGTGTTTGATCCGAAAATATGTTGACTATTAAAAAGAACCGCTGAACATCAGTTCACAAATAAAATATATTGTTTAAATTGTTACTGCCTTTAGTTATTATTTTGGAATTAAATGTAAAAATGCTTAAAACACTAACTTTTGTGATTTATACCTGGTTTTAATAAATAGAACATTAATTAGATTGTTAATGTAAAAAGTAATGTAAGGTAATGTTTATTTAACCAGGAAAATGTGACAACATTAAGTGTAACTGGGGACATACTTTTACATTTGATTAATTAAAACATTAAATAAACAGGACTTTGCCTCCTCATTTCAGAACACCACTACACGCCGCTGATATATATGTGTCTGGGTGTGTATGTGTGTGTGAGCGGCAAAGTCCTTGTGCTCGCGTTCCGAGATCAATTTAACAAAACATATGTTTTGTTGAGTCCAGTGGCGGTTCTAGCCCATTTCAACTGGGGGGGCCAAGCTGGGGCCAGTTGTACTGTTAGAGGGGCCAGTTACATTTAGACCTTATTGTTGTCATATCATTTTCTGCACTGCTGCAGGCATTAACAGGGAAAATACCGTGTTTATAATCATTCAACAATCTATTTGCATTTCCATTATATTTTTACATTTGCATTACATATTCAGTATTAGTCACAGTAACTGTAATAGACATGATGTCCTTCTTTCTCTTCATTTTGAGAACTATAGAGCAAAAGCAATGGGGACCAAGAAGCTTATTAATTCATTTACTGAAAATAACTGACTTGATATGTCTAACCGTTTACAGGGTTCCTGCACACTTTTTAGAGTCCAATTTAAGGCTTTTTAAGACCTAAAGAAATCAAAATTAATACCGTACATTAGAGGTGTGCAATATTGACAAAAATATATTTCAACATTTTCAACATTTTGTTAATAATTAGATAATATTTTACTGATTGTGTTTTTGTGCTGGTGCCATGGCTGGTTTAGGCCTGTTGTTGACAGCTGACTCACGAAGATATTCCTATTTTTCATATTCTATGCAGTGGTCGATTCACAGCAGTGACAGAAATACATTTTTTAATTAAGGGGCAATATTTGCCACCTTAAATTGATTTCCTGGGGCATTTTCACCTATATATGGACATTTTTTCTAAACTTATTTAGAGTTATGCATCACCTTTTATGTCAAATACTAACATTCAAATTATACAGTAATTATACTTATTTATACAATAATACTTAATTATACAATAATTATACAGTACCACTGTTACCAGTCAAATTAATTAATTCAATCAAAATCCATCTTTGCAGTGCAGAGGTGACACAGAAGTGGCATTAATATATTTACACTCCATTTACAATTGCATAAATAAAGCTATGAGATTTTTTTCAAATCAATATTTAAATATGAAATTATTTCTAAGTTTAACGTTTTAATTAAAGGATACTTTAAATATGAAACTAAAACCGCCAGTAGGCGGCGGCAAGTCCCTGTAAGAGGGATTCATTCATTCAAACGATTTGTTCAAACGGCCGATTTATTCGGGAAAGAAGCAAGTGATTCGTTCAAAACGCGGATTTCAGTCAAGAAATCATCGCTGTGTTGCATTGAGACTCACTACGGTTTCATTATGAAATTCTAGTCGGCGAAATAAAGGGAAAACAAACAATATTGACAATATATTGTGTCTAAAAAGTAACTCCCAATGTTAACTTATTGTTAATTTAACTGTTGTATAACATAAATATCACAGTTGCAATTGTGCACGGGAAAACGGCACTCTTGCTGATGTGATATTCTAATATAAGAACATAATATGATATAAATATAAGACAAAAACTAATTTGGGGACATAGCCTACCTATGAACTGCACACAGCAGTGAAAGGACGATAGACAAATGCTATGTCAGCTCACAGTGCCTCGTACATACCGTGAAACTTCAAATAATAGCCGAGTCCCGAATAGACGCCTGTCTCTTTTACACGCCTGGTGTGGCGACAGGTTTGGGTACATAAAGGCCGGTCTCAAATAGAAGCCGGGTCTGTTTTTAGTTTCGGGTTGTATTTTATCTTCTAAAACCCGTCAGAGCGTCCGCTTGCTGCGCTTGACAGTGCATAACGAGCAGAGAGAGAGAGAGAGCGCCCCGGCCGCGCGCGCGCACTCACCTCTTCAAACATTCTGCCGCGATTCCCGCGAATGTGATGCGAATTGTCACGTGAAAATGCAAATCCACAAAGATAGAAAAATAAAAAAATAATACACATACAACGATAGCAAAAAACAGTTTTGTAAAAATTATTTCAAACTCCACATTTAGGGGGGCCACAAGGGGGGCCAAGCTTTTTGTCACAGGGGCACTGGCCCCCCTGGCCCCCCCTCTAGAACCGCCACTGGTTGAGTCTACATATTTCTTCACACTGAGATCTCCTGCTTTCACTTTATCCGCTGCTCTTCTGTAACAATCCAATGTCAACAGAAACACAAAGGCAAAATTAATATGAATTATCCAGAGAGCAGAGTCTGAAATTATTCATATTTCAATGAAGATGATTATTTAACCAGACAGATTGTGTGCTTTTTACTCGTTTTATAATCAGCTGCAGTCATTGTCAGGCTTCAGCAAAGCACGGTAATTGACTGGAAGGCGGCCCACTGAAAGAAGGATAGTTATATACACAAAGCAGTGAACTCTCCAGCCTTTTGTTTCTCCATGTCTGCCTCTCCATGTCCCTCCCACCAACCGATATTAAACGAGTCTGCTGTGATGTCTCATGTTGTTAATTTCACCGTGTCTCTCATCGGCCGGTCTCTCAAGTCCTTCGTACAAACACTATAGGCAATGCAAGCAAAACTAACAACACTGGGAGAAGCCGTCCTCCAAACACACATGCTCGCACGTACACGCTCTTGCTTTCTGACTAATGACTACACAGAGCATGATAATTAGCCGGTTTCAGAGGAAAAGAACGAGAGGAGAGCTTGAAAGGGAAATAAATGAAAGAGAAGGGCAGAGAGCAGTGTGGCGTCACACTGAACTCTAATAAAGGACTCTGGATACAACCCCAACATGAGACCGGTTCAGAATTAGGAAGAAGAACACTGTAAAAAATGATCGTGATTTTAACGGTAAAAGACTGTTAATTGGTAAACAGAAAGTTTCCTTACTATATACGGTAAATAACTGTGATAGATCTAACGGTACATTTAATGTAATTTTACTGTAAAATACCGTTAAATTTACAGTTTTTGAAAGTGAAAAAGAACAACTCATTGTATAATTTACAGTGAAAAACCGTATATTGACATTCCCACAATTCCCTGCGTGACACTTCACATTTGATGTATTTTTGTTGAAATAACTGTTTCTTCTTAGTTTTCTTAGTTCTTTTCTTATCAGTTATGTATATTAGAGTTTTATGTTACATTTAATGTTGTTAAATTAATGTTTATTGAGCTTTGATTTATCATGTGACTTTCATCACTGCTGTGATGATTGTTGTTTTTCAGTGTATTACAATGGTACAAAACAGATATTAATGCATAAATAGGTTGGTAAATTAACATTATATCAGATAATGAAGGTTTATTACTGTAAATTTTTAGTTAAATCTGTAAAACCAATAATGTTTGTACCATATTTTTGACGGTAAAGTTCTGGCAACCACAGCTGCCGGTATTTTACCGTAAAAAGGGCATTTTATTTTTTACAGTGAATATGACCGCATGAATAAAGAAATCACAGTCATGGCTTAGTGGTTATGTGCTTGACAACATAATCTCATGACAATTCAAAACTATTTAACATTTTGTTGAATTGATGGCTAATTCTTATGAATTCGTATGATGTCATTCGTACTCCTTTGTATGATCTGCTTACGCCCCACATACAGTTATGTTTAGGGGTGGACCTTCATGCTTACATGCTTCTAAAAATCATGCGTTTTCATACAGTTCATATCGTACAAATTCATACAAAATCATCACCTTGTAAATTGAGCTTTGGCCCTCATGAGGATTGTCATTAACAAATTGTCATTTCCCACTGATTGTTGGGGTAGTTAATGGTTAGGTATCTTAACTGTGTGTTCTAATCGACAGACTAGTACCTCCACTAAAATGTGTGCTTAGCTTCTTATCAAGGTTAGGGATTTGGAAGTTTAAACTAGGAGAAAAGGTAAGAATAGTAATCAGGGTTAAGTCTTGTTTACATTGACGCATCACAGATCCACGTGCAAATCAGCGGTTATACTTCATGCGCACTGCATTGCACGATTCTCTGCTAAAGTGTATTATTTTTATTCATGAACACGTAACAGGCTATTTCACAGTGCAGGCAGAAACATGGTGCTTTTAAAATTATTTGCAGCCATTCTCTGCCTCAAAAAAAGTCCAACAGTCCATATTCTTATAACCTTTCCTCAAGTTCGGATTGCCACATACAAAAATTGCAAGCACCGTGATGTCACTGTTGGTCTGCACATTTTTTTTACTTGATAATACTAAAATATTCCAGGAGTAAAATCACAGTCGAGATGAGCAGCATAATATGGCATTGCACGATCTATTATGCAGCACCTGCATGGCCTATCTTAATATATTACATGAAATATTAAACTCCTATTTTTTATTAAAGATGGAAATCTTATTAGTTCTTTCATCACAATTAAATAAGGCATTACTATGTATGTCACTAGGTGCTCTGCACTAATGTCTAATGGTAATCAGTTTATATATATATATACATACTGCTTATGTTTTTCTGCTAAAATCTCTGTGCTATGTGAGCTTCCGGTATGCTGCAAACTGTGGTACTAGCAAACAATTTCTGTCATATTTCTAAAAAGTGTTAATCTTAACAAATTATATTCCAATCTATTATATTCTATTAAGTATAGTAAGCATAACATTCCACTATATTAAAACATAACATTTTGGTCATGAGATTGTTAAAAAAAAAAACATGGTATTTTTTAATTAATCATAACTAACATTTGTTTTTCTTGCAGGAACAACATTCATATGCTTTTGAATTCGAAATGTATGTTTCCTCTTTGGCGATAACTCATGACTTTGGTTGTGTGAGTGTAAAAATAACAAATATGGGAAATGAAACTAGATAGATAATTGGTGGTAATTATGAAGTAATCACAAAAACAGAATTTGCTCCTACCTTGTAACAGAAGAGTTTGCATATGAAGAACCAATCCAATTGTAGGGAAATTATCTCATGTTTTATGTCATTTTGCCATACCCCTATATTCTATAAAAACTGTTGTATTCGTGTTTACTGGTGGGATTCTCTCTGAAATTTGTCTGAGATCCTCCGGCCATGCTTAAAGCTTCTTCTTGGGAGAGATTCTCTGAGAACTGCTCGTGAAGATCTCCTGGCCGTGATTAAAGCATTTAAAGGATATTTGCTGAAGTCTGTCAGTTATTATTGCTGTGCAGCAAGTTAGGGTTAGTAGGCTCAGCCGACGTCGACTGTAGATGCGCTAGACTAGAGTATAAATATTATAGGACGTAGTTAGGTTTAGGGAAATATCTACGTCAAGATCAAGAAGCTTTAAATACCTTAGTGTAAAGGTGGATCACATCAAAGTTGCTTTATCCTGTCATGTGATACTTCCTCAAGACTTACTTTTCTGCTTAATTTTAACCTTCTTAAGCTTCTTAATGATGCTGTCTTCCAGAAAATGACAAAACTACAGAAATCATTGTTATAAATCATTTGAAAAGATTTGTTTTTTTAAATAATATATCAAAAGTAACATGCATGAGTGCGTAAGCTAACTCTCAGTCCCTCACTGAGCGATGGCTAACTTTCGATCCGGTTGCGTGGTACATTTATCATTTATAAAAGTGTCTGAATCACGAGTTTTATTCATTTTGTAAAGGTTACAGAGTTCCATAAGAGGAATGACATATATAAGAGTGAAAGAGAGGGAGTGATGCACCAAGGTCAGATTCAAACAAGTACAATGAGGGAGAGAACATGTGAAGTGAAGGAAAAAAGAGGAGAGAATGAAAGAGTCTGTAGGCTGATATAAGGACATTTGAGACACAGGTAAAGACAAAGGCCCAAAGAGAAGGAGAGGGAGGCGGTGGATGCATGTCAGGCCAAACTCTAATCTCTAATTCCTTGTGGCAGAAGCTTTTCTGAGTGAGATCAAAAGACAAATCTGTGCTGCTGATAAACCTGTCCATAGTGTTATGTGTGTGTTGATGCTTAAATGAACACACGGGGGAATAATGGTTTATTAGTGTACAGCTGTTGTAGTGATTTGCATAAGTGACCAGGAAACATGTTATTAGTGTGGCTTTGGGACCTGCAGATATATGCATAAAAGGGTGTAGATTAAATGCACTGACCCAGAATACTGTGCTTATTAGAATCCCTATAGGTGACTTTGGTAGTTGATGAAGCATTATTGCGTGATCAAAGTGTCTGGTTATGTTCTGCACAGAGAAATCAGCTTGCTTGGAACGCCTCTTTCATTTACTGGACGGCACAGAAAACTCAAGATACCCAAGATAATTGCTGCTGGATTGTGCGTATCAAGATACACTCTTAAAAAGAGGGTTTTCTCAGAGATGCCATTGAAGAACCATTTTTGGTATACCTCAAAGAACCATTCAGGCGACAGTTTATATTTTACAAATATAAAGCACCTTTTTTCCACCATAAAGAACACTTTGTGGAATGGAAAGGTTCCAAGGTTCATATGGAACCATTGATTCCATTAGAGAACCTTTATTTTAGGAGTGCAGGCATAAACATTCACTTGTGAAAGACGTGATACACTTCTACCTGCTTTTTTATTGCTCATATGTTGCTCTTTTAAAGCTCAGGGTGCAACAAAGTATATACTAAGCATCAAATCATTTAGTCTCAGATCTGCTAAACAAGTACGAATAGAGCTATAAAATAAAGATGCATTGGTTCATTTTGAAATCTTTGGTTTTTGAATGCAGACTTTGGTGTCTAAGCAGTTTTTGACATTGCTGAGATCTCTTCTGAAACTCTAGAGGAGACGTGAGATTACTCGCGTATTTGTCTCAGGGGAGATCTGAGAAGCTTAAGCAAAAGTCTACATTTTCTCTATCATTGCTGTCAAGGATAAGCAAAGTTAAAAAGATTTCTTATGTGATTCTTCTTCCCTACGTGCTACTCAGGGCTTCTAATCTTACAGACTCAACATCTGAATCCACACTCAGCTCACATTTCTGCTCAGATGTGTTGTGAAATCCATAGATCACTTCCACAAGCTGTCCACTTTGTTATTTCACCATTATATCAGGGTGATATATATGGACAGAGATATGCGCGTGTACACAGAGTCATAAATCTTGTTAAAGCAGGGATCCAAGGCCATTGTGACATCATCAATATTAAGTACACAGATAAACCTGACTGCATACAATCAAACTCAATGTAATTAGAACAACGGTCTCTAAATAGCCCCAACCGAGCGAGCAGACAGAAGCTCACAGCATGAGTTTCACATCGATATCAAAGTCACATGCAGAGACTCGTGTAGAACATGCAGGACTTGATACAGTCTCATACGATTGAGGTCTGCTTTTGTATTTGAAAACACAGAAAACTGAATACCATGTCCTGAATGCAATACTAGTGCTTGCAAGGCACAAAAGTAATAGTCAAGTCATCTTTATTTCTATAGTGCTTTATAAAAAGCAGATTGTTTCAAAGCAGCTTCCAAAAAAATAAATAATAATAACACTAAAATAATGATCAATGATGCAAAATTCTGCTATAAAGCTGCTATACAGCAGACAATTGTGTCGTTTTTCAGCTCGAGTCAGTTCAGTGTTGATTCAGTTCAGTTCAATAACTGTTTAAGTTAATTAATCATGAAATGAGTTCAATTTACCTATAAGAAGCTCTACATGTAGTAGTGTCATCCAGCTCAATTCAGTTTTGTTCTCATCCAATAGTGTCAGTACAGTGTTTTTTTTTAAAGTATTGAACATACAACAAACGAAAGAAAAGAATGTTATTATCAGGGGTGCACTTAACTCTTGCACATATGTGGTAAAAAATAAACGATGCGCAGCATCAAACGTGGAGGGAAGCGCTTTTGAGTTCCAACATTTTCGGGGACAGGGACACATTTACTTACTGGAGTAGGATTTTTCTCCGTCTCTGGTAAGATAGCAATCATGATGATAAGTGTGTTCATTAATTATTAGTTGTTAATAGGGGTGCAACGGATCGCAGTTGATCCGTGATCCATATGGACCAGGCCCCACGGTTCAGCACGCATGTGATTCGCGGATTAACTGCTAAGTTTAACCATCATTAAGTGAAAGTTTATCATTTGGACGTGTTTTGTCTTGCTAGTTTACACATTCAAAAGATTTTAAACGTGAAAGAAGAGGCGAAAATCGGTACTCGCGTGCTATTATCTGTGCCGAACCGTGGGGCCTGGTCCATATGGATCACGGATCAACTGCATCGTATTTTGACATCATTTTGTGTGTATGTCCTTTCTAACGCAAATGAACGTGAAAGAGAAATCAATCGAGCTGAACAACGACACAATTGTCTGCTGTATAGCAGCTTTATAGCAGAATTTTGCATCATTGATCATTATTTTAGTGTTATTATTATTTATTTGTTTGGAAGCTGCTTTGAAACAATCTGCTTTTTATAAAGCACTATAGAAATAAAGATGACTTGACTATTACTTTTGTGCCTTGCAAGCACTAGTATTGCATTCAGGACATGGTATTCAGTTTTCTGTGTTTTCCTATAAGAAGCTCTACCTATAAGAAGCTCTACATGTAGTAGTGTCATCCAGCTCAATTCAGTTTTGTTCTCATCCAATAGTGTCAGTACAGTGTTTTTTTTTAAAGTATTGAACATACAATATATCAAACGAAAGAAAAGAATGCTATTATCAGGGGTGCACATAACTCTTGCACATACGTGGTAAAAAATAAACGATGCGCAGCATCAAACATGGAGGGAAGCGCTTTTGAGTTCCAACATTTTCGGGGACAGGGACACATTTACTTACTGGAGTAGGATTTTTCTCCGTCTCTGGTAAGATAGCAATCATGATGATAAGTGTGTTCATTAATTATTAGTTGTTAATAGGGGTGCAACGGATCGCAGTTGATCCGTGATCCATATGGACCAGGCCCCACGGTTCGGCACCCATGTGATTCGCGGATTAACTGCTAAGTTTAACCATCATTAAGTGAAAGTTTATCATTTGGACGTGTTTTGTCTTGCTAGTTTACACATTCAAAAGATTTTAAACGTGAAAGAAGAGGCGAAAATCGGGACTCGCGTGCTATTATCTGTGCGGAGAGAGAGAGAGACAGAGAGAGGCACGTTTCAGACAGCGTTCAAACACCGAATTGATTTCTCTTTCACGTTCATTTGCGTTAGAAAGGACATACACACAAAATGATGTCAAAATACGATTCAACAGCTTCACAGTCCTATACCTATATATATATATGCTGTGTAATGTTTGATGATTGAGTTATTTTACATGTACAATGCTTCTATTGCTTGTTTCTGCTTCTTCGTAGCCTGTGTTTTGATTGTACTCTTTCAGAAGATGCGTATTAGCGCCTCCTACCGTATAACAGTGAAAACAGTGAAAGAGTTAAGAGTCCATTAACCCCAAACTAAGGTGACAGTGGCAAGGAACCCAAACTCAATCAGGTGACAGAAATGGTGGGGGAACTTGGGAGAAACCAGACTCAGTAATAGTGTTAATGTTTTATGCATTTAACTAATACGAATTTATGTGATTTTGTGGTAGAAAAAAATATCTTTTAATTTAGAATTTAACTACATCAGGATCACTTTATCAGATCCTAGTCAGCCGAACAGGACCCACATTTGGTGGAGATTGCGGGGTGAAGGAGGACATGCAAATGTTGGCACATTTAAGCAACAAATAAGATGGGATTTTTACGTTTAAAATATTGTTACAATTATTTACACAGAACATTATGTGATTTCATATAATGATTTGGGCAGGATTGGGATCTCTGTAGCTTTAACTCCTATTTACAACACATTACAATTAGCACAGAATATATCTAAATCATTATTAAAGGTACAGCGAAATTTAGTTATGGTATTAGAGGCTCATAAAAATTAAGAGAAACAATGTGAAAAAGTAATATACCACAATCACAGATGTTCCTATAGAAACAGGATTAAAATTCTCAGAGGACCCTGAGTTCACTTAAAAACAACAATGGCTGTGGAAGAAAAACAGACATTTTCAATTTGGACGGGATTAAAGTCACAAAGTATGTCTGTGAATCAAAATTACCATCCTCAGGGTAAACAAGTCCAATTCGAATGAGGATTAAGGTTGAAATTATCTAGAAAACAGAGTTTGAATGCAGTCATTAAATGGTTCGATCTGAGTTAAATGCTGAAATTTGGGCTGATAGTTTAGCATTCGTGTTCTTAGGATAAAAAGAACATGACAATGTGGCATCTATTATGCATTGCAAGCGGTAGACCTCAAGGATTTTATGATTTTTTTAGCCGTCAAGAGAAATTTGAGCTGTCAGAATAATTGTGTTTAAAACCTAAAAGCGATATGATTCAGCAAATTGCATTTGCACAATTCTTTCTATTGTTCTGCAATACAATACATCCTCGTATTGACAATATAGTGTAGCATGTTGTATGCTATAGTTTAACCCCTGCACTTATAATAAATATATAAAGAAGGAAAAATATCTACATGATTTTCCATGAAATCCTATAATTGCAGACCTGTATTCGATTAGACGTTAGATATCCTCAGAGCATCTGGGAGCTTTATTAACAACAATGATCTGAGTAGATGCTGGACTCTGGGGTTGCAGACTTCTGCAGAGAAAAAGGGATGAGGCGTTGAGTACAAACACAATGACTAACTAAGCTGTTCTCTATCAGGAAGCGCTCTGCATCCCACTGTGTGCGTTATTTTCGTCTCTTTCCGCTTCTCTTGCATTTTCTCTTCTGGAGACCTCATCACATCTTTTATCAATGGTGTGCAAAAGCATCAGAATGAAAAGGAAAAACACTGCCAAAGCCCTGATGAGCAGAATTTCCCTTCAGAACACCTGTCGTCGGGCTGACCAAAGACCTGAGCTCACATGCTGAGGACAAGCATTTTATGCTAGGGTTGGGAGGAAACTTATGGTAATTTTGTTTTGAAGAACAAGAGTGAAAGTAATGACGATTTGCTGAACATCTGGCTAGGCTTTCACTCAAAATCAACTAGCTGCCATAAGAAATTGCCTATATAGTCACTACTGTCTTGGGGAGTGATTAACTAGCGATGTTATTAACTTAACTGCATTTTTTCAGTAATGTGTGAAGTTGTGTATCTTTTCCAGTAACACGCTTTTCTAATAAGTGGTGATGTAGTGTGACAAAACACTGCATCACTGCTTTTTGTCACATTGTATTGAACACAGGACTTCATACTGAGCGAGCCGAGGAAACAATCCAAACAATAAACAGCTGTTCGGATGGTTTTCCCAAACAGTTTTTGCATGGACTTTTTTTTTTCTTCATTGCAAAACATGTTAAATGCTGTTGTTTGACTGTATTTCATAATGTACGCTGTTTTGCATTGTAATTGTACTTTGAATTTAGTGTATGATGTATTACTGTAAATTGAGATGTTTATTGTATAAATTGCTAAATAAATGATATCATCTGATATATATTTAAAAAGATATTGCTTCCTGAAAAAGCCTCAGTTTATTTAGATACCTTTTGTTTGTAGCTTGTAGCAAAACGTACTATTTCAAGATAGCTTGACTGTAGTAGAACTTAAATTATGAATAGCTTGAAGCTTGGCAACCTACAGTTTCAAAGTTATTCCCCTAGCATTGACTTTCACCATCTGAACAAACTATTTGCTTGTGTGTGTGAGTGTGTGTGTGTGCGTGTAGAGCAAATGGAGTAGCTCTGATTGGGAAATGATAGCATTAAATTACAGCGACAGGAGTGATTTGATTAACGTCATCACCACACATCCCTCATTTATAGATAATCATCAATCTATCGCTCACTCGTGTTAATCTAATTGTGCAATTTGTCACGCCTCTGTCTCTTTGCAAACAAATGCAGATGTAACAGTCTAAATCATGTAAAGACCTCATTTCTGACCTCAGCTCTTCTAGCTTGACACTCATGCTCGTTTGAGAGACCCAAAGGCCATTTAAATAGATTGAAAGATATACTTTAAAGTACCAGGCTTTTCTAATCTTGAACCAATTGTTGAATTGATTATAAATAAAATTGCAACTATTTTAACGTGCTTAAAACATCCTCCTTAAAATGTTACATTACTTACATCAATGCATACAGCTTTTGTTCTATTTTTCATGTGTTTTGAAGAGATCGAATGAAGCCCAAACTGAAACGGATACCAGTCACTTTTTCTTTTTTTTTAAGTGTATAGTGTGTGGTAAAACAGAAAGATAAAACTCAGGCAGACAATACACTCTTAAAAATAAATGTTCCAAAGGTGATTTGTGCAGTGATGCCAAAGAATAACTATTCTGGGTTCCCCAAAGAACCTTTCAGTGTACAATTAAAATAACCATTTTTTCTTTGTCTGAAGCATATTTTAATAATCAAAAGAACCTTTTTTACACTATAAATAACCTTTTTGTCCAATGGAAAGGTTCCATGGATGTTAAAGTTTCTTCATGGAACCATAGATTGCAACGAAGAACCTTTATTTTTAAGAGTGTAATGTCTACTTTAAGTTTTTAATTAGGTAAAATGTACATTAAAGAATTTGAAAATAAGACAGGTCATTTATTTTGGAAATTACTATTATTTTTTGGTAACACTTTACACGAGCAATACATTTCTTACAGTATAAATCAATCTTTGTTATTTAATACATTTTTAAAAAATGTTAGTTAATAAAAAACAACTGTTCACTGTTAGTTCATGTCCATTAAATATAAACAGATATAACTTTTGATGTTAAAAATATGTTAATAATTTGATGTATTACTAAATGTTGATCAATAGTCAATAAATCAATATAAGTCAATATAAGATCAATAAATGCATTAGAAGTAAGTTTCATTGTTAATTCAAGCTAATATAGTTAACAGCAAACAAATGGAACTTTATTGTAATGTGTTACCTATTATTTTTATATTTCCATTATTGGGATCTAAGGGACCCTAAACATCAAAATATGAGGGTTAAAACGCTTCTTTCTCTTTCCTTTATATCTTTTGGCTGGGCTTCTCTTAGACTAATATCTCCAAATTGATGCTGTAAGAAAAAAAGGAGACGAGGTAGGGATGTGTGAAGGAGATTGCGTGTGTGTGTGTGTGTGTGTGTGTGTGTGTGTGTGTGTAAGTGGTTGTTAATGCAGTGGTGCTACCCCTGTCAGTGTCCCAGGCCTTCATCTTAACCTTGCTGTGATAATTGGCTATGCGGAGACAGGCACTGAAATGGGAGTGCAGAAACTGTGAGCTTGCCAACACACACCCAGAGGAGAGCAGGGAAGGAAAGGACACACACACACACACACATCTTCTCATTTTACCTATTTGATGCTCTAATAAGTTTTCAAAAAAAAATCTCAATCCCTCTGCCTCTTTCCCTTCCTCCTTATGTGATTTCCCCCCCAGAAAGGATTATATCAAAGGTCTTTCTACAGTAAAGTTCCTTCAAACTGTAGTTACCTAAAATGCGAAGCCATGCTCGTTTCAAAAATGTGTATTCCATTGTGTGCAGCGCATACGTAATATCTGGCAACCCGTCATCTAACTGTTTGCCAAACCAAAGGCTGAATGTCATGATTCTTTGGAGAGAAAGGTCAAAGCTTTATCCAGTCGAAGCCCTGAGGCTCCACCTTGATCAATAAACCAGCAGAAATGAAATATAGAACATGAAAGTCAAACAGCTCATCAAATTGAATATAAAGAAATAATGAACAAAATTAAATTAAATTAATCTCCAACAAACTATTGCTTTTTCACCGTGCTCGACTCAAACGTTTTTGGCATTTGATATGAATGGAAAAATAATTGTGTTTGAGGGTGTGGGTGGGGTGGTGGGTAGCTGTTTGGGTTTGTTACCGTGGAAGCTTTCAAATACTCATTAAATGCTTCAGAAAGCCTGTCCATCAGATAAGTCAGATTCGTTCGCGGCATTGACTGAAATCCGTTTAGCTTTGTTGACAGATGTATAATTTCCACGCAATCCCTATATTGATCCACTGTTGGAATCGGTTAAAGGCTTGTCGCGTTGCTTTACAAGCCACAATGAGAGCAATTTCCCAATGTCTATGCTTCTCCTCCGCATTCATTCCCCAGGGGCCTTTCCCAGAACCTATGCTTCTTTCAGGTGGACAGTAGGAGAGAAACTCGTAATCAACTCACCTGCTGTGTGGCCCCGGTTGGTGGCGTCATGGTCGCTGTCTCCCTGCTCGCTATCTCCATGCCCGCTGTCTTTAGAACTGACGATATCTGCCTCTTGAAACGCTGAACTATAAGGGAGTTTTCATTGTTTAGTAGTCATTTGGTAATTGGAGCTTTGTACTGCATTTTTCCATTAGAAGTATTGATTGTTTTGGTTATTTAACACTTTTGGCACAGTTTTACATTTTAGACTGCTGATTAAATTCGATATCAAATTCTGAATCAGACTTGTGCTGTGTAGTTTGAAACATTAGGATGACACATGCGACGCTGAGTAAAATCTTGGGATTTTGGCTAGGGGCCACATCATTTATACCGCTCTTGCTTTATATCAGTGTGTCTTTACCTATTTAACCATATTTTTAGGCACAAATTGTACCCAGAAGTTAGCTTAATTTGACAAAACCTCCTTTGGGGACATCCTCATTTGTAAAAAAAAAAGAAAAGAAATAATAATAAAATTATAATAATAATCTTTTTTTGTTTTTGTTTGGATTCTAAGTTCTAAAAATGTCGAAAGATTTCTGTTAGGGTGTGGGTTTTATTTAGGTCATAGTATTTATAACTGGCTGTATATAAAAATAATAGAAGTCTATGCAATGTTCCCATTTAGATAGCTTGAACTTATAAGGTCTGTGTGTGTGTGTGTGTGAGTGGCCTGGTAAACCCTACATTATGGGGACAAAATAAAAGATGGCAATATCCGAAATCCTTGTCCTTGTGGGGACATTTTTTGGTCCCCATGAGGAAAACAGCTTATAAATCATACTAAGTAATGATTTTTGAAAATGTAAAAATGCAGAAAGTTAGTGTAAGGGGATAGAATATACAGTTTTTGTACAGTATAACAAATATTATGTCTATGGAAAGTCCCTGTGTGTGTGTACAGTGAATGTGAGCAGTCATCTCACCTGTTAACACGACGGGGTCTATCCACCAAGTAGCTAAGCTCAGTTCTCTGGTGCTTGGTCTAAAAGACATAAACAATAACAATAATTGAGTATGACAATCTAAGTATGACATTCTACATTTATCATTAAAACACTGGTCAGGCCTCTGTTCTGCTCTGTCCATGCACTAGAGCACCTCAACCATAGAACCGCCTTTGTTCCACTGATACCCAGCGACTGTGTGCTTTGCATACTTAAACCCTTGTCCAATACACTCCCCCCTCCCTACTCAGTCTTGACTCCAGAGGGCTACACCCTTTCAGAGAATGCCAGGGGATAGTAAAGTATACCTTGTTGGATGGCGGGGGCTCACTTAAGATAAAATGGCTTGTCTCAGAGGCAAAAAGCAAAGATGTCAGAAAAGATGTTAGAATAAATTTGTAACCACCCTCAATATTCACTTTCCCCATATATTCCAAGTATTGGTCAATCGATATAGTATTTTCATTGATTTTCTGAAACGTTTACATTAAGGATTACCTCAAGTCGAATATGTGGTTACATCCTGTGCTGTAGTTAATACTGTATGTGCTGTAGTGTATTTAAAGGATCTGAAAAAAGCACTACAGCTCTGAGCTACCTTTAAAAGCATTATGTGAGTCATAAGCAAGCAGGTGATTACAATCTGACATTACTAACACAGGACGCTGAAAGATCACCACTGAACAGACTTTTAAGGTGCATATATGTATAGAGAGACATTTGGTGCACTGTTTCCATCCACTGAACTTGTCACAATAAATTCTATCATTTTTACTCAATTTTATGAGTTTTCAGAGTCTCCATTTTCTGCATCAGTAATGAAAGTCGAAGTGGTTGAAAAAGTGCAATGAACTTATCAGTGAATATTGTAACTTTGGCACCACTTTGATTTGACTTAAATCAATTAAACTTATTTTATTTATATTTTTTTTAGAATGTGAAATTTTATAGTTTGTCTCATTATAGCAATAAATGGCAACACTTAATATATACATAAATACACACACACACACACACACACACACACACACACACACACATATATATTAGCACATTAGCAGTTCATTTGAATTCCTATATGAATGTATGAAAATATATTAAGTAGGCTAATAAAATCAAAGATAGTTTCTCGACATTGTGAACATGTTAATGTTGTATGTTAATATGGTAATGAGATGCTTTTGATGTAAGCATTTCATACTGAATTCACATAAAGTGTTGCCCGTATAGGTAATAAAATGTGTTTTCACCTCGCTCGATAAAATGCTCCCGTTAGAGATGATATCTGGTTGCTGATCAGCGTATCCGGCAACGATTGCCCCGCACGGGTTGTGCTCTGTGTCTGTGCTCCGGGATGGACTGCACGGTTTGAGAAACATCAGGTCGGTTTTGGCAGACTCCGGTGTCAGGCACACCTGGTAGCAGTAGTTCTGATTCTGGTGGTGCGAGCCGAAGCTACCCGACTCTTCCACTGGCACCTGTGCGGTACTGGCCACATTAGTGCTCTGAACGAGCATGATGTCCGATTTACTGAGCTTCTTCTTGCGCCCGCGCGCTTGGCGACTGCAGCACTGACAGCACGAGTCTCCGGCCATGCACGTGTAGATGTTCAGTTTCTTGTCCTTCTGACAGCGGACCGCCAGCACGATCATGGCGAGGAGGAAGATGAAGGACACGGAGCCGAGAGCTATGATGAGGATGAGTGTGAGGTCCAGCGAGCCCTCTTTGGACTTCACTGACCCCCGGTCGCCGCTCCGGCCCTCCACTACGCTGTCCACAAGCACAACGTTGATGCTCGCAGAGGACGAGAGCGGCGGCTGGCCGTGGTCGCGCACCTCGATCAACAGGTCATACGGGTGCGGCGGGTCCCGTTTGCTGGATACCCGGCGCGCGGTACGTAGCTCGCCGGTTCTCCAGTCCATCCGAAACATCCCGAGCTCGTTTCCCCGGAGGATGCTGTACGACAGGCGCGCGTTCTCACCATCATCAGCATCCGTGGCAACAATACGGGTCACCAGGTATCCCGGCTCGGCTGAGCGGGGCAAATGTTCCCTCGCGGTGCCGTTTTTGCCCAAAGGTGCAATTACAGACGGGGTATTGTCATTCTGGTCCACTATGATGACATTAACGGTGGCGTTGGCAGTTAACTCGGGCGCACCGGAGTCCTTGGCGTGCACCATGAAACTAAACTCTTTTATTTGCTCGTAATCAAAAGAGCGCAGAGCGTACAAGTAGCCGTTCTCAGAGTTGATTGACACGTAGGTTAAGATGGACATACCCTGTATTTCGCACTCCAATATGGAGTAAGTGACATAGGCGTTCTGTCCAACATCTGGATCCACGGCGCTCACCGCGTAAATGTAAGCGCCCGGGACGTTATTCTCTGTCACGTACACGTCGTAAACCGCCTGCATGAATCTAGGCGCATTGTCGTTTTCGTCCGAAACGTGCACTTTGATGGACTTGCTTGTGGAGAGAGAGGGCACCCCCTTGTCTTTGGCGACCACCGTGAGCGTGTACGACTCCGCTTTCTCGCGATCCAGCGGGCCGTCCGTAACGATCGTGTAATAGTTTTTGAAAGACGACTTGAGTTTGAACGGAACCTCGCCGTGCAGCTCGCAGGTCATCTGTCCGTTCTCGCCGGAGTCCCGGTCAATGACGCTTAGCAGAGCGATCACCGTGCCCGGGGCAGCCTGCTCGCTTACCGACTCCGTTACCGTGCTGAAACTAATCTCTGGCGTGTTGTCGTTCACGTCGATGAGTTTGACCAGAACTTTGCAGTGCGCAGGCACGGCGTTCGGCCCCATGTCTTTCGCCTGCACGTAGATCTGATGCGTGCTGCTCTCCTCGTAATCCACCTCGCCGGTCACTTCAATCCTCCCGGTGCGCGAGTCGATGTTAAACAGATCCCGAATACGCGGCGGATTGTGACTACTTAGAGAGTAAACAATCTCTCCGTTCGGGCCCTCGTCCATATCGGTGGCATTGAGCTGAATAACGAGCGTGCCAACTGGAGAGTTCTCGCGCAAGCTCACAGAGTAAACGGATTGATCGAACGTGGGCGCGTTGTCGTTTGAGTCCAGTACTTTAACCACTAGGAGTGCGGTGCCGGTCCTTGGCGGCTGCCCTCCGTCCACGGCGGTGAGCACGTACCTGTGCACCGCCTGCTGCTCTCGGTCCAAGGGTTTATCCAGCACGAGCTCCGCGAACCGGTTGCCGTCGCCCTGCGTCTGTACGTCCAAATAAAAGTAGTTGTTGGTGGTGATGGCGTATGTGTTCAAGGCATTAGTCCCCACATCAGGGTCGAAGGCGTTCTCCACCGGGAAGCGGGTGCCCGGTGTGGCGCTCTCGGTGATCTCCACGGTGATGTCCGTCTCTGGGAAACTCGGCGGATTGTCGTTAATATCCATGACCTCGATCTCGACGCGGAACAGCTCGAGTGGGTTCTCCAAAAACACTTCGAGGTGTAGGTGGCACGGGACGGTCTGGCGACATATCTCCTCTCGGTCGATGCGCTCGTTCACCACCAGCGCTCCGTTCTCTAAGTTGACCTCCAGGTACGGCGTGCGCGAGCTAGGCACGGTCTGGAAACGGCGCGCGGAAAGTTTGGTGATGTCCAGCCCCAGATCTTCGGCGATATTTCCCACAACCGTCCCGCGCTCCTGCTCCTCCGGTACCGAGAAGTGCAGCTGCGATAACCCTCCATCCAAGATCGAGAAAAAGAGAAATATCAAAATCATCTCCAAACAACAAGTGCACTCCTCTTTATCCCCTCGCTCTGTCTTGACTCCTTTTCTTCTCCAGTCACAGCTTAGGAATTATACCCATCGCTTTGGTCTAAGAAAACATTTGCACTGTGCAATTTCCCAAATGAACAAGAAAGCTCCTGTGTTGTACGGTGTCAGCCTGAAACCATGTCGCCATATGCGCAAGATCTATAGCCATTTGATATAATGCTGTCTCAAGGAGAGCAGAATTTAGTAGTCCGTGCGTCACAGAAAGACATTGCAGAACCTACAGATAGCCCGATCCTTAATACTGAGAAGCAAAACCTTACCAAAACTCTTTTGCTTAATAAGTGGGTAGATCAATTTAAAAATAAAATCCTGAACGCGACCTATTGCAGACAAATAACACTTTTCTACATAGGCTATAGTTCTCTAATGGTTCATAATAACTGCGGGATGCTTAGAAATCCGTAGGTCCCCTCTTCTCGAGTTCTGCAAGGAGAGTGAGCATCAGTGCGTTGTTTTGCGCAGAGCTCATGCCACAAGCAGCCAATGGACGCTCCGGACTGCCAGCGCTGCGTCACCTGATTCGACCGTGGGAATGTCAATCACACGCGCCCTCCCTCCACAGTGCGCCCTTACATCCCCACTCCAGCTCACTTTAGAAGACATGTGAATCAATTCTCATTCTCCGTTTTAAGTCAAACAGGCGAATTCAAGGTAAATATTAGCATGGGGGAACACGATTCACGGTGTTCTGAAATCCTTTTTAGCCTATCAGTCAGTTTCTAGTCTTGACCAATTCATTAATTTGTCTATTTAGCGTTTTAATATAAGTAGAATGTACGTGTTTGACTGTATTTGACAAAATGATGAATGTCATACTTATTTAAGAATCAGTTCTTAATGACGACACCAGAATGTTTTGAATCTGAAGCACGGAAAGTGTACTCTTTAGTATGCAGTTCACGAGCGCGCATGCTGTGAGCGCGTGTATGTGGAGGAATCTCTGGAAGAAAAAAGAAAAAACATGGTGGTAATTTCAATGGGGGAAAATGATTAAAAAAACTTTTTGAGTAAAAGCGTGTTTACTAGAAGTCACCTTACAGTATAAGGTTAAATAGGATACTCCTTATTATGGTAAAATATTGTACAAATGTTTTACACGTTGTATGCACGGGGAACATGAGTAGCCTATACAATATTGTTGAAAGTAGGCTTATGCTTTTAAGTAAAAAGTATGAATCTCCTTATACGTGATGGGCAAAGAGCATCCCTGCTTGAACCATCATGTTTGCTTTTTTATTAGTAGGCTACATTTAGTCTCGAATGCTAGGTAGTACTTTTGCATTATTTAAGCTTCACGTGTTACCCTGGTGGTGTTAATGTGAGTAAGTGCTGTCTTTGTTTTCATTGGTTTCAGGCTGACTTTGAGTGATGTGGCCTTCCATTATACCACCAAATTGATCATCAGTACATTTTACAGCAACAAACAAACAGCTCAAATTGGTGGATGTCTAGGATTAACAACACAATTTCATGACACATACCTGTAAAATATATGTCATCACTGTTTCCAGCAAATAGCCACAGGCAGGTTTTTTTTTTTTTTTTTACGAAAATGTAACATTTTACAGTGGGGCTTCTTGTGGCAGACCCTTTTTTGCAACTTATGAGATTGTCATCCGATTGTTTACCTGCTAGCCTCTATCAGTAACAAGATTTATCTCTCCGTCTTTCCTTCCGTTTTTATCTCATTCTCTAGACTGCTGTAGCCTATGCCTGCAACAAGATACACTGATTGTTTGATATCAAGTCAAGAAACAAACTCTCATTTTAGAATGCACTCCTCTCTTTTCATCAGGTATTAACACAGTAACGTGTGGGTGCTGTGTTAAGCTCTTGTCACACGGCTACCAAGTTCTCTTCGTGTCCCAATGAGTTGAAAGCTCTCGCGCTGTTCGTCTCTTCCGCGTGCACTATCCGCCCTCTAGCGGAAGCACAATGAACTCCTGGTCTGTCATGTAGGCTAGCCTAACTGTGAGGGGAGAGACTTCGGACAAGACAGGTAGCGTTTTATAATGTATTTGAATCGTCACCTCAAGGGCAAATTTAATAAATAATGCATATTATAGTGTTTTATTGATTTGAGCCACGGTTTTGTTGACAACCGACAGTGTTTGAATTGCTCTCATGGTGATTTTAACAAGAAGCTCTCAACAGCAGACACTGAAACATTTAGAAACAGCTTCTATATTTCTGAAACGAGTAACATGAGACGCGAGTTTGCTTTTTGCCCTACGAATCTCCCCACATTAGAAAACTCCTCACAGGCGTCAGTTTCCTGACATCAGATGAATTTCAGCAAACAACAGCGCCTCCAAGCGGTCTGTTAAATCTCCTGATCATCCGTCACGCTGCTGAAGATGATTATCTGGGCTATAAGGAGATGTGTATAATTAAGAAGCTTTAATGCGAAAGTAATTTTGAGGAGCTATAAAATAAGCACTCTGCCAGTGTGGAGATGAAAGTACAGTTTTAAGAGAGATGCGGATAATAATGAGTCATTTCTTTCCAAAGTAACTCAGCTGGGTTTTAGATTTGTACAAAATATATAACAGTCAGATTGTCATTAAGACAAAATAAACCCTGACTGGGTAAACAGCCACACTGAAGGGTTTGTTGGGCTTTATGTCCTGTTAACTGTACATAGCCTTACTTATAGCCTACCATATTGCACTTACCACATAAATGAATAAATGGACATTAAATGTTGATCTGAGTTATTGTATTAGCTTGAGCTAAATTAACATTTAGAGACCACAGTGAGACAAAACATAAGCAAAACATTGCTTTCCCGCATGAGCAGTCACTACATCACTGCCCTGGACAACAACAGTTATCATTTGCAAATATTTGCCTGACTGACAAATCCGAAACAAGTATTTCAGAGGGAACAATAAATATTGCAGTCAGCTTTAAAGGGACAGTTCATCCAATAAAGAAAACTCTTGTCATTATTTACTCACACTCATGTCAGTCCTGAATGTCTGACTTTCCAGCCCGTTCTCATCCCAAGGCATCATACATGTGACGCTTTTGACATTTCGTCGAAATCTTACGCACATGGCATCCTTTAGCATCAATATGAGACGCAGAACCCAAGGCTCCATACAGGTAACGCTCGTCTAAATCCGCCCCACATGGCATCGTTTAGCGTGAATATGAGACGCAGATCCCAAGGCGTCATAACCGTACCCCTACCCCAGACCTAAACCTACCCATAACAGTGCGTGTTATATTGATGCTAAAGGATGCCATGTGTGTAAGATTTCGACGAAATGTCATTTGGCGTCACCTATATGACGCCAAAGGATGAGAATGTGTTGGACTTTCTTTCTGTGTAAACTTGTTTTTGTCCACACAGTGAAAGTCAGTGGTGTCAAAAAAATAAAATAAAATTAGAAATATATTTCTTTGTGTTCCATGTAGAAAAAAAAAGAAACACATGTGACACATTAGAAATACACGTGACTGAGTAGTGGTGACCAAATCTTCATTTCTGGGTCAATGTCTTTAAAGGGGACATTTTTACAAGATGTAATAGCCTCAGGTATCCCCAGAATTTGAGTGGAAGGAAAAACATGCTGTTTTGGTGCATGCACCTTTAAATGCAAATGAGCTCCCCACCACGCTTTCCAGAAGAGGGCGGAGCCTTTACAGCTCATGCCTCGATACTCTGCCAAAAACTAAAAAAACGTCTGTTTGGTTCTCTTTCATTGTGCTTAAACTGTAAAATACACAGAAGGTCATGTCAAAAACATACAAAGTTCACATGAACACCATATGTCTGTGAACGTAAATGATGTTTTATAAACAAAGTTTGGGAGGAGCACGTTCATTCATGAAATAATCATTCCAATCAACTGGTCATCAAACAATTACCATGTCTACCCTATCAGCACGAGAAGGAGCATATAAATATTCACTCTGTCAACTCACCTAACATTCCTTGACAGTTTCACCATCCCTCCACCACCCCGACTCCTCACTCTTGGCTTATCTTATTTATTTATTTCACAGCCAGGAATACGGGGGGAGTGCTCTGGGTTCGGGCCGAATACCTAACTCGGAGCCCTCTCCTCGGACAGCACGCCAAATACGCATTTATTCTATCTGACTTATTTGTAAGTGTGAACTCGTGAAACAACAAATAAATTGAATGTGTATATTAAATGTGTACACACTTCCGACACACACTTATTTATGTTCAGTTAATTTTGCATTATAGGTCCCCTTTAAGATCTTAAAATGGAGGATTTTATTTGGTTTACAACATGTTTGTGTCTCTCTCACTCTGTCTTTCTCTCAGATGGAGTGATTTGTGTTCCATTCATCAATCAGCACGTCACAGCTGGGGGATGATAGGTGTCGTACTACACCACTCTTTCTCTTCCTCCTTGACCTTACAAACTAAACGCATCGATTACTTAAAATCAGTGCACGCGCGTGTTTGCATCAGAGAGGAGGACAGAGTTAATGATATTGTGCCATTTTGAGAAATGAAATGATGGTTGCCAGGATATGACATGATGAGCATCTGCCGATTCTGCCGGCAGCCAACCAATAATTGTCCTCTTTTCATCTCTGTCTCACTTTCTCTTTCTCTTTCTCTTATTCTGCGAACGATGTCTGGAATGAGATGGGCCTTGGCGTGTTTGATTTTGTGCAGCGACTATCAAACTCTTTAAAAGATTTAAAACTCACTCATCCCTCCCAAATCCCACCTCACACAACTCAACGTGGAATAACGGTGTTGTTCAAATATGATGTGAGAACAATGAGATTGAAGTCAAAGTTTACTGACACTAAGCCGGACCAATTCTCTGTTAAATGGGCTATTACACACACAACAGCCAGCGAGTGTTTGACTGGGTAAGACTTCATTACAGATTTCATTCTCGCTCAAGGTGTGGGATCTGTATAGCTGTCATTGATTGCATGAATGTGCGGGTTAATTGGCTTTTGGAGTGGGTTCTCTCTGTGATTTCGCCCGGCATAAGTGAGATGTTAATGAATAGCGAATCCTCTTTTGGATGCGTGCTGGCGTAGGCATGAGAGTTAAGGTGAGAGAGTGTGGCTGATCTTGATGCTCAATATGACTGTTGCTCCATTGTGATTCATACACAGTGACCCTGAACACCCAACAATTAGCTCAATTAGTTTGGATCAATAATGAATGTAACCAATTATTAACATTTAGCTCAAGGTCCTCTGCCATCTCACAAACATGCCATGTTACATTTAGATAAAGATGGTAAGTTTTTATGCCAGGTGATATGACACTTTCCCTTTGAAGTGGTCTTCGTTATTTGAAAGGCTGTAAATTTGTTTCTGGCTGTAAATTTAAGAATGTAACCGGGTCATTCCTGCAGTTTGGTTTATTTGGGATTGAGCATGTTTGTGAAAAGAAAAAAAAAATCTAATATTTTATCATCAATATCTGTCTATAAGAAACACTGGTCAAGCTCAGACTATATAACCTAATAATAACCTAAATTTGTCCACCCTGTTACATGACATTTTTACAATGCAATGTGTAACAGGGTGGACGTTTTAAGCTAATGAAACCCATAGGAAAGAACAACATGATTGACATTTAGGATGATTTTAATGGATATATAAAATCTATATAATAAATAAAAAAGTAAACATTTATTTTCCAGTCCAGTATAAATTGGCAGAACAGAGTGGACATTATATGGTTTACACTATTCAATAAATATTCTAAAAATGAGGTTGCTGTCCCATAGTGATTTAGGGCATATGCTTAAGATTTTAAGGGGCAAGTAGAGCCAATCACAATAAATTGTTTTTTTTTTATGTCAAAGAGAATAAGTAAATGTACTGTCTGTCAAGTGCTTCAAACTGTTTTTGTCTCCTTAATTATTCATATACTAATCATTATGAATTTGTGTTACTGGGGTACATTAATGCATGGAAAACCATGTGGCATAAAAGTTAAAATTTTATGTAAAACATGCACTCTAAAAAATGCTGGGTTGTTTTAACACAAATTTGGGTCAAATATGGACAAACCCAGTCATTGGGTTACATTTTTTTATTTACATTTTTAACCCAATGTTTGAGTTTGTCCATATTTGACCTAAAATTGGGTTAAAACAACCCAGCCTTTTTTAGAGTGTGTAGTAGCCTATGCTGCATGGGGGCATAAAATCTACCAAACTGGAGGAATGGTATAGCCTATGCAAATCATGAGAGGTCCAAATAGCTTCTAAGATGTGTGTGTGTGTGTGTGTGTGTGTGTGTGTGTGTGTGTGTGTGTGTGTGTGTGTGTGTGTGTGTGTGTGTGTGTGTGTGTGTGTGTGTGTGTGTGTGTGTGTGTGTGTTTGTGTTGGTCCGTTTTTTTAATGCCATTCTTTAATGAAGTGACTCCAGCTTTAAGTCTCTTAGAGACTTCGATGCTGACGCAACAATAAAAATATCCTATAGACTCAGAGTGAGGCAGGCAGCTTCAGGGGGGAACGCTACTCTGCGATTACCGCTGCAGCTGTAACAAACAAGAAGGAACAATCCATCAAGCGTCAACGCCTGTCCAGATTTTAATTAATTACACTAACTTAGGACAAGGTCAGGAGCGCGCCGCCGGAGCAGCAGGGGGATGGATCGATTCGAGTATGCGCGACCCCGAGACGCAGAGCTTTTGGCTGAAGTCATTAAGAAGTTTGAGTCCTTTTGTGTCCAGCTTTTGTTCCAGGAGCCTCGCCGTTTAATTATCCCACGTAGCAGGCATGGAGGTGGATTTAATGCATGTGCATAATACAAACATATTTATCGAGTTCATCTCCATTATGATGAAACAATGCACTTTTTGTGTCCAGATCCTGTGCGCTGCAGGGAAGACAGAGCGAAGGAGAGGCAGGAAGAGCTTGTGAAACACATTATTCATGCTATTGGAACTCTAAGCAATCGACTTAATGGAAATACGATTCTTATCTTTGGCCCACGGAGACTCTGTCTTTAATTTACTCATAGATCATCGTGCTACGCGGCCTATTCCTATGTAGCCTACTCCTATTGCTAAGTACAGTTATAATGTAAAAGACTCAATCATACACCACTGAATTAAACGGACGAAACATTATGTTACGTGGACGTTTTGGATTTCACTGACAACATAAGAGCAGCGATTGAAGTCAGTCACGGTACAGATTATTTAACTGTGTGTATAGCAAGCAATAGGCTCGAACAGCTCAATGTGACATAGCCTATTAACCAAGTAAATACTAAATTGGACTCCTAAATTTGAATACAGTTCATAGTTCACATAAAATTTCCGTCATTATTGACACGTTAGATTTGTTCCAGACCTGACTTTCATTCTTCTGCGGAACACAAAATAATATTTAAAGAATGTTGGTAACCAAACAATTTTGGTTACCATTGACTTTCATTGTATGAAAAAAAAAAATTCATTTTCATTTTTGGGTTAACTATCCCTTTAAAGTCGTTTGGCTTTTGGTATGAATATAGCCCTACTGTTCTATGGTAGTGTGCTCCAAAATGACAAAATTCGCATTTAGAAATGCATAAACATTCAAATCTTACAGTTTCTCACTTCCGCCAATATGGATCAATGATTTTGATGACATCACTCTGCACTTCAGCTTCTCATCATTTTCTGTCCAATCAAATGCTCTCTAGAATCTAAAGCGTCCCGCCCCCTCCATTATAAAAAGACTCTGAAACTGCGGCTAAAATCTGTCATTTGTCACATTTACTATTTTCTCACATAGATCCACGTTGCTTTCACTCTTGCCTATATTTTTCGTCAAGGTTTTGGGTGTTTTTGCTTATAAATGTTCACCTTTTTATTAGCCTCCTGTGATTTTAATTTCCAACCTTTTTGACCCAGAGCTGTGTTGGCAAAACTTTTTTTTAAAGTATTCATTGTAAATTGAAAGTAATCACAGAAATGTACTGTATGTGTTTTTTTTTTGAGTAAATGGCTGTAAAGTAATTTCACAGTATTACCGTAGAATCACAGTGTATTGCTGGCGTCTTTGCTGCCAGTATTTTATTGTAAAATGAAAAATACTGTATTTCGATTTTACAGTAATATGCTGTAGCTAAAGCGATTTCACAGTATTCTTACCATAGAATTACAGTAAATTGCTGTCCTCTCTGCTGCCAGTATTTTACCGTCATTTTACCGAGATTTTTTTTACAGTGCACTAGATGCTTTCATTCAAATGCAATGACATTCATACATTTTACATGTGATGTAGGTATCACTGTATGATTAAGCATGTCACTCATGGCTGTGTGAAGTTATAACAGAAATAATAAGTACTGTTTGTTTGCCATTCATTATTAACTGCTGTTTGTGCAATGAGGTGTACTTAGGAGTTCATCGAATTATTATTTTAGCAGAGACCCAAGATGGAAATGTCTGCAGAGTCATAGAAACGCAGACAATATTTACTGTATCATACAGTCTGTATGTAGTCAGCGAAGATCTTCTTATAGCACTGAATATCTCTGGCCAAATATGGAAGAGAGAGAGAGAAAAGAGAGGAAGTCCTTTGATCCCACAGTATGAAGAGGTGGCGTGTAGGTGGACTGTGGTAAAAAAGAACATAGTGTTGGCACACACAGTAACATACACAACGTGAACAAATCTAGGCAGCGCACACCAAGCACACTGTATTCACTGTATCAATAACTCAATTTATGAATAAAAGTGTAAAAAGTGGTTGTATTACAGTTAACCCCAGGCTTCCTCGAAGGTTAGACTAGGTAACTCTCACAAAGAGAATATCAGAGATGTGCACACTACTGTAACTAATGCATGTGGGGATTGAGTGGATCAGTTTGACCAAGTCAGATTATAGATATATACCTCTATAACTAATCAATATTGTATTGTTTTTTGAGGGGAAGTTCAGGTGCAAGACAGTGGCAACATTAAATGTGAAGTGCACCATTTAAACACACATTATAGTGCAAGTCATTATGCAAAGTGCAAGACAGACACAGAGTACAGAATGCAAATATATGTTCAGCATAATAAATTATAAATTAATTAGACAGGCTCAACAGATTGCAGTGAATATAAATGTGGGCATGACAACCAGGAACACGTATTAACTGCAGGAAATGTGCCTGCAATCATATTTCTGATGTTTTTAAAGTGTTTATGAGGTATTTTTTGAAGCACAGGGCTCTGAGGGTTCTCGAAATATGCTTTTTATGTGGATTTTTTGAAAGTATTATGAATCACCCACATCGATAACAACATTTTTAGAAGAAAGCTCTGTCCCGATGTGGCTGTCCTCAGGCACACACTGTATTATCTTCTAGAGTGTGTTTTGAACAGTACGTGTGAGACTCAAATTCGCCTTTAAAGCAGTTGGAGTTTTGAATTCCTCTGTGCGTCATGCCACTTTTGCATTTCTGACAAACCCCACTGAACCTATGATTTCTCAGCTCTGAGCTTTAGATTGGGTAGACACCATCTCAGAAGTTCTTCATTTTACCCCTGATATTTTGTAAAAGTCCTATTTAAAGCTGCATTCCGTAACTTTTTGGGGTTAAAAATTATCCAAAATAATTTTTTGAGCAAGTACATAACCAGCCAGTGTTCAACACTATCTGCTTGCCTTAGCTCGATTCAAAACGGTAAACTTGTAATAATGTTTTTAATTCCAGTAGTACTGGTGGATTTCCGCGGGAACTTCGAGCATGTCTTTGCGTCATTACGTCACATCTGTACACATAAAGAAGGAGTCTCGGCTAGTATAGTAAGCTATATTGCGTGTGATGATGTTGGAGGTGGAGATTTACAGCCTTTTCTCACAGCACTTGATAAAATTAAACTTATCAATTTGAGGGCGGATCCAGAAAGGTTCAAACGACAATCACCGGTGACAACTAGAGATTCACCCGTTGTAAAATGCAAAAGGCTTTGTTCGGACTTCGGAGTGGCTGCTACAGAAAAAAAGAGACTGCAACCGGACCATGCGAAAACAAGGATACATAATCGGAAGGACTTTAAATGTAGTCACGCAATGCTGATGTTGTTAACATTAACAATTTGAGAACAAAGTATAATTTGCACGGTTTGACGTGATATGATAAGCGATCGTTAGATTTAATCAGCGCGTTTTACTGCAATGCTTTTTTCCCCCTTAGTTGGTCAGAACAAAAGTGGATGTTACTTGTTCAGATGACATTATCTGCTGAAAATTCTTATGTTGGTCATACTTCCAAAGATTCCAAATGCCAGTATCCACACCGGCGCGGTGACTGACAGCCGCACATTCTCCTCAAAACATTGGATTCGTCCGCACTGTGCCATGCCGAGGCACAACCCATAAGTTGATAATTCCGCGAATAACTGCAATTGCAGATTTCAAACAGAGTTGGTGACAAAGAGGAAAAACTACGGACTGCAGAGCTCGATTTGTAGAGGTGGAAAGTAACAAATTACATTTATTCGTGCTACTTTTTTAAGTAGTTTTAAAAATCTGTAATTTTACTTTTACTTAAGTATGTTTTGTTTGAAGTATTATACTTCGCTACATTTTAAATATCCGTTACTGAGTCGCGCTCCGGAAACTACTGCGTTGATTGATTGATGAGCGGGAGAAAAAACGCGCTAAAATCACAAGAAAGATGGAGATGGACAAGACAGGGGCCAGTGATGCAGACCCAGCTGAAAGCGAAACCCTGGCCAGTATGGGAATACTTTGGATATAGAACAAATGAACGCGTGGGTTGTCCTCGAGCAGGGGCGGAGTGGCAATCGGGAGAGTAGGGAGTTTCCCCGGTGGGCCGGTAGTGTTTCGAGGCCCGGTCTGATAATAGTTACCATGTTAAGTGTTATAGCCATGCGCACTTGAGGCCCAAGCAAGGGGGAACACCCCCCCCCCCCCCCCCCGGAGCGTATTTGCACTAAGTGCCTGTCTTTTTAGCAAAAAGACGCCAGTCATGAAATAGATACAGTGGCGTGGGTGGTAGGGTGCTGTGTAGTGTTTGAAAGGAGCTTTTGACGCGTTCGACCCGAGTTCGAATCCGCCTTTTGCCGAACTCTCTCTTCCCCCTTTTCCCAACACAAATGAGATGTAAACTACTACCGCCTAAACCATAAAGGTCTCTAGCGTTATATTTTGACAACGAACTAAAATCGAAACCATGATATGGCTTTGTGCCTTTATAAAACAGCACAAGACTTTAAGTAGGCCTATATGGGCATTCTGTTTGTGCTGCGTGCTTGAAAGAAAAGAGGCTCTTTGCTCACGCGATCAGCATGGTGATCTGGTGTTTTCTCCTAAATAAAAGCTCAAGGGTTTATTTCTTGCAAGTGAAGAAATTAGGACAAACGTATTTTAATTTTCCTATACTATAGTGTAATGTAGGCTAAAATATACTTTGGAAATATTCATTTTCATTTATACAGTACATTTATAGGCTATATGGATTTTACGTCATAGGAATAATTATATAAATCATTATTACATTATTATAATAATTGTTTGGCATCCTAAAACACCATTGATAATGTAATGTAGACTGAGACTCTCATAACTAAAAAGATGCTTTAATGTCCAGGTACAAATCAATGCTTTTTCTTTGTTCAATGAGCAGTTCATGGGTTGAAGCTCTTAATTTTGATCTCTCAAAGAGCACCAGATTGATGCATTTAACCTTAAAATGTACAAAATTTTCTTGCGGGGGAGCATGCCCCGGAACCCCCCTAGAGGCACAGAGGTCCACCCAACATAGTTTTACAAAATCCTATGTGAAAGAACAACCATTTATGAACTTTAATCCAGCATAGTACAACAAAGTTCCTTTTAAGTCATGAAAACTGTAAATGCCATATTAAAATGTCCTTGGACATAATATACATTTGGCCTGCCTAAGAGGGGGCCTACAAGACATTGTGCCCAGGGGCCTCTGAACTCTTAATCCGGCCCTGCCGGCGAAGAGGGCCGGTGGTCTACGAAATTTCCCAGTAGATTTTTTGGTCCCACTCCGCCCCTGTCCTCGAGGATAGATATCCAATTTGCAAAATATGTGGACGGAAAGTGGCTGCAAAATGAAGAAACACCGAACATGTTTGGGAACACCATCCCTCCGTGCAGATAAAGGTATTTCCCGTTTACAAGGCCGAATGATTTCTTACTGATGGATGAATGAATCAATCGAATGTAGAGCTGTACAATGAATCAAATCACGACATGGTCTGTGTATATTAAAGCGCAAAAAGACTGCTATAATCTGCTTGTTCTGCGTGTGAATGTCTACATACTCCAGTGCATGACGCTGGTGTTTTCAGTCTAGAGATATGAGGACATGAACATTTCCAGAACTGCTCTGAGAGAACGCCTAATGAGCATTTTATTATTTTATTTGAGAAAAACCACTGTCAAATACTATCTGAAACAGGTCTTCACTACAACCGGCCACTAGACTAGAAGAAATTATGACAGAAACATAGGCCTATATAGCTTACTATTGTAGGCCTACAATAGGATGTAGGCCTACTTCTCAAAATAATAATAATAACAATAACAACAACAACAACAATAATAATACAATGTATTTAAACATTGTTTAAGGAATATATATATTTTTTGCCCATGGTTTAATTTAGTAAATCTCTGTTTTGCTGCACACTTTGCCAAAAAATGTACAAATAAAACGTTTGTTAAATTGTCATTTGATTACCACCTTTTTTGATCATATATATAATAAATCATAAAAAGATAAATGAAGTTTCTGAATAAAAAAACATTTCATAAGATTCTGGTATTCTTAAACATTTTAATCAATTGTTTATGATTAAAAATAAGTTGATAATCTAATTCATAATCAATTATTATTATTTACTCTAGTATTTACTCGAGTAAGTATTCTGTATTAATGCAGATAAAGTTGGGCATAGTTATAGCCAACTTTGTATAAACAGCTGGGTGATAATATAGTTACATTTTGCAAAGAAATAAAAAATCAGGCAGTTGAGATTTGCTATATAGCACTGTACAGTAAAGATACAGTTGGATATAATATATCGAAATTTATAGTATTATCTGTGTGATAATACAGTTAATATTTTGCAAGTAGGCTAAATAAACAATCACGCAGCTGAGATTTGCTATGTGGTATATTGCTTAGTGCTTTATATGCTGGGATTAACTAGTGTGATGTACTATAATATATTTCTGCTAAAAGTTTATTTTGTCAACTTTGTAGGAACACACTGGCATTTATAGCACCCAAAGCATGAACTAAAAGCCCAAAAAAAAAAAAAAAAAAATTCTAAGGGACTTTTCTTCAAGCATGACTGATGTACAATGCTTCTGTCAGAGCTTTTGTCAACATCATCGTCTCGGAGTCCCATAATCTGAAATTTAAGTGCATTTCATACTTGTGCACAGCACCTATTTATACTACTCCATGTAAAGGCTCTTGCCAAGGGATTGGAATAAAGTGAGCTTGCAGACCAAACTGTAAAAGAATTTCATACCTCAGGTCAGAAGCAGTCCCCAACACCTACCGAAGAAAAAAGAGTGAGTGAGAAGTGAACCATAGGGATAATTATGCTTTCAGGAATAGATTAAAACCCCACATGTCACTGTAAATGCTCTCTCAACACATGTAATTTCATAAAGTGATATGGCAGCATTACGGAACCCTAAATGTTCAGCTTCTGAAGATGATAAACTGAAGGCGTTCTATATAAGATGGGGGTTTATGAGTAGCTGACGTTTCCGGCGATGCATGTTGGGTGGATTATAGGATGCCATGGATAGCTTGTGATGGATGATAAGAGGTGTTATCATGTAAATATGGTTTAATAGTTTTTCAGCTTGAGTGTATAAACTAGCTCAGCTATCTCTCTTTTATTGCTATCGCTTCCTCTTCTCTACTTACCTTGAAATGACAGGGTAAAAAAAACATGGCACAATTGAAGAGGTCATCTGCTATTCGCCAAAAATGCAATCCTTTTTTCTGTGTAAAAATGCTCGCTTCTACCTCACCTTCTCTCTCTCTCTCTCCCTCTCTCTCTCTCACTCTCATGTTGGTATGGATGAGTGGCCAGCCCATTTAAACTGCGTGAAGGACGCCGCACGCTTGAAAGGTGGCCTTGTTCTGCATGTTCATGTAGCTTTTCTTTCTCTCAACCTGCTTTTATTTCATTCACTCTCATTCCAGCCCCTCTTTAACTAACTCTAAAATAAGCAGTGAATTGGCATCAAAGAACACTCACACTCTTTTCCATTCTTTTCCCCCTTTTCTTTTCTTCTGGAAGAAGGGAGAAAAGGTAGACAGCACTATCGATGGAGGATTAGTACATTTTTGTAGAGCTAATCCTATAAAAACATATTACTCTGAAATCCTGTTGCATTATGGACTCTATTAAAATTTTAATAAGAAATTCACTTCTCGTGTATCCTGCATAAATATGTTTTTGTGAATTCAGTCAATCAAGTTGGTAAATGTATTAGTTGCTATGCTGTTTTTAAAAGATGAATAGGTGAGGCTATATTGTTGACTCGCTGAAGGACAACAGTAGGACATTTTATACACATTTTTATATGTGACTGGGTGAACTGTTCATATTACACACTCTCTCACACAAACCATCATTACCAAGCATTGCCTCCCTCTGTTACATTTCTTGCGTTGCTGATAAAAGTATATTTAGTAGTATTAAATATTTGGTTTTCCCTCAGGCTTTGCGCTTGCAGTATGTTAAAACCAACCTGCTATTTTTCTACTGCTCTATTCTCTTCTTGCACCAGCTCCTGGAGTTCTAGAAGGCGATTTTCATCAATGGGATACAAAATAGGGTCTGGAATAAGCATTTTAGTCAATAATACCCTGGTGGGAAAAAAAATGCTAAGTATACTTGCAGCCTGACTAATTATCCGTATACTTCAAGTGTGATTAGTTTACTTGAAGTGTGCAATTTTGAAACAACTAAGCATATTTTAGTTGTAATTAAATTGTAGTAAAGCATAAGTGTATTTAGTGTACTTTTGTGTACTAAATTGGACCAACTTCATGTATACTTAGTATACTTTAAGTATATGCCTGTGTAGGGACTAATTACATGCTTGATTAGTGATATTAAAGTGTACTTTAGTTGTGTTACAAGTACATTACAAATTCATTACGAGTGTCTTCGAAACATACAAGCAATATACCAAGTGTATATATAATTTTCACCTTTTATTAGGATAGGACAGTAGCTAGACAGGAAGTCAGGAGGAACGGGATCAGGAAAGTTCCATGAGCCTGGACTCAAACTCGGGTCTCCCGAAGCACAAGTCGGCTCACTTGCCCATGAGGCTATCGTGGTGTGATATATTTGAGTAAAAAATATAGGCTCATTAATACCTTTGGCTTATTCCAAATACTACAAATTGCATACTTTGTCTTCAATAACAAATGTACATTATTAGACAAATAAAACTTAGCTATACTTTGTACAAAATAATATAATGTATTTTGAAAGTATACTTTCAATGCATTGTTACAATGATCATTTCCAGCACACAGTTAAAATATACCTTAAATATATTTCTAATAAAATGCAAATAAATACACTTTTAAAAAATACACTGAATGTTCAATTCAAGTATATTTTTCTAAGATATATTTTTAGAAAATATACTAAAGTACAATTATTTTAAAGTGTGTTAAAAGTTGTATTGTGAAAATAAGTAAAAGCATGATGCTAATATACTTTTAAATATATTAAAAGTATATTAGCATCATGCTTTTACCTATTTTAGAAAGTACAATTTTTGTTAGTATATTTGCAATGTACTATTGAAAAAGGGAATATTTTTCAAATACAATAAAGTATACTTTTTTCACTAGGGTAATACTGGTTTAAAAAATGATCTTGAGATTGGCTGCTAGATAGGAAAATGATCTACTGCCAGCAGTTGATTTTGATTTTTGATTTTTGATCAACTGGCCAGAATTGTGACTACAATGCGTTAAGACCTCGCTCAAGTACTGAGGAGCTAAACCATTTAGTACTTTGCAAATAAATGGCAAAATTTTTAAATGTATGCAGTGTTTAAGAGGGAGCCAATGCAATGTTGACAGAACCGGGCTAATATGGTCATATTTCCTGGTTCTGCATTTTGGACCAGCTGGAGTTTGTTTATTAAGCGTGCAGGGCAAACACCCAATAGAGCATTACAATAATCTAGCCATCAAATGTTGTTGTGTAAATGAACAGCCAAAGAAAAAAAAAGCATAAAAAGTTTTTCTGTTTTAGTTGAAAACAGTATCGTGCAAACGTTCCCTCTTTTAACTTTAATCAAGCACAAAAACTAAAGTTTCAAATAACAGTTCTGAAAAATAATAAATGCAAACTACCATACTAACCCTCCAGTCATTTAACTGAAATGCCAAGAATTAAGATGTTTAAATAAATTTAGATTATTATATAAAATTAGATTGCTTAGAATACAAAATGTCAGTTTCATTTCTGAGATGATGCATCTTGCTGAAATTAAAAATACATTGTGACAACAATGTAGAAAACAATTTAGCACACAACTGTTCAAGATGTTTATTTTCGCATAATGTATTCTGTTTTATATGCTATATAAAAATAGCCAGTACAGAGTTTGTAGTAAGCTAGCATTTCATTCCTAATATAACAATAATGTGTGAAAATGGTGTGTGTGTGAAATTAGATGGCTGTGTAACATTTTTGCATGTTTTAATTTGCACAGTAAATTCCAACTTGCTAACCAGGAAGTTGACATCAGGTCTTCTCCTCTAAACCCACCCACTAAATCACCAGCTTTTTATTGGGCTAATTAACCTCCAGCGGTCACCTCAATTACACTTGTGTTTCCGTGGTGACATAACCTTTCTTGCGGTTCATTTGCACCTGAACATTAATACGTGGCTACAAATACCACAATGACACACACACACACACACACAATTATTGTTGTGTGTGTTTGTGTAGTTTTGCAGGGCTCCATTGCTTTCTGGATTTTGATTTGTCACCATAGGAAAAGCTTCCCAGGAATTCTTGGGTTCATCACATCACATCTTAATAAGCAAAATCAACATTTGAATCACTTTAAAGGTTTTTGTTTAAAAGTGTAATTCACCAATTTCTGAATAAAAAAACGGAGAGTGGCAGAAAATCAAACAACACTTCCAAATGTCACATAGGGATGTAAGTAACTATGACTTATATGATTCATATTAATATATTAAAATTTCATTTTTGATTATTTTCATTATTGATTATGATCAATTGTATCATTTAATTGTTGCAGCCCTAGTTTGTGTGTGTGTGAGGTTTGGTAAATCTTACATTATGGGGACAAAATGTCCCCACAAAGATGCCAATATCCAAAATCCTTGTCCTTCTGGGGACATTGTTGGTCCCCATGAGGAAAACAGCTTATAAATCATATTAAAGCTGCAGTCCGTAGCTTTTTTAAGTTAAAAATAATCCAAAATAATTATATAAAAAAAAAAACGTATTCTGCCAGTGGTCAAAACTATCTGCTTGCCATAGCTAGATTCAAAACGGTTAGCTTGTAATAATGATTTTAATTCCAGTGGTACTTGTGGGTTTCCGCGGGAAATTCGAGCATGTCTTTGCGTCATGACGTCACACCCGTACACATAAAGAAGGAGTTTCGGCTAGCCGGCTATACTGCGCGTGAGGAGATGTAGAGATTTATAGGTTTTTCTCGCAGCACTTTACATAATTAAACTTATGGCATCCAGAAAAATCCAAACAACAATCATCAGTGTCAACTGGAGATTCAGCAGTTATAAAACCCAAAAGACTTCGTACTTCGGATTTAAGGTGGCTAGAGAAAGAGAAAGAAACCGTCTCATGCGAACACAAGGATTTAAACATCGGCGGGGCTTTTGAAAAGTGCGTGAACTCCGTGTTTTGAAGGGGTTCAAAACGGAAGAAGAGACGGCTTTTTTCTGCTGAACAAGTAAGACATTTCAATAGTTCAATCGTGTAACAGTACGTTTTCTTAATTCACACAGTTATGGAGTTTCCTTTGTTGTGCCTTTCTCGTTTTGCTATTATGGAGAATATGAATTCTGAACTACGCAGGTAGCTGCTAACCATAAAACACATTAAATTTAAAGTAACAACAGATAACTTTTCAACCTTCATAATACATTTCCAAGTCTCTTGTGATGGTACATCGACTTACAATAGGTTGAATGACACGTCTGCCATAGCCTGACGGGGTCTGTAGCGTTTTTAATTGTACTTTTAAACTTCGGGTTTCGGGTAGTAACCGGCGAACAAAGAGAACTACATAATTCGACTGCTTTACGGCATATACGTCACTTCCACCACCACCCCCACTTCCTTAAAGTCGGACGTGCGAGCCAAATTTTATACAGTCATGGCCGAAGCAGCACAGAGAAAAAAGAAAGCAAAGGTTTTGTCGGAGGAAAGCAAAAAGAGAAAAAGAGAAAGTGATCGCATAAAAGGCAGAACGAGGATCAACATTAGGCCAGCTTTTTCTCGCTGGCGTGAGCTGAAAGAGGAGGAGGGGTTCCCGACAGATGCTGACTTGGCTGTCTTGCTTTTGGACCAGTAAGTATATTGCGTGCATATCTATTTGTTTTTTTGGCTGCCTGATTATGTTATGGAAGCTATTTTATCCTCCGTTTATCTTCATGAATGAAGTAATGATAGTAGAGTAGCGAATTATCAATCTGGTGGCTAGTAAACGCTATTCTCGTTCTTTTAGCAATCTCGTTCTGATTGGAACTTTGCAATCGAAGAAATGCAAATAGCAAATGTTTGACCTAAAAAGTGTAGTCTACTCAACATGTACCAACAAAGGAGGAAGATAATAATATTATCATTGAGTTCATAGCTTCTCATTTGTTACATGTGTAAAGTTACTTGATTGTGTAATTTCCGATTATTGCTAGATACAGAGGCAAACGGGATTCTTGTCGTAATTTTTTCGGATGACTAATTTCCACCCTCATATTTTAGGATACTTAACATGTCTGTGACATTCGTTTATTTTTCCTGCCTCAAGCTATAATGCAAATTGATTTGTAAAATTTGCAGATTCATTTATGGTAGATTGATATTATAATATTCACTATATATGTTTATTATCTACCACTAAAACATTGCATTGAAGTATCATATAGATTCAGAAAAACGGTAACCAATAGACTAGGCTACTATAATGACGCTGGCTTGTAAACGTGATCATCGCGATCATTTGTCGTTATAAAAAAAATAAAACACATGAAATTATATTCATATGACATGCTGAAATATATGCCACTGTACCTGGGATGAAGACATTTCACACACGCGAGAACACCTGCATATGACCTCCTCCTACAGTGTTCAGGGCTATCATGGTTGTCAACAAATGCACGTGCATGTAGGATGACAGTTTACGACAGTAGTAGAGGACAATACTGTTTCCCAACTGTAGGGGGAGCCCGAGAGCAAAAAACTATCTGTTGTTACTTTAACATTAGTCACGCAATGCTGATGTGATGTTGTTAACATGAACAATTTGAGAACAAAGTAGGCTATAATTTGCACGGTTGCTGTAAATCGCGTTGATTAAATCTAACAAAGCTTATCATGTCGAATGCTTTTTCTCCCTTAGTTGGTCAGAACAAAAATGGATGTTACTTACTTGTTCAGAAGACATTTTCTTATGAAAATTCTTATGTTGGTCAAACTTTCAAAAAGTGAATCTGTGATTCTGTATGACAGTATCCACACAGCGCGGTGACTGACAGCAGCACTCGCCTCAAAACACTGTGTTCATCCGCGCTGTTTCATGCCGATTTACAACCCACGTAAAGATGATAATTCCGCGAATCACTGCAGTTACAGATTTCGAACAGAGAGATGGCGACAAAGAGGAAAAGCTACGGACTGCAGCTTTAAGTAATGCTTTTTGAAAATGTAAAAATGCAGAAAGTTTGCTGTGTAGGGGTCGGGTTAGTGCAAGAGAATAGAATATACAATTTGTACAGTATAAAAATCATTGTGTCTGGAAAGTCCCCATAAAACATGAAAACACAACGTGTGTGTGTGTGTGTGTGTGTGTGTGTGTGTGTGTGTGTGTGTGTGTGTGTGTGTGTGTGTGTGTGTGTGTGTGTGTGTGTGTGTGTGTGTGTGTGTGTGTGTGTGTGTGTGTGTGTCATTTACAGATCAACAAAAACTGATCAATTAAGATGTGTTATAATGACCTACTTCTTTTTTGCTACTTTGTTTTTAAAGAAATGAACTTTAGCAAACTGAGTGGCGAGGTAGAGTAGGTGATATGCCGTGTCCTCTGTACTTCCTTTGCTTTGTGACTCTGGGTGACACCCATGATGAGAAAGAAATCAAATGAGATCTATTTAACATTCTTCCAAAGTTTTGCCATCAAAAGTGTGAGATTTCAACTCAACATTTTTCATCAACTTCTTCCAAGACTAAATAATATTAACTATTCAAATCGCATTGTTTTTAGATCCTTTTTGATTGATTGATTGATTGGTTGGTTGGTTGATTGATTGATTGATTGATTGATTGATTGATTGATTGATTGATTGATTGATTGATTGATTGATTGATTGAAGGGACATAAGTGGCAGTCCTAGAATATTTGGCGTCTAGATAGATATAAAATAAAAAATAAAAAACTTGATCTGTGTAAGATGGAGAAAGATCCTGTGGGAGCACATGCTTCATGCCACAGTTTGAATAAGCACCACTTCTTATACACTAAAACATATGAAGTAATTCTATTTGAGACAACATTTTATCTTAAATAAAACATAATTGGGGATTCCATTAAATTGACAGTTAACCCAAAATCATTTATTCACCCTCATTCCATTCATTGTACTTTTACTGTCTGGACAAAAACAAATAAAACATTCTTCAAAATATCCTTTTTTGCTTTCCACAAAATAAAGGAAGTCATACAGGTTTGGACCGACAGAAGTGTAAGTAAATGATGAGAGAATTCTCTCTTTTTTGGCTGTACTGTCCCTTTAATTCTCCTTAGTTGTGAAATATCAATTTTGAGGAATACAGTTAGCCTCTGGGTAGATAAGTCAACTTTTACTGAAGGGAATAATGATTGTCATTGTTGACACAATGCATTTGGAAGCTTTCTGGATGTAAAAGTGATGGGAGGCTGCATGTACAGTACGTGCCTGATAGAGATAGAGAGAGAGAGAGCTAGACAGCAACAGACACCCTCTTCACTCTTAGACAGAGATCTTTTGATCTATACTGTATAATCAGCCATATGAAGCACAGGAATGATCAGAGTTTATGTGTGTGTGTGTGTGTCACAGTGTATATGTATTATCCTGGATATTTAAAGCTTGTCTCTAAGGGTCTAGCTGGTAAATTTGCTGATGTCTGAAGCAGAGATGGAGCGCTGTCAAAGCATCTCTTTCACACACACACATCCAAAGAAATGTTTGCCTGTCAGGCATTCGATGTGCAGAATTTAACACATTTTTGGGATGTTAAATCCCCTCCCCCTTAGAGTATTTGTATCGGTGTGAGTACACATGCTCTTGTAATTGTCTTAATGTTGATAAATTTTTAGAAGCTGCTTTTGAACACTCAAAAAGTGCATGCAGTTAGCAGTAAGCAATGTATTAGGGTTAATTTTAAGACCTGAGCCACGAGCAGAAGGCTGACTCGATGTCACTCGGATGAAAGCTGTGATTTAAAGAGAGGAAGAGAAGAGGATTATGTAAGAGAGGGTGGGAGTCTTGATCATAGTACTAAAGCATGTGCCCCCTCAGAATTTATTTATTTATTTTTGGATTTTGAAAGCAATGCCAAGATTGCACCTTGTGAAAGATATACATTTATTTTTTTAGGGCTGTCAAAGTTAACCAAAAATAAAATGTTTAACAGCATTATGTATGCGCAGTCTGCAGAATGCTCAAAAATATCTTGACACATGAGAAGGAAGGAAGGGTTGCACAAACTAGTCGACAAGTCAACTTTAATGCTCTGCCATGAAGCTTTAAAGGAGAACTCCGGCGCAAAATGAACCTTTGGTCTAATAAAACATTGGTACCTAGTCAACCATTCTCTGAGATTTGTTTTCATGATAATCGAATGTAAAGAGTTTTATCTCTAAAAACTGTTTAGCGTATAACGCTAGTAATGGGGGCATTTAATAAGTAAAAAGAAATCGCTAGTTAATACCACTAACAAGGCTCAAAATAGCCCCACACTAACACAGTAACATAATGAGGGTCCCTACATCCAAAACGAAGCATTGAGAACTTTGTAAGTGTACAGACCGTTTAATAAGAAGATATTTTATAAAGACAGTCCACTTCGTGTATACAGACAGGAGCCATCTTTGGAAAACAGTCTCGACTAGTCAAACCACGAACGCCATTCATACAGTTCAGAAGTTCACTGTACTTCATACAGTTCAGCTCACTTAGCACGTCGTTCGTGGTTTGACATGTCGAGGCTGTTATCCATCATCGATCACTTTTAGTCAGCTTCTTTGACTAAACTCCTCTCAGTTAGCACGTCTTTACAAAGTGACTAGCATCCTTGTCACCTGACCTAAATACTACGCGCTGATTTGCTAAAACGGACTTATCGGGTTGTGTTCACAAACAACAAGGGTACTTGTCAGTTTCTGCTGTAAAAAATTAACTCGCGATGCATTGACAGTGGACAATACCGGCTTTTGTGACAATGTGTTTAGGGTTCAGTCAATCTTGTCAGGCATCTATTTCAGCTGAGGAGATTAACGTGAGGATGTGGAGAGTGTCAAAATAAAGGTACCTCATATCGATATTTTATGTGTGGCATCGATGGATCATATCGTTAAACGTTTGATTGATGCATCGATCCATATCGATGTATTGTTACACCCCTAATATTTACATTAGAGAAGAAATAGTCGTTATGGAGGGGCGGACATTTTCCGAATACACGCTAAGCGCTGCCAATCACAACACACTCACTGGGCCAGCTAACCAATCACAGCCCATTTCTTATTTCGGAAGGAGGGGCTTCATCGAAATCAGCGTGTTCGAGCCAGACTGGGGAGAGAGGTGCTGTAATAATGTGAAATATGTGAAAAATAAAACGTTTTTTGAACAATCAAGCATGAATTCTACATCCCAAAAACAAAATCAAGACTTCGTAAAAGGGCATAATAGGACCCCTTTAAATTCCAGTGATACACTGCAGATAAATTAGCTACTTATGATCCAGTGATGGGATTGAATGTTACTGTTTTGCTCTTTCTCCTGTGTGCACTGCCTCCTTTCCTCACACACACCCACAGTGCAGTTTATCGCTATTATGAAGCCTTATCACCTTCAGGTATGCTAAAAGTTTAAAGATCAGCACTAAGTGTGTGGGGGGGTGTGTGCCTACTGCATAGGAACAGTGTTTTGAAAAGCCGAAATTCACACAAACACACACTCTTACACACACACACACATTTCTGTTCTCATTCTGTTCTGCAGAGAGAGTAATTACTTTTCTGGGCTGCTTGGATGCTTTGAAAAGGCAAGCACACGTACACACGCTCACACAGTTTTTGAAATTCTCTGGAGGCCATATTCCCTTGTTGCTCACTAAAATGTACTCAAAGGCTTTTTTTACCACATAAGCGTTCTTAGTATTTTATTTATTTATTCTGCTATTTTGTTATTGCCCTCTAAGGTGCTGATTGGAGAAAGTATTAGCTGGGAGAGAACAAAAATACAAAATCTGTAAATAAAATGGTTCCCTTGCAGTTTTCCCCAGAGCGAGAGTTAATCAAGAAGCAGAAGATGTGAGTTGGGTAAACCCCCCTTCAACACACACACACAGGTGGTAAAACCCTCGCAAACACACATTCATTCCTAGACTAACATCTTCAATTACACAAATGCACACCCAAAATTTCAGCTTATTATAGGCAATTGATCATATTTTTTGATGAATCTCTGTTGTCATGCTGCAGCACTATGAGTGTTTTTTTTTTATAACAATACTTTCTTATTTTTAAAAATTTCACTGATCATTTAAAGCAATGGGTCAAAATGTAGCTGGTTAGTATTAATACCATTTGGGGGGGACATGTTTCTCCTTTGAAAGTTGTTCCAAAGTACCTGTGTATTCTGGCTAATCTTTGTGTGAGTAAAGTAAACCACAAATATTTCATTATATTACAAGTGCTTTAACCAGTGTATTTTAGAATAATAGTAAAGTCATCAACACTGAAATCATATTTCAGTGGTTATTTAATTTTGTATTTCATATTTAGAAGCTGTTTTAAAGATATCCTTTTCTAGTATTTAGTACATTCTAGCTCACTTATACTCATTTAAGTACATTTGAGCATGTGTGTGTGTGTCTTGGTAAACCCTATGTTGTAAGGACCAAATGTCCCCACAAAGCTAGTAATACCAGTAATTTTTGACCTGTGGTCATTTGGTTCCCTTGAGGAAAACGGCTTATAAATGATACAGAATTATGTTTTTTTTTTTTTAGGTTAGGATTAAGGGATAGAATATATACACTCACCTAAAGGATTATTAAGAACACCTGTTCAATTTCCCATTAATGCAATTACCTAATCAACCAATCACATGGCAGTTGCTTCAATGCATTTAGGGGTGTGGTCCTGGTCAAGACAATCTCCTGAACTCCAAACTGAATGTCAGAATGGGAAAGAAAGATGATTTAAGCTATTTTGAGCGTGGCATGGTTGTTGGTGCCAGACGGGCCGGTCTGAGTATTTCACAATCTGCTCAGTTACTGGGATTTTCACGCACAACCATTTCTAGGGTTTACAAAGAATGGTGTGAAAAGGGAAAAACATCCAGTATGCGGCAGTCCTGTGGGCGAAAATGCCTTGTTGATGCTAGAGGTCAGAGGAGAATGGGGCGACTGATTCAAGCTGATAGAAGAGCAACTTTGACTGAAATAACCACTCATTACAACCGAGGTATGCAGCAAAGCATTTGTGAAGCCACAACACGCACAACCTTGAGGCGGATGGGCTACAACAGCAGAAGACCCCACCGGGTACCACTCATCTCCACTACAAATAGGAAAAAGAGGCTACAATTTGCAAGAGCTCACCAAAATTTGACAGTTGAAGACTGGAAAAATGTTGCCTGGTCTGATGAGTCTCAATTTCTGTTGAGACATTCAGATGGTAGAGTCAGAATTTGGCGTAAACAGAATGAGAACATGGATCCATCATGCCTTGTTACCACTGTGCAGGCTGGTGGTGGTGGTGTAATGGTGTGGGGGATGTTTTCTTGGCACACTTTAGGCCCCTTAATGCCAATTTGGCATCGTTTAAATGCCACGGCCTACCTGAGCATTGTTTCTGACCATGTCCATCCCTTTATGGCCACCATGTACCAATCCTCTGATGGCTACTTCCAGCAGGATAATGCACCATGTCACAAAGCTCGGTTTCTTGAACATGACAATGAGTTCACTGTACTAAAATGGCCCCCACAGTCACCAGATCTCAACCCAATAGAGCATCTTTGGGATGTGGTGGAACGGGAGCTTCGTGCCCTGGATGTGCATCCCACAAATCTCCATCAACTGCAAGATGCTATCCTATCAATTAGGGCCAACATTTCTAAAGAATGCTTTCATCACCTTGTTGAATCAATGCCACGTAGAATTAAAGCAGTTTTGAATGCGAAAGGGGGTCAAACACAGTATTAGTATGGTGTTCCTAATAATCCTTTAGGTGAGTGTATATATATATATTTATACAGTATAAAAAATCATTAAAGTCCCCATAAACCATGAAAACCCTGTGCGTGCGTGCGTGCGTGCGTGTGTGTGTGTGTGCGTGCGTGTTTGTGTGTGTGTATCCGAAATCCACGTCACATCACTTTGTGTGTGTATTTGAAGAGGACATACAGCAGGACGGCTGAGAGAGAAGTTGAAGAAAGTGTGTACCTTTGCGTCTAGAGGGGCTCTTGCTAAAAAGAGAGAGTTTTCTCTTTAAAACACTGTGTCCTAATCTGACATAATAGAGCCTCAAGTGATTAAAGAAAAATCTCTACAATATAAATCAGTTTTTGTCCTCACCAGCCACGACCACAACATATGAAAAGACATTGTGTCTGTTGCTTGCACGTCTGTTTTTACCAGTGCCTGCATGTTGAGTACTCCATTCTGGAGTTTGACATGAAGTCAGGCTGTGTCTTTGTGTAAAAGCTTTTGTATCATTCATCTTTATTTTCTCAGTTCTCTTGTTTTCTTCATTTCCCAAATGTATAAATCTATCATAATCTCAGCAAGCTTTGTGTAAGATTCTTGCAGATTGAAAGTGAGAAAGATATGGTCCGTCTGCTTTAATAAACAGGATGGAAAACTCTTAAAATGAAACTGATAAATCTTGAATCTTGATTCAAGTATTTTTAGATGTTCTGAAAGTTACTGTGTTGACTTGCATACTTAATCAAACTATCAAAATATCAAGAAAAATACATTTCCCATGATATGGCTCTTTAGTGTCTAAATTTTTATCTTTGACTTAAAATTAACAAACTTGTGTACAAAATTATATATACTTTAATCACAAGTCAGTTTTATTGAAGAGAATATTGTGTGCTTTGCTCTTTGTTTTTAACTATTAATGATTGAATTCTGAACTGTGTCTGAAGACTGAATATAAAAGAATCTATCTCTGTCTGAAGGATCGTGTGAACTTAAGGAACTTTATCTCATGAAATCTGGGAATGGGGGGGGGGGGGGGGGGGGGGGGGGGGGGGGGGGCAGCTTTAACTTCTTAAAAGTATTCTGCATTTCCTTTTTTGCTCTTGTCATTTCTTTTCCTTAAGCCTAGGCCTCAGATACACTGATTGGCTAATTGAACTTAGCCTTTCATGTTGGCGATGCATGTACCTGAGCGATGGAAATGACGGAAACTTTGAAGAAGAAAGTCAGTGCGTTAATCAGAGTATCTGTCAACTTCAAACACCGTAACTATTTTAGTTGCAACAAAACACACACACACACACACACACACACACACACACACACACACACACACACATCACACCATTCTTAACAAGTCTTCTGTTTTTAACACACACAGATACACTTTAGCATAGCCAGAGCCTGTGAAAGTGAAAAAAACTCTCTTTCGTTAACGCTGGCAGTTTGATGTTCCCTCTCGTATGGAAAATCTCTTTTTTTAACAAAGTTCAGCGTCCAGAAAGCCACTACCATCAAGCTGGTAAGACAGCTCCTTAAACCTTTGAAAACTCACTTGGACATCCATCCATCCATGCTCATGGTCCCTTTATCCGTTCCTTCTCGAAATTCTGTATCCAACGTCCAGCTTCAGGCTGTTCCAGATGCCTGGGTGAAGAAGGTAGTGCTCTATATTCCCATACTGCTATATTCCAAGTTTTATGATGCCCTATGAAAAATAAACAGACCAAAATTTTAAAGGGGTCATGGCATGGATTTTTTTGCTTTAATATATTCCTTAAGGTTCACTTACTCCATATGTTAATAGAAAAATTTGGATACAAAAAAACCCCAAAACATTTGCAACAAAATATTATTTTCAACCCTCAGTTCTGTTTGAAATGATCTATTTTAAGGAGGCTTGTCAGTATTCGGACACTTTATGATTAGCTAACATCAACACATAGGAAATAGTATCAACTATTGCAAGCGACTATGTTTTTTTTTTTTTTTTTTTTTTTTTTTTTACATTATCAATATAATACTGTCATTTAAGGTGTCAGTGGGCGTGGCCTGGTGGCCATTGGTGTGATGATGTAAAAAGTTTTGGGAGCTTGGTTAGATAAATGCTTTTTTTTGTACTGAGGAGGACTTTTTACAGTTTTTACCAACTGCTTACACACAAAATCTTTTCATGTCACACGATTTTTGAAACCTCTCACTCAAAGTAGAGCCCTGCACGGGCCTCAAATCTAGGCCCTAGCCCGGCCCTGCCCCGAGACGCTCAGGCCCTAGCCCGGCCCGTGTCCGACAGCTCATCAGAATGATCAGCCCGAGTCCGACCCGAGCCCGTAAAAAAAAAAAAGAAAAAAAAAAAGATAAACAGCCTGACCTATGTTGCAGTCAGTAAACCAACCAGATATATTTTGTTTTCAATGGCAAAGTATTTACCGGTAGGTTTATTTTCATTTCTTTATAAAGTTAATTAAGAAAAAACAAAAAACAAAATTTATGACGACCAAGCAGCCGACAGCGAGTTAAACATGTTTGATCCATTGATTGATTTATAGCCTCTCAAATCAACACTTTACTTGGCTACAATAAAATCCATAGATATAAAACAACTTAAGCATATCACACAGACATTTAACGTTAGTTTAAACGTTTATTGTCATTTTTGAAAAGCTGAGGCAAACTGCTCTGCTGCTCAGTCGCAACAGCGCTCGCAAACTAAATGAATTTATAATATAGGCTACAATACAGAGAATGCAATCTAAACAAATCAAATAAATTACATTAAAAACAAACATGCAGGTTATCTTACCTCAAAAATCAAGTCTTCACTACAGAACATGGCCATTTCCAATAGTTTCCAACAGACTCATGAAAATAAAGTCCAATCAAACAAAAAACAACCTCCTCCTAACATGGCTAAGAACAGTCTCAGAGCATCGTGAAGAAAAAGCACAGCATCCACAGTGGAAGGTTTTAATCCAGTCGTACTTTTTCCAGCTGCGCTGAAGTCACGCTCGCTACCATAGCGGGACACTAGAACGAGCCGGTCGCGCGAATCTCAGATCGCGCCGCCGGGAAACCTGTGTGTGTGTGTGTGTGTGTGTGTGTGCGTGAGCGTGAGCATGAGCAGACTGTCATGTGTCAGTCTTATGTCAGTGTGATAGGTTATAAAACGTCTTTCTATGTTTGCTTTTCAATCGTCATCTTCTCATGTTTTATTTTAATTAATGTCTAAAATAGGCTATAAAAAAGATAAGCCTAAAACAGGCCCGAGGCCCGGCCCGCGTGTGAACTATGACGTGAAAATTGGCCCGAAGCCCGGCCCTAGGAGCATAAATAAGTCGGGGCCCGTCGGGCTCGGGCTGAAATGCAGGCCTCTAACTCAAAGTGCAAAACTACATGCCAAATCTTCAAAACCATAAGCTCTTTCTCAGCCTTTGACTCAGTTTTCAATTGCATAAAACACTTTTTTCAAAACACTACACACAATTCTCTACCTAAAACACAAAGATCTATCAGGAAGTGACTTGCTTTCCTTTTCCAAACACAACCAATCAAAATGCTACACTTATTCTCCAGGTCACACAGACACACTCCTCACATGTGCAAACACTAATTGCTTAACTGATCACTAACCAATCACTGCTTTACTTTAGTATAGATAGGCCTATAAATAGGTCAAAGGTCAGAATACCTGTTTTGAACAATGGATGCTAACAATGAACAGAGAGCAAGAGGAGTAGGAGGAAGAGGCAGAGGAGGAGGCTGCTAGATTTGTGGTTGTGTGGGACAATGTTAGTTTTCACCGGGCTGTTCTGGTCCAAAACTGGTTTGCCACCCATCCACAATTTGTAGTTTTGTACCTACCCCCATATTCACCTTTTCTAAATCCCATAGAGGAATTCTTCTCAGCCTGGCGCTGGAAAGTGCATGATCGCCAACCCTATGCCCGCATGCCGCTTCTCCAGGCAATGGAGGACGCATGTGGGGACATAGAGGTTGCCTCTGTCCAAGGTTGGATACGCCATGCTAGGAGATACTTCCCTCGATGTTTGGCAAGAGAAAACGTATCTTGTGATGTGGACGAAGTATTGTGGCCAGACCCAGCTCGGAGAAGAGATGAAGCTTAGCACTGGGGACTGCACCCCCCTCCCCCCCCCTGCCAATTCCTGGACCGGGACCCCACACACAATTTACTGTATTTTACTGTAAAGAATATACTTTTGGTTTACGTAAATGTTTATAGTTTTGTTGTATGCTAATGTATACAACAGTAATGTTTGGCCAAATAAATATTTTCTGTTTCTACATTGCATTGGCGTTTCCGGTGTACTTGTTACCACTCTCAGCAGATTACTTTCACTGTAGAACATTATATTAAAATGTAGATATAAGCCTATGAAAGACCAAAGAGCTTTAGATTTAGAACAGCAGTGTTTACATGGTATATCCCAAAAAAAATTATTATGAAAGAAGTGTTTGCCATTTGATGCAAATGCTTCATTCTGACATGTGTTTATGGCATTTTGAATGCAGTGTTGCATTTTGAAGGAGATGTGAGGCATTTTGCATTTTGTGTGTGCAGTTTTGAGAATTGTGTGTAGAGTTTTGAAAAAAGGAGACTTGGTTTTGAAAACGTGTGTAAGCAGTTGGTAAAAACTGTAAGCTATGACACTTGTGAGATGTTTTAATTGTACAAAGACCTTTACATGGAAAAAAACTTTCCTTACAGTGAGCTGCTGGAACTGGAACATTGAATCAGTGATTTGAATTCAATTTGTGAACAAGTCACTTATTTCTTTTGATTCAACTAAAAGATTTGACTCAATAGAACAAATGTTTCTTTAATCAACATTTGATCACGTACAGTATACGCCAAAGAGAGCTGAAAAACGTCTTAAAATTTGCTTTGGTCCTCACAGAAAGATATTTTAATGGTGCTTTTTGAAGTTTGAAAGCTCCAGTTTGCATTAACTTATTTCCTGTTAAAAATGCAATCACATTATTATTATTTAAACCAAATAGTGTCAATGACATGAGTAAATGATGTCATAATTGTCATTGTTGTGTAAATTCCTTTGAACGTTGTCTTGCAATATGCTTGCATGTCAAAGGATGAGACAGGGAGGCAGGCTCCCTCAGATTCACGAGGCAGGTTGATTAAATGTGGGAGTTAATGAGGGTTTCCGTATGAAAGGGGGTCAGAGTGAGTATATGGTCTGTCTGACTGGGCGAGGGTCTGACAGGTTCAGGGCTAAGGTTTTGTGGTGAGTAAGACAGTAATTAATTTTAATATGTAACATAACTCTGTGCTAATGAAGAGAGAGACCCAGATGCAGAAATGTAATAATCGATGAGGGAGAGGGAGACAGAGAGTTCAAGCAAATGTTTAAAGAATAATGAACACCTCTGACACCTGATGCACGTGTGTGTGTGTGTGTGTGTGTCTGTGTGTGCAAGTCACAGAGGTGATGTCAGCAAGTATCAACCAGGGTGGGAAATTAACCAGTCAAAACCAGTCAATTATGAGTTTGTTTGTTTTGTTTTTTTTTGCAACAGTGGATGATTATTGCCTTATCTATCACTATGGCAGGTGAGTAACCTTATCATAAAATAAATATAATTAAAAATGATATTTTTACAAACTCATTGACCAAAGGTATGAGGGTCTGCAAGGGACCTATTTATGCGATCATTTCCTTTTATTATTATTATTATTATTATTATTATTATTTTCAACATATTTGTTGTACCACATTTGGCAGAAAAGTATTTTTAAATATTAATGAGCAGAGAAGCAGTTTTGTTAAAATGTGATTTCTTAATATGGATTTCATTATGACATCTGGACAATTTATTGCACAGACATTTTTGAATTTATGTCCCAAACAAATATCAAAATGTATTTTACTTCAGAAATAAAAAGCCCAACATAGAAGAGGTGTATTCAAGTCAACATCATTGGCTTTAATAGAAAAAAACTTTTTTAAGTTGTTGCTAGAAATTAACACCTTAATAGCTATTTATGAACATCTGCTTGTCCTAGTTCTGCTTCTATTTTGTGATTTTGATATAATGCTATTCTGCTTATGAATTTGATCACTCTATGACTGCCATGCACTATTGTGTGCTTTATTATCAGTAAAACTGTCTCTATATGTTAATTTGTTAGGGAGATGTTTGCGGAAGCAGTTTGGTAGCCATGAGGAAAAAAAGAGTCATTAACCACCTAAACTCTCTACTTCCTATAGTGAAAAATTGAGCTTTTTATAGTGGGATGTTTATCTGGAGGAATCTGAAGTGAAGATAAGAGCAAATAAACACACTCAGAAGGAGACTTAATGACTTCATTAGACATTACAAATGAGGACAACAGAAATGCTGCCAGAAGGGTGCAAGTATCTGCGTTATCCTGTGTGTGTGTGTGTGTGTGTGTGTGTGTGTGTGTGTGTGTGTGTGTGTGTGTGTGTGTGTGTGTGTGTGTGTGTGTGTGTGTGTGTGTGTGTGAGAGAGAGAGAGAGAGAGAGAGAGAGAGAGAGAGAGAGAGAGAGAGAGAGAGAGAGAGAGAGAGAGAGAGAGAGAGAGAGAGAGAGAGAGAGAGAGAGAGAGAGAGAGAGAGAGAGAGAGAGAGAGAATTTTGAATTTTAATACACCTTTATTGTAACAATTTAGTCTTGGATTATTCACACTTCTTCCAACAAAAGGTTTTTTTTATTTTATATATATATATATATATATATATATATATATATATATATACACCCATGTACATTTTAAAAAGTCAACACCAATTCATTTCTCTCACATAAAGTACACAATACCTCATTAACACACCAGATTTCTACAAACTTTCGTAAACAATCCACCAACTTGTAGTACGCAAACTCTACTTTTAAGACTTTTTTTTTTTCCTTTTAGACTTTTAAGTCTAGCTGCCACAAGCCCCAAAAACATAGGAACCACATTTATTGCATCCTGCCCTAGAAGTTTGTTTTTTCTTGTTTTCCAAATTACTAATTTTGCAGTGCCTGATAAAAAATGTATTGCGCCACATGTTCTATCGCTACGCTAGAGAGAGAGAGAGAGAGAGAGAGAGAGAGAGAGTGTGTGTGAGTCTGTGGCCTGGTCATCTCTATGGTCTCCATAAGGAAAACAGCTTATAAATCATACTTGTTGGATTTAAAAAAAAAAAAAATTTTTTTAAATAGCTAAGTTTTCTGTGATGGTGTTATTAAGGGTAGGGTTATTGTTAGGGGATAGAATATACAGTTTGCTGGTTTCCATACAATGACGGTAAATGGAGGTTTAATGCTGTTAAAATGGCAAACAATTACCATTAAAATACTATTAGAGTGGTCCATATGACTTGTTTGCTATGTATTCCATACCTCTGAAGTCATATCAAAGCTTTGTGTGCAGAACAGACCGAAAATATGGTTAATGATGACAGTTGTACTTCCTGAAGCCTGTTTTTGTCATTATTCACTTATAATCCTCCTCACTTATTGTCTGTCCACATCCTCATCACGTTTTTGGTGAACCATTCCTTTACAGGTGTTTAGGCAATCTGTAAAGAAAACAAGAAAAAGATAGGCTACTGTTTAAGAATGGCTATTTGCAGTGAGGCTTGCTGTTACCAAGCGTTTTTTTTTTTTTTTACCAAACCTTTAATAAATGTTTTCCTGTAAAATTATTTTCTCAAACAAACACATACAGAAACTCTCCTACACCGGCCGTAAAGCATCTCCTCGTGATTCATGTTCATTGTCAGCATACATACAAATTAATTCACATTGTCACATGCTGTGTTGTATCTCTACAGTCTATCGTCCTTTAGAGGAAGAACACCAGAGCAATATTCTCAAGAGACTGTACCTACAGTCCCTCTTCAGTCATTAGAGATGCTACTAATCCATCTTATATCTCTCTTTCCCACCCTGTATCTCCCTTTATCTCCTGCTCGCTCCCTCTCATCTCCGCACGCGTGTGAAGTTGTCTAAAGTAGGCCGCCGGAAAAAGTTCTGTGGTAATTAAACTGCCTCTTTCCTGCCCGACGCTTTGTGTTCGCATATTTAAATGTGACAGATATCAAGTAAATGAACAAGAAAGAGATGGAGAGAGGGAGCTAAAAGCTGTTTTAAGTGTCATGGGAGTATGTAAAGAGTATTAGCTAATGTGTGCATTTGTGTGCACGTGTGTGTAACAGCTCTGCAGTGAAACTGGTGCGCTGGCTACCATGCCAACAGGGCTTTGAGTCTGCAGCGATGGCATAGTGTCAAAAGGCCCATTTTTAAGACTGAGATGTATCGCTGTCATACTGCTGTGTGTGTGTGTGTGTGTGTGTGATTGTTTAATAATGCTAATGTAAGCAGAATTAACCTACATATGTGGGCTCACTCATGGAAAATGATAAACTAGAGAATCATAGATGATAGAGTGAAAAAAGTAATTATGCATCATTAGCCACATGTAAACATTTCAAATTAATGTCACAACTTCATATAAGGCTGTGACATTTTCAGTAAACTATGATGAAAAAATATCAATTGGTTTGGTCGTTTCTCATTTTAGGGGCCTTTTACACTACACTGTTTTCGACTAAAAACTAAAAAAAAAAAAAAAATTTTTTGGCTGTTCATTTACACTACAACAGTGTTTTGTCGGCCTGAAACCTCAAGCTTTTGAAATTGGGTATTAAAGTGCAAGTTTTTGAAAACAATACCGTTATTGTCTTTGTGAAAATTGCGACGTCATGCGCATGCATATTATGTGTTCAGTCTGTAGGAGCGTAGAGTTTCTTGTCGTCTGTACGTCAAAAAAGCAAAGGAAAAACGTTTCAGTTTTTATAGTACATTGTTGTCGAGTAAACATACCCTTAATGAACCATTATTGATTCTTAATTGAATCAATCTTTTAGTCTATGCTATTTTATATATTTTTAGTTAACCTGTTCTTCCATATTTTACATTAATGGCGGCTATAAACAAGGTTAAACTGGTCTGCTGGTCTTAGCTGGTCTCTCAGACTGGTTTGTTAACTGGTTTTACTGGGATTTTGGGCATTTCTCAGCTGATCGCACTGGGGGACCAACAGGTCAACCATCTAAACCAGCCTAATAAGGCCAGGCTGGATAAATGGAAAAATAGCTTAAACCAGAGAAGACCTCCAAAGTAGCTTAGGCTGGTTTTAGCTGTTCACACCAAGGATGAGAACCATGTCATTTTATGATTAATATAAGGCAGATTCAATATTGTTTCCATCTGGTGCTCGTTCCTATGTTCTTTTGATATCAGAATTCGATCTGTTCCTGAGAGAGATAACTGTATCTACTGTTCTCCCACATACTGTCCTCTTTATCAGCTGTTCTATTGCATTAGTACCAAGTGCAAGCTCTGAAAAGCATCCTTCACATTCATGCTCACACTGTAACAGGGAATTCTAATAAAAGCTCTTTAATGCAGAAGGTTAGGCGATTTTCTGTTTAACTGAACAATGCTTATGTAGAAGACAAGCTCTTTTTAATTCTCACTTGTGAATATACACAAGTACACAGTCATTCACTATTTACACAAGGTGTTAATGCATGCAAACCTTTCCTTCAACTCTCACCAGCACACACATTAAAACTAAATGCAGTCGCTTTTCTTCACCTACTAATATTTTGCTGCCTTATGGCTTGTAAGCAAAGTAAAAATACTTGAATTATAATATGATTTATTCATTTATTTGCTTAATCATTTGCTTGACATGTTCAATGAAATCTGATTTATAAAGTCAGGATGTAATAACCTGATGCTCAAAATCCTGGAGTCTCTTTTTAAAGCTACGATGTATATGCATTATACAAATAAAATTGAAATGAATTCAATATTTTACTTTGTTTTTCCCAGGTAAAAATGTTTTCATTTATTTTTGGTTTCATTAATGATAATGCCACTGTGGTGTATGCCAAAATATTCCTGGAACACGTTTGGAATTAATTCAACACATTTACTCAGTCTGTGTAAACTGAGTTCCCATCATTCCTGTATTGTCTCCTTCACACCTCTTCTGTCCCTTTTCCTCAGGCCTCAGGCACACAATCTCGGATCACACCATTGACATTTAACCGAATGAGAGAGAGAGGGATAGAAGATAGCAGAGAGGTACACCTATAGCCCTGGGAAAAGAGTTTGTAGGAATATATGAGTGAGGGGGTGGTAGATAAAGAGCTTCTGACATTTCGGCCTGTACACAGATCGGCCTGGCCGTCCACGCAGTCAGTATGAAGCTGCCCTAGAGCATGCTGGGAGGAAAAGGGATGGTCCTGTGATCTTGATGCGTGTGTTAGAGTCTCAAAGGATGGTCTTTATTATTTTCGTCACTTTTTTACTCTTTCTTTCTCTCGGCTCACCAACATCTCCCTCCGGAATAATGTCATTCTTTAACCTTTGCCATCTGACCTCTATGGTTGTATGATATAATGTCAAAAGCCTCTTAACAAGAGCAATGTGTGTGTTTATCTGTTGGTGAGTTTCCAGACCATACCGAAACCTTTTAAGGGTAGTGATGTCTAGCCTGACTTTTGACTGTCAGATTGATGCACTTTTCTGCTGCTTCTTGCCAAGAACCACCCACTTAGACAGGAAGAGATCATCTGATCGACATGTGAAGTGGATAAGCAAGCACATTTCTTTTTATGTGCCACAGGGATGTTTACCTGAAATAGTTGATACCACAGTAATACATCAGTGTAGAGAAGAAACATTCCAGTAATTATATAGTTGTGTTGGTCCACAGAAAACATCTACAAAATGAATAGACTTTATTTGACAGGAATTTAACCCCAAATTAATAACTACAAAAAGCAAGGAAGTTAAGAAAACAAAACAAACAAAACTGAATATAAGGTTATGCTCGTGGATTTTTATTTTAAAACCGTATAGCAAATTAACTCAAAAGGGAAATATAATTAATTATAAATATTTGGATCAGTTGATAGAATTAACTTGATGTAGCTGAATTAATATTACAATCATTTAACCTGTTCGTCCAGCGTACACTCGTATTGATCGTCTGTCAACTCTCAGAAAGGATTTTCGGGGCCACAGAAAAATAACCATGTAAAAATAAAATGTAGCTGTGATCGCATCGTTAAAGTGACGTTGATTTACAAGCAGTGACCAGAATTAATTCGCAAGAATTTGCACAAAAGTTTGAACTAAATCGCATACACATAACTAAACAAACAAATACACACAATCACGCATATGGGTAAAATCTAGGGGTGGGAATCTTTTGGAATCCCACGATTTGATTCAAATCGATTCTTGGGGTCACGATTCGAAATTTCAATTCGATATATGCATAGATTTAAAATCTATGATCAAATCTAAAATCAAATCTATGCATATATCGAATTGAAATTGGATTTAAAATCGAGAATCGAACAGCAGAGAAATGAACATCAGCTGCTGTTAGTCCCAATCGAGCGGGAGTTATTTAGTTTAAATGCTCTTAATGCTCTTTGTCAGTTCATGTTAGTTAACATTAACCAATGTAACATTATTGTAAAGTGTTATCGGTAACAATTCACACTCACAGAATCAATCATTCGAACGTACTGAACTGAAATGGTCTCTTTTGGACATGATATAATTTCGGAAATATCTCAGAATCCTAATCAATATTGTCTCAATCAGATTTTTAGTGTGCAGTGTTATTAGCAGTGCAATAACGGAAGTGCCTTCACATCTAGGGTGAAAGTGACAGACTAAACTCTAACACATGATATTACGCCCTCGCTGACATTGCAAATGACTAAATAGCATGCTAAGGTAATGATGTAAATAAATTGCTCAATCGGTTTGAAACAGCCAAATTGCAGAAATGAGCCAGACCGGCTCACATTGTGTGGAAGCAATTATTAGACTTCCTCTTCTCTTGAAGTTTGTCATATTTTTTATTTTGAGGTGTGTAGAATAGCTCTTGAAAATGGATTTATGCAGCAGTCTTATCATTGGCTGGTAATGTGTATATCTCACTAGGGTTCTCTTGTTGGCAATATTAATTCTTCAGTGAGGTTCTCATCCCAGTAATAGTAATTTTTCAGCAGGGTTCACTGCGGTCCTGTTGCTCTGGCAGGGTAAATAAGAGAATGACTGCTTGGAGCTGTCTTCAGTTGATTGCTTTGTCATAACCCCACCTGTTAAAGTGACTGGACTGAATAATGAGGCCAGCGCGGTGATATTGATTCCACAATTGTAGGTTAACATTAACAACTAGGTATAGGAGGGAACCAGACTTCTGACATGCCTGTTATTATGTTATCAAAGGAAATGAAGGCCAGTGCGTGATGTCATAAGATTGACAGCTGATGGGTGGAGTCACAGCAGCGTGGTTGACATTAATAGATGGTACGGCTTGTGAAATGGATGATGTGGCCTGGGCTGTTTGCGATTTAACGTCTCAGATCAATGCCCTCAGGTTTATCAGCGAGCGAGAAAAACAGAATGTGTTTCTCATTGAAAAAGGAGAATGAAATAACACGCGAGCATATTTTTCAAAGATTGAGATATTTGTCATCTTGCTTCAGGGGCATCGCTCACACCCCAAAACTCACAAACCTGGCCAGCGATGATGTTCTCACACTTGCAAATGCACGTACACACTCCGTGGCATCCCATAGGTTGACAAATGTGTCCAATCTCAATCCTTCCCCACAAAAAAGCATCATGCCTTTATCATTCTTTCTCCTGAAGATTTATATCCTCCATCTCATTTCATCCCTCTTTCATATCCCTCCATCAAACGCACAGCAGAGTCGGACCAAAAAGCGCATGGGCTTTTACATGCTAATGAGTTGTTACACAAATGTCTCCCACCTCTCAGCACAATGTTATATAAAACTGATGCGTTCTCATAATACATGCTGCTCGCGTGTCTGTGATGTAATCGTAAGATAATATAGATTTATCTTTAATGAAGTGCAGTTCCTCCTGCCTTTGTTTTCATCATCAAAAACGAAGCTGACTTGAGATGTTGTTCATCATACTAATGCTAACCCTAATGGCTAAGGTCTTTTTCAGGCAGCGCTTGTGCAGACGCCTTATGCACTGTCTCAGAAAAATGACGGATGTTTCTATAATGATCTATCCATCCTGTCTCTGACGGCATTAGCATTTAGCCCTTAATAGCGCAGCTAGCCTGACACTAGGAAGATTCATCATCTAATTGTGTGTTTGTGTGTGTGTGCAAAGTTTAACTTGTCTTTAGGGAAATGCCTTTATATTGTATACAAGGCATTTGTCTGCATTCACAAGCTACTTGGAAGCCAACTCTAGATTGCCAAGCTAAAAGATACTTATCTTTTAAAGTATAGGCGGGTATTTGGAAACATTTTACAATAAGGTCTAGTTAGCACAAACTAACCATGAGCAATATATTTTGTCAGTTACTTAAAAAAAAATGCAATTTGTTCATGTTAGTTCACCGGTGCATTAACTAATGTTAACAGATACAACTTTTGATTTTAAATATGTATTACTTGTAAATGTAGAAATGAACATTAAACAAGATTAATAAATTCTGTGGAAGTGTTTCTTATTGACTTGTTAGTTCATGTTAAGTAATGTAGTTAACTAATGTTAAAGCTGCTGTCCGTAGCTTTTTTTGGGTTAAAAATTATCCAAAATACATATTTGATAAAATACATAACCAGCCAGTGTTCAAAACTATCTGCTTGCCTTAGCTCGATGCAAAACGGTAAGCTTGTAATAATGTTTTTAATTTTAGTGGTACTGGTGGATTTCCGCGGGAGATTCGAGCATGTCTTTGCGTCATTACGTCACATCTGTACACATAAAGAAGGAGTCTCGGCTAGTATAAGCTATATTGCGTGTGAGGATGTTGGAGGTAGAGATTTATAGCCTTTTCTCACAGCACTTGATATAACTAAACTTATCAATTTGATGGCGGATCCAGAAAGGTTCAAACGACGATCATCATCAGTGACAACTAGAGACTCACCCGCTGTAAAATGCAAAAGACTTCGTTCGGACTTCGGAGTGGCTACAGAAAAAAAGAGACTGCAACCGGACCCATGCGAAAACAAGGATAATATCGGAAGGACATTACATGATGTAGTCACGCAATGCTTGCTGACGTTGTTAACATTAACAATTAGAGAACATAGTATAGCTACTTTGCACGGTTTTGCGTGAAATGATAACTTATAAGCAATTGTTAGATTTAATCAGCGCGATTTACTGCAATGTCAGAACCAGAACAAAAGTGAATGTTTCTTACTAGTTCAGATGACATTTCCCGGTGAAAATTCTTATGTTGGTCATACTTCCAAAAAGAATAATCTGTGATTCTGAATGACAATATCCACATCGGCGCGGTGACTGACAGCTGCACACTCTCCTCAAACACTGTGTTCATCCGCGCTGTGCCGTGTCGAGGGTGTTGAACTACAACCCACGTAAAGTTGATAATTCCGCGAATGACTGCAATTGCAGATTTCGAACAGAGATGGCGACAAAGAGGAAAAATGCCGGACTGCAGCTTTAAAGAGGACCTACAGTATTATGCCCCTTTTTACAAGTTGTATTATAAGTCTCAGGTATCCCCAGAATGTGTCTTGAGTTTCAGATCAAAATACCCCACAGATCATTTATTACAGCATGCCCTAAATGCCCCTATTTGGGTGGTAGCAAACACACTGTTTTTGTGTGTGTATCTTTAAATGCAAATGAGCTACTGCTCCCCGCCCCCTTTCCAGAAGAGGGCGGTGACTTTACAGCACATGCTTCGGATACTCCAGCAACAACAAAACTGGAGAACCCCACGCAGCCAATATGTCAGAAATCAACATGACATCATGACTTTGCGTAAACATACACGCCACTTTCAATTATGTCCACGCCGAAATCTTTTGCGTGTATGTCTACGCCATTAAATGTCCGAGTGATTCCGCGTGTATGTGTACGCCGTTAAATGTCCGAGCGAAACGAAGCAAAATCTATATCTACATCTGTGGAGCGATATTTCTTTTCCTAGGATGGTAGGAGAAGACTCATAAATGGTATTAACCCCAGTGACGGGTAGGTTTAGGGACGGGGTTGGGGTAGGTCATATATTTATATATACATAATACAGTAATATAACGTTAAGTCAAAGGCGTTGATAAACACGCTGAAAAGCGATTATGCGTGTTGATAGCATGCCAAAAATGGAAATACGAATTGGCGTGTCATACATACGCCATTTCATGAGGTCAGTCTGCAGAAATTGTCAATACCGATGTTTAGCCTTATATGTTCTTCGAACCAGGGTCGGACGCTGATGGAGAGACTCAGGAATTCAACAGGACGTTTCTGAATGGTTAGTTGATGAATTTATGTAATTGCTAGAGTTAACTTATCAAGTTATCAATCAGCATGTTGAGTCATGATCATCTATTGTTGTATAGGTGCTCAACAGTTACATAGAGCCAGAGAATAGATGCTGCATGAAGATAGAGCAGGTATCCTTTTGTTTAATTATGTTTATAAATGATATAGTCAACTTTCCTTTATGACATTGTAAATAAACATTCCACTGTTATTACAAGTTTCTTATCTTTACAGAAAACATACACAGTTTAAATCACTTGACTGTATTGTGCATAAATAAAGGTTTATACAAATTATACAGACGGTGAGCATTTTCAGGTTAAAAAAAAAACAAATCTTCTGGCTAAAAACGTAGATTAATTCCTTTGCAAAATGCAGTCTTTAGGTTTTCAAAAGAAACATGAATTGACTTAAGAATATGTTTGTTGTTTAAATATTAATTTCCCATCAATGACTCAAAGTCCAGTTCAGGTGGTGGCAGAAATGCACCAAAAGCTGATCTGTCAACTGCCAATAAACTGAAGAAAAAAATTGATGATGATGATGATGATGATGATGATGATGATGATATCATTCAGGAAGTGACATAATATTGGTGGAACAACACACAAACATCAGTAAGTCTTAGCAATTGATTTTTTTTAATTGTGTGATGATGTTTTGTGGCAGGTCCTCTTTGCTATTCTGTGTGATTTTTACATGTTGGAAACCTTTTCTTGCAGTTGAGTAAATAATCACGTTCCAACACGCCAACATTCTCATGGGGTTCTAATTGTCATTTACAGCTAAATGAAGCTTTATGTCTGAAGTCAGTAACTTTAATTTCAAAGTTGTGAAAAGAATGGTATCTCTCTAGCATGAGCATGCAATTGCTGTCACATAAGTCACATCTCCAGAGATATGTGTGGAACTATGGGCACAATGTCATTTCCACCACACTAATTCTGTATTGTGTTTGCAGGAAATGACATTTAAACATTTTTGGAATAATCTTACAGCTTGCTAGATATTTTATGTATCCTAATGTATCCTCGCATAGTTTGACAAAATTCAATCTTGAATGGTGAGAATTGGTAGCCTGGTTAAAACCAGACCATTCTCAGTTGTAACTGAGTTATGGTCTGGCAAAGCGTCATAGACAAATCATTTCCAGAGGGGCGTCACCAACGGACGTCGCGGATAGACCTAAAACCAATCAGAGCGATGAAGGCGATGACGTATGCAGAGCGAGTGTTGTTCTTTGCTCGGTTTTTAACAAAAAGGAATCATTCAAATCGCTTAAAACAGACGCGATAGCTGATTCGAACGAGTGATGTTCGACGGCGGCATCCATCTTTGTAATGTAGGCTAAAATCTGCTTCAAAATCCCAGCGCTGACGTCATTGTGTAAAGCCCGCCCCAACGTTTCTGATTGGTGCCTCGATTTCGGCGGATTGGAAATGGGTTTGAATGAGCTCTTTGCCAGACTAACTTTCAGAGCAAATCTAAATTTGCCGGAAGTTGTCTGGGTTTTCCCAGGCTAGAGCATTGGTATTAACCACAAAATCCAAACTCTAGCAATTAACCTGCTAAATTATTGGTTGGGATGGAAATAACAAACTGAGGAATGGTGTAAAATAATGTAACATAAATATACCATAAATACCATAAATATTTAAATGGTTTGCTTATTTCACTATTTATTTAGATTAGATCATAGATAATATATTTTAAAATATAATGTAATATAATATATATATATATATATATATATATATATATATATATATATATATATATATATATATACATTTTATTGTGATGATTTTTAAAGATTGGATATTTTAAGCAAAATTTAATCAAGCAAATAGACATATTTATATGAAGAACAAAGATTCAGATAAAAATGCCATTGAGGGTGTGATGCGTGCGGTGATCTGAAACACAAAACTTGATATGTTTAAGTCTTGGCACCTGTTTTATTTGTTGTAACCTATAGAACCTGTTCTGTGCTCTGAAAGCATCACATGAGCTAAAGAATTCTGAAATTAAAGTTTGAGTGTTTAGTAGCTTTGCTTAGTGAATATACTCTGCAGGAAACTGGAGTCTCTTAGTAACCCTCTGTTTCACGTTCTTTTCTTTTGTCTCAAGCTTTCTTACCTCCTTCATCCGCCCACATGCCTCATTTTCTCCCTCCTAATTGCTCCTCCTGCTGGAACCATTTTCTGAAAGCAATTTTCACCTTAGTTGTTTTATCCCAAGCATGGTGTCCACTACAGTAGACACTTTAAGCTATCTTAACCCATTCTGGGTTTTGATATTACACCCAAACCACCTTTTACCCATAATTCAAAGACTGAACGACTTAATATGCCGTTGTATGCATGGATGGATGGATTATCTTTTGCAATGAATGAACAATATATATTTAAATCTTTAATGCATGAACCATGCAAGTGCCTCACTGTAACTGCAATCTGTGCTATTCTTAAAAGTTGAAAGTTATTTTCGGTTCTCATCGACATTATGCCTCAAATGCTGTCGATAGTGCTTAACTTGTATTGAACCCGGAACATTCCTTTAATGCTCTAGAGTCGCAGCAGCTGTCTGCCGAGTGGCATTATCTGTCTCGTTGGCAGGGCGAGTAAGGGGTCAATAAAGGGGTGGTGGCGGGAACGGGCACAGTGTTTAAGAGATGAATAGAGAGACATAATATGAGTTTGATTTTGGGTCTAAATGTCTAAAAGGCAACACAGCAGTGGAAAGCATTGGGTTCTTTTGGCAGACAGTGAAAGAAAGCATCAGAGAGGGATGTAGAGAGAGACAAATGGCAGTAAGGCTCTTATTTAGATAACAGAGTTCTGGTCTGTGGGATACATGAGCTGCCATTGTGAAGATGCTCCATTTAGGAAATGAGCTAGAACTATATCTCTCTCAGACAACGGTAATTACACTCAGTTCATATCCTCTATCTATTATATCCTTTCGCATCTCCCTACTGTTTTTAAATAGTCAACAGGCTTTTTTGCTGAGCCCTCCATCTTCAAACATATAACCGTGTTTCCAAGCGAAACATTTAACTGAAGCGGACTCATGTCACAAAATGCAGTTTTTGAAAGGTTCACCTCATAAAGAGCATTAAAAAAGCATCTGCATTAAAATAAATTGACTAAATGAAATGTGGCTGCATCTCTCATGTTTTCCACCCATTAGCAATTTAAACATCAGTCCGTCAGTCAAAGAGCGAGCCATCGAGAAAGCTTTTATCTCGCTGTGTTTTGTTTTTTTTCTTCTTTTTTTTTTCTCTTTTTTTTGGTGCCGTTTTCATTGACCATATAGCTAATAGTCATTTTATCCAGCGTTAAGCGAGCTGTCAGACAATCACTTTGCTTAATTTCATCTCCATAACTTACATATGTATGTGCTCAGTGCTTTCATTAACCTTGCAGGCTGACTGGCGTTAATAATGATTTTGTTATTTGTGCACAGACTTGCAAAATACCTGATGAATTATTCATATTTCATTCCTCCGTTATTAAAGGCTGATGACCGTTTAATCACCTGAACTAATATATAAAATGGATCTATTTATTTATATATTTATATATAATATTGTTTTACTGTTTATTACATTGTGTTGCTATTGTGTACAATTTAGGGAAACTTTAGTGTAACTATTTTAGTGTCTTAAATGTAGATCTTTGTTTTATGTATTTTTAAAATTATGAATATATTCGAATGTATCATGATTTCATGATCTATTTAGAGTCTGTTGCGTACTGAGACACTTACATATGTTTAGTATGGTGTTGCCTAATGTTTTACTGGAAAATATTGAAAGGTGAAGTGTTTAAATTTTTGAATGTTTTATCATATTGTCAGTGATGGTTGTAAAACACACAAAATAAAGCGCTGGATCTAATCGCAAACAGTGAAAGTTTAATGAAAACAAACTCAAAAATCACTTCTCTGTCTGGATATACAGGAACCGCAAACAGAACAACCATAACATAACAATGAGATCGCACAATGAACAGAGTAATCACATGGTTTAAATAGACAGAACAATCAGAAACGAAACTAATAACAGGTGCACATAATGAAATCAATGAAAAACCATGGAAACTAACTGAAAACTAGGACACAGACCTAAAACCCACCCTATACTGAAACTAATCTACATGATCGCTTATACCTTTGAGACATTTATAAGTACAGTAAGTCATTTCTCGGTTGATTTCCCGGAAAACTGTTAACACTGTGGCTCTGGTGCTATCAAAACATTGCTCTATTTATTTCAGCATCTCGACCAGCCTGATATGGCAACATTGCCTCAACCAATGGGCGGGACTTGTGAGTCAATAAAATCTAGTACAATTTGGCTATGACTAGCCTTTGACAAGTCAACTGCATTCCTGTGATGCAAAGCAAATATTTTAGACTGGAGCTCCATGGTAGAATTTTTCTGTCAAATGTTTACTGAATGGTTCAGAATGTAAATCTCCAGCCTTCATGCAAACCCGCTGTAGAGCTGCTGTAGCCCACCAGATTGAATCTTTCAAACTGACAAACATTCAGAAAGATAAAAAGAAAAAATCTCAGTGGGCACAGAAAGGCGAAAAAAGAAATGAAAAGCAAAAGCTGTTTATGATAGTGCTAGGCTGCCCAAAATAATACTGTTTCCAGCAAAATTTCACTAACCGCTACAATCTCTTATGCATGGTTCCACTTCATATCACCTTACTCCTAATGTACGAGCGGGCATGGCCATTTATAACTTGATTGTGTTGAGGCGTCTGGTCTCATCCGCTTCCATTTATATTAACTGTACAAAAACTGTCCGTTATTCTTCTTGATATTGCGAACTGTTATTTGCTATTGTATTTTAATTGATAATCGTAATCATAAACACACTGGTTTGTAGCGCAAATTATTTCACCATTTACTTCATTTTGTTATTCTTCCAGTTATTTACTATAGTGGCTAATGAATTGGAAGTTTGCACACAATCACAGAAAAAAAGCTTACTTCCGCATTGCAAAATAACGTGAATACTGTAGGAGTGAACCGATTATTTTATTTTATTTTATTTTATTTTATTTTATTTTATTTTATTTTATTTTATTTTATTTTATTTTATTTTATTTTGTTTTATTTTATTTTATTGTCTCATTGGAAATACGTGCCCGCGGCAACATTTTTACAAAATAATATTGTGTTTTGTTTTGCGACGCGTTTAAAAAAATGAAATGTCCAGTGAGTAACGCTGAATCTGTACTGCCCTTGTAGTGGTGCAATGGATCACAAACTTCACGGTTTGGATAATTTTTCGGATCAGCAAAAAAGAAAAAAGAAAAGTACGTTTGCCTTTTATTTATTACTTAGAGCTCACTTGAAGCACTTCGATACCACAGCAAAAACTACTAGCCTAACTGATAAAGTTCAAACATTATTAAAGAAAAGTGAACATTCAGTAGTAAAATAAAAACAAATGAACAAGCAGAGATGAATACTAAATAACAAAGTTACAAAGTCTTAACAGTAGTATTCAGGTACAGAAATGAATATTTAGGCCTAAATGTAAAATAACACGTTGTTCACTGTAGAAATTAAATATAGGTTAATCTTTGTTAAAGCTGTATTTTGTTGTTTTATTAACATTAATGACACAGACAGCAGCAGGAATATTAGGCTGCTGTCACTTTAAGACCGAATGCACGGACTGAATAAACTGACAAACATCCGGTTTCTACGGTGGCCGAGACAGCTCAACGCGCTGCAACTGAAGCAAACACATGCAAATAGAGAAAAACGTGTGCAAATAGAAAAAAACGCATGCAAAAAGAAAAAAACACATGCAAATAAAAAAACACGCGTGCAAATAGAAAAAAACACCAGCAAATTAAAAAAAACATCTTCATCAGTTTCACAACACACGTGTGCTCCAAATAAGGAAACGCGCTGCAAAAGTTCACAACACAACCAAATACAGAAAACGCGCTGCAAATAACACAGACCACAACGGAAATGTTTCCAGGGGAACCAAATAAGTGACGAACCCGGCTGAGACGTGCTTATTGCTCGTGAGCTTCCCTATGCCATACTCCCTTCAAAGGGCAGATTGCAGAGCCCTTTTGGAGTGAGCAAAGGCTCTAGTGGGCTGTTAGGCAGCCGTGTGGAACGCACTTGATGAAGGGAGCAACTAAAGACAACGTGGGATGTTCCCATGACAACGCAGCACGGTGTCCATCAGCTGGTCTTACGACAGAAATATAATGCTGTTAACATAACGGATGCAAATACATTTTTATTTTTAGTTTACACAAAAAGCTTTTAAAATATGCGTTATATATCTGTGTCTCAACTTTAAAATTTTGGACCCTACATTACCTAACATTTCTTATGAAACTTTTCTTTATGAAAATGTAATAACATGAAACAATTTGTACAGTGTAACTGATGTATAGATAAATATCTTTCCTTCATGTTTTTCTTCTTTATCTTTTTTATTTATTTATTTTAGTTTCCAGCTCATTGTTCTTTTCTCATTTGTATTCTGATGACATTGAACATATTGTTAATACATTTTGTACATTGTATACAAGTTGTATGTCATAAAAAAATGTAATCTCTGTATGTTTTGCATAAACAAATAAATAAACAAATAAATAAAGTATAATTTTAAGCTGTAAGCACCAGCACGCATAGATTTATGGATATCTATGCCGGCACGTCCTAGCCGGGTTCGTCACTTATTTGGTTCCCCTGGAAACATTTCCGTTGTGCTCTGTGTTATTTGCAGCGCGTTTATGTATTTGGTGGTGTTGTGAGTATTTGGAGCACACGTGTGTTGTGAAACTGATGAAGATGTTTTCTTAATTTGCAGGTGTTTTTTTTATTTGCACGCATTTTTTTCTATTTGCATGCGTTGTTTTCTATTTGCATGTGTTTTATTTTATTTGCATGTGTTTTTTTCTATTTGCATGCGTTGTTTTCTATTTGCATGCGTTGTTTTCTATTTGCATGCGTTTTCTTCAGTTGCAGCGCGTTGAGCTCTCTCGGCCACCGTAGGTTTCTTTACTAATCAGTAATCACGCCACCGGCCTCGCACCGCCACAATAACCGAGAGAATACTTGCCGAACTGGGTATTTTAACATGACTTTGTGTGTATCTGTCCGTTTAAGAGCAAGGAAATGCGAAAGAAGAATCAATTCGTTGTTCAAGCACTGTCTGATACGTACCTCTCTCTCTATCTCTCTATCTCCCTGCGCGTGCGGCTGTGCGCACAGATAACAGCGCGCGAGTCCCGATTTTCTCCTTTTCTTCCGCATTTAAAGTCGTTTGAATGTGTAAACTGGCAAGACAATACACGTCTTTACTTGTTATCATAATTTGTCTGAAAAGGATTAAAAGTTGGTGTTCTACTGTCACTTGTCTTAATTTCAGCTGGAAACTGCAGGGATTAAGGGTTTTGCAAAAATGTAGGTATGGCGCGTTTTTTGATTTTGTTAAATCTATGCAAAAAGTGTGAAATTACTTTTGTTGGTTTAAAAAAATGACCAAAATACCTGTTAGTAGACAAATGAAATGGACTTGTGAGAGTGTGAAAAGTGTTTTAAAGAAATTTATTTTCCAAAAGTCGGGGCCAAAAGTTGCCATAGTTGAAGAAACACACATATGTTCCTTCATGTGGTTAAAGATTCATGGCCATCTGTTAGCCCTGTTAGTCTTCGGGGATGTGGCATTATTGCTCTGAGACACACCGTGAGAAAAGGGAATGAAAGAGGGAAGGCTGCAAAACGGTAAGGGACACACAGAGAAACGCCCAGAAAGCATTGTGTATTAATGGTGCCTAATATTAGTGTACAAAAAGGACCTGTATGACAGACACAGATGCAGCTCCAACACGTATACACACACACACACACACACACACACACACACACACACACACACACACAACCACATTTACTCAGGAACAAACAGACTGTGCACATTTTTCCTTCTAATAGACCTCCAGAAGGAAAGCCAGAGACCATGTACCATAACTGTTAATATTAAAATCTACTCCTCATCATTAAAATACTCATTATGCTATTAAAAATTTGTCTTTGGGGTTAATTTTAAAATGTATTACTCGGCTATGATCAAATTCTGTGGCTCTGTGTATCTTTTAAATGAATCGTTTGGTCTGTTTGATACGGTGGCCATCCGAGAGAGCTCAACGCGCTGCAACTGAAGAAAACATGCAAATAGAATAAATAACACCCGCAAATTGAGAAAAACATCTTCATCAGTTTTACATGTGCTCCAAATACTCACAACACAAATAAATACAGAAACGCGCTGCAAATAGTACAGACCACAACGAAAAGGTTTCTAGGGGACCCCAATAAGTGACGAACCCGGCTGGGACATGCTTATTGCTCGTGAGCATCCCTGTGCCCTACTCCCTTCGAAGGGGAGACGGCAGAGCCCCTGAAGAGGGGACTTTGGAGGGAGCAGTGCACTTGTGTGCCATTATTTAGCCGATTGGAACGCACTCTTGGTGAAGGGAGCAGCGAAAGACAACGTAATTTCCTCATTATCTTCACCTGGGATGTTCCCGTGACAACACAACACGGTGTCCATCAGCTGAATAGCTCTTCTTACAACAGACATTTCTTTTTATTGTTTTTAAAATATGCGATATCTGTGTGTGATTGTCTCAACTTTAAAACTTACCGTCTCATCTTTGGACCCTGCATTACCAAACATTTCTTACCTATGAAGCTGATTTGACAAAAAAGTGTACAATGTAACTGATGTATAGATTAATATATTACCCTCGTGTTCTTTTTCTCTATCTTTTTTATTTTAATTTTGTTTGTTTTTTTAGTTTTCAGCTCTTTGTTAACTCTTCTTTTCTCATTTGTATTCTGATTAACATATTGAACATATTTTGTATATTGTATACAAAGTTGTGTCATAAACATGTCATCTCTATATGTTTTGCAAGAAAAATAAAATTAAAAAAAGCAATAAGCATGTCCCAGCCGGGTTCGTCACTTATTGGGGTCCCCTAGAAACATTTCTGTTGTTGTCTGTGCTATTTGCAGCGCGATTCTGTATTTGGTTGTGTTGTGAACTTTTGCAGTGCATTTCTGTATTTGGTTGTGTTGTGAGTATTTGGAGCACACGTGTGTTATAAAACTGATGAACTGATGTTTTCTTAATTTGCTGGTGTTTTTCTATTTGCATGTGTTTTCTTCAGTTGCAGCGCGTTGAACTTTCTCGGCCACCGTAGTTTGACCACAAAACCGGGCTTAACAGTTCGTTCACAACAAATAGGACAGATATGTTTCTCTCAGATGATTGGTTCTCACGTTTAACAGTTTACTGGATGGGATTTTCTGTGGGCAATGACTTCAATTTTGGTTTGTTGCAAAAAGCTATTATATTGCTTCCAAAGACTTAGTAAGTGTGTGTGTCGTATGGGCCACTTTTATGACATTTTTATGTTGTTTTTTTTGTCCTTTCAGAAGTTTGAAAGCTCCATTCCTCATTCATTGTAATTTATATATTCAATTGGCACGGATAATGACAACTGACAGGATTTTCGTGGCAAAATTTCAAAGCTTTATACTAAACATTTTCTATATGCTAAAAAAAAAAAAACACACGTCAGCATTACTGCAACATTCAGAAACAAACATGAATGTCTTTTCTCTCTTTTTCCATCTCCCTATCTATCTCCTGTGTAGCCTTCAGAGCTGCTCTAATATAATCTATAATAACGCTGTTTGTTTTTCCCCCACTATAATGGACTCCATAAATCAAAAATCAGATTTTCTTAAAGAAATCCCCCACCAGCAAATTAGACTTTTTTTTCTTGTCCTTCTTTGGGTCTTTCCCTTCTTTTTCTTTCCCTCTTTGTGCCACATAGTGGATTGATTGAAATGACCCTTTTCCTCCACTGAAAACACTCACACGTTATTGTATTAGATGATGGAATCTTGATTTGATTGATTGTTCATTAGTTATTATTTAATACATGATCTGTTGGTTTTGTGTGTGACAGGGTGAAGCAGAAAGGACTTGATTAAGCGTAGGGCTGCGGTGGATATATTTCTGATCAATAATTGTTTAGAGATGAAATATGATCGTGCGATGATTTGCGTTGGCAAAATAAATGATGGAAAGCTGAAAAAGACAGATGCTCTGTTGAGATACTTTGGCCCCTTTACACCTGGCATCTACATGATTTTAGTGATCGGATCACAGTTGTACAGAGTCCCTAAAGGGACATTATGATGGAAAAAATTGAGACAGGAGGAAAATTTTCAAAAGCTTTGGTCGTCCTCTCGCAAAACTTTTGCTTTCCCCCAAGAAGCCTTGCGTTTGCTTACAAAACTTTTTTTGATGGAAATAATATGAGGTGGGAGGAAAAACTGTATGTGCAATGCTTTTGCGAACAAAGGCAACGTTTCTTGAGGGAAAGCAATACTTTAGTGAGAAAACAAAAAATAGATATTTTTTTTTTCTCCTATCTTATTTTTTCCATCACTTTGTCAACTTACCTCCATACAGTCAAATCTCACTTGACCATGTTGACCATGACCATGGGATAGTTTAAGAAAAAAAAAATTCTGTTATTATTTACTCACCCTCATGTTGTTCCAAATCTGTATGACCTTCTTTTACAGAACACAAATGAAAATATTTTGAAGAATGTTTTGAAGAACTGTATTTGTCCATACAGTGAATGTTAAGGTGTCGAAAACAACACTGGACAAAAAACAGGAAGACATTTTTGCAAAATATCTTCTTTGTATCACAGAAATCAATTTAATCCATCTTCATTTTGATGAACTGATATCAATTCTTACATCCCAAGAATCAATATTTTAGTCTATACTGTTTTTAGCTGATGTCTGAACAAAACTTCACTAAATATTATTTGTAGTGCACCCCCTATCCAATAATACCAATAAGCCTCAAAAACTGTCAGTTTTATCACAAAATGTAAACAATAAATGGCATTTTTATGCTCTTTAATATGGCGTGACTGATGTAGACAACTCAGTTCAAGTGATGCTGCATGCTACTACTACTTATAGCACAAAATAAATATCTGTGAACATCAGAAGAAAAAAAAAACAGTGTTCCTGGTGTTCCAGCCTGAGGAAAGACAAACAAAATGTCATAATGTTCCATTTACCTCAGGAAAGCCATTTAATGTCCATAGCTTGTTGGACTGCTAAAAAAATAACTTTAGAATTTTGCTAAATAAATATATTAACTATAATTCATATTTATTATATTTTCACTTAACAGTTAGTGATTTCTTTATTATGTACTGCATACTTCATGAAAACATGTTGTGCAATTTAATTGTTTGTATAAAACTCAGTTTATGAGTCTTGATTATTATATATAAAAAACAACAGTTGAATTCAAAAGTTTGGACTCTTTCGTTAATTTGAACCTTTAATATTATATTATACCAACTTGCAGGGTTCTCTTTATAGTTTACAGCATTAGTTGAGAGAGGTTTGTTTCCTTAAGAAAAATTGACATGTACCTGATATACAGTATATCCAAATGAATCAATATTGCATCGAATTGGAATTGAATTAATGAAGTAAAAGCTAATTTCATTATGGGTGAACTATCCCTCTAAAATCCATGTGTAAATGCTCACAAGATGTATTGTGGTCTCATCCAACCCGATCTCACGGCAATTCGTACGAATTTTACGAGGTGGCATATACGAATATGAATTCGGTGGCATTACGAATTCATAAGATTTTTGTTAAATCGTACATATTTTACGAGTTGCCAAATTCGTATGAATTCGGAAGAATGCCCGCCCCTAAACCTACCGATCACTGGGGTTTAGACAAATGAGTGAGGTCGTACGAATTAGCCACCTTTTAATCACTCGTACGAATTGGTCGTCAGAAAAGTAACAACACAGCCCTCCTCAAAAGATATGCAAGATACTGTATGAGTTATCAATCATGTCTGTGCCATAGTGAATTGTATCCAGTTTCATCCTTATTCAGCAGGCCTCTATAGGTTCACTCCACACTCTACATGAGCCGCTCCACTTCACCATAATCCTTTCTAACATCTAAAGCCTCTTTAAAAGAGAGATACCAAGAGGAAGTGAGAAATGAAAGCAGGACAGGGGCCAGGGGGTGTCTCTGAAGCCCGTCACACTGCTAGGCAGTCAGAGAGTGGAGTGGGTGGGTCTGGATATATTGTGTTAGTCTAGTCTTTAATTATTCATACATCCTCTCTTTGTTCTCCAGTGAAACTGCCTTTGAGCTACCTCTGCATGTGCTGTTAACATGTCGGTTACAGTCATAATCGAGTATATAGTCCGTTCAAGTCCTGGAGAAACAGAGGGGTATGTACGTACAGTACAGTGGTGTGAATTGACTTCTGTTCCTCTAGGCGCCAATGTGAATGCTTCATGAACCCAAAACTGCCAAATGCTTTGCGAGGTAAATATCAACCGCGATGGCAGCGGCGCACAACCGGCAGCCTGCAAGAGGGAGATTACACACACACACACACAAGCCAACACACTCTGTTGTGAAGCGAGAAACCGATCACCGAGGACACGAAGAGCGAGGGAGAGAAAGAAATGATCCAAATCGCATTGGATTGGAGTGAAATGTAGAATGTGAACTTTAGATCTGATGGACTGGGCGTCTTGACAGCTGCTGTATGAGATGCGCTTGAAAATAACTCTTGTGTTTGTGAGGAAAACGGTGTGAGTGAGTGACACAAAAAAGATCGATGACTTGAAAGGGACTTCTCCTCTCCGGTTTAGTCAGAATGATGAACAAGGATGGTTTATTGACACTGAGAGATTAAAGAACAAATGTTATATAAATCAACTCGAGGGGTGTGTTTAGAATGTAATGGAAATTAGCATCAGTGCGAGCGTGTGTGCAAAGTGCTGCTTTCTGCTCTGTATCATGGCAGGCTGTTTATCTTTCACCCGTTTTTAACTACCTGCTGTATTTTCTCATTACGGTTACTTTACTACCTGTCACTTTTCCTTTGGTTGATGTAAATTAGGAAGGAAAGCTGTTCCTGTATAAGCTGTAATAAAAGCATGAGTGTCTGTGAATGTGTCCGGGTTGCAAATGTAGCATGTGTGCCTTTTCAACTTAAAGCTGATGTGACTATTCAGCAAACTGTCGGTAATACCAAGACAAAAGTATGTGGACACCTGAGCACCACACATGCTTCATTTAAAGGAACCCAGTTAACCCAAAGTGAAATTTCTCATCCTCATGTCATTCCAAATTTGTATGACTCTTTCTTCCATAAAGCACAAAAAGAGGAAATTTTACAGGTACATTTTTAGTAAACTGATGCTTTCAAAATTCAAAAAGGACATAGAAACATAATGAAAGTATTGTAGAAGTGCTCCATATATTTTGTGCTATATATTCAAGTCTTGCTTGGTTTCACAGACAGGGTTTAGATTAAGCCAGGATTAGGCTTTAGTTCAATTAGGACATTTATAGATTTTGTTTAGTTAATGCTAAACGTTTTATAAAACGTTCATAAAACATAACTGATTGATACATATTTTAAGATATGTCAGTGCAAGTTGCTTTCAGTTACAACAGCACAAACATGTATTTTAGTCTGGGACTAGGCTTAAGCCTTGTCTGTGAAACCAGAGGCTAGAGTCATATTTTATATACACTTCAGTCATTATTCACCGAAATCTTGACATTTGCCCTTCTTCGACCCCTGGAGATATCATATTTATATAATGTATATATATTATTTATATAATATTATAACATATATATAATAATTTGAGTCTTTTCAATGAAGGCTTGGAATATAACGCACAAGTGTGATACCTTTAAGCCAGGCATTCACATCTGCGATTTCAACAATGTTTTTGTTAAATACCAACTCTCACTGTACGAGTAAATCGCATGCGATGTAAAGCAAAAGCTCAGGATTTACTGTATGTGCTCACATTATACGGTCCGATCATCGAGCTGCGACTTGACTGCACACACTATACGTGTGTTGCTATTTCAAAAGAAGAAACATGCTTTTCTGGAAGAAACACGCTGCTTTTGTCATAATGTGCAATTCTGCGTGCTGAAACGTCCAAGAGGCGCTGACCTATATGGACTCAAAGCGCAGGTGGCTTGAAAGATGTCGGCAATATGGTTTATCCATTTTGCGACATGAACTGGAGGTAAGCAACCGTCTGCTAAATTGCAGATAGTTTTGATAGGTATTTTATTAATAGCCTATCGTCATGGTTTCATTTCTGTTTTTGCAGTGAGGGAAAAAACACTGAGTTTAGAGCAATCGGTTCGCAGCTGCTTAAACTGTGCGATACCCATCCGACTGCCAGTCGGGAGAGATCAATCACCTCTTGTTTTCCCCTGTATACTGCACAACAAACGCCACGCGACAAAGCTAAATTCGGCCCAACTTTTGCGTCCTTTTTTAAGCTTGAAAGCGTCATGGGAGCTATATGGGTGCTTTCACACTTGGTTTGATTTCTTTGTCCGAACCCAAGTTCAATTGCTGTCCCCATCCCTGTCACCCATTGGAAACTGCAGTACGTTCCTATTATCAAAGCAACCGCTATTTACCCCTGTGTAAGGTAAGGCGGCAAAAAAAAAAAATCCATCATGTTGCTTGCTTCACTTTTATATTTTAGTTTTTTAACCTTTGGTTTTCTTTCCAAACCATCAACACTTGTTGAAAAATATTTTTTCAAAGTAAATCCTATACTAGGTTTTTTTTTTCAGTGTATGTGTCGGCGAATGTACTGCAGATGTTCTCAAAAACTTGAAGGCAAACAGAAATGAGACATTATCTCTGCATAAGTGCATCAGTCCGGCTTGTCAGGAAAGTGAGTGAGAACTCACGCAAACACAGTTTAACCAAATCATACATCATCAGTAGCGGTTCACTTCTACGATCTATGATTGCGTTATTAGCAGCAAACCATTTCTTTTTTTTAAAGCAGACTCGGGTTATCCAAACGAACCAAACTCTGACGTCAAACAAACACGAGTGCTAGTGTGAAAGCACCCTATTGCATGGAAAAGAGAGACCAGGACAATTGTCATTTTGTGTTGTGTGGAAGAAATCATGCTATGAGGGAACAATATGAAAGTGAGTAAATGACACTTTTTTTGTGTGGTTGAACTCATACTGTAGCTTTTTAATTTAAATAAAAAACATGGGTGTTGTGGTGGTCCTCCCTTGTGATGGGAGTTTGTTGCTACAACAGCTTCCACTTTTCGGAGAATTATTCTATTAGATGTTGGAACATGGGATTTGCTCCTAGACACATGAGTTTAGTAAAAGATGCAGCTGAAATAGCCAAAGCTGTTAAACAGAAGGGAGATCCTTCATACCTCGCCAAATAGTGTATTATACAAAAGTCTTACATTTAAGTATGCACAGTAGTGTATGTGTTGTTCAAATCACTCAAATAAGCCGTAATCCATCGGGAAGATGTGACTGACATGGTTAATTATGCTCACTCGCCAGTCCTCGGAGAGAGAAGAGATGAAAAGACAGGATAAAACATGCGCGGAAATTTGAAGTCTGTGATATTTGGAAGTATAACAGATTCTCTCTGGTCTTACGCTATGTTTTGTTTCAAAATCCCTATTCATTTCCTGTCACATATGCACGTATACTTCAGCTGAGCTTTGCTCTCCATCTAAGGCCGAACCCCTCAGACAGATTTAAGTGGCAATAGCAGAAGTACACGCGCGCACCTCTCACATTTACAAAAACCAGAGCAGGCTTGCAAAACCCCCTGGAGATGAGCAGCCATTTCTACAGACGGATTTTCACTGATCTACTGCAAATGATGAATTAATTATTCTACGGAAAGGAGAGGACAGAGGAATCTGTAATTACCTGTCAAAATTCGGGACATTACAGTGGCAGAAAATCCATGGGCCCCTGAAAATATAATCTCCCTGTTTGCAGTCTTATCCCAAGTCCCATTCAAGCCGATTGACAGATTATTGTTTTCTCTGGCAGTTCCTGAATTGTGATATGAGACATGATGGTAATGAAAGGTGCTTTTGGCCAGATGGTTCAGTCCTTCATCTCGATTGGACAACAGCGGCATTGCGGTCTGTGCATCAATGGAATGAAAAGCTGGTTAATGTAGTGTCGAACTTTTGGAACATTTAATTTGATGTTTAAAAAAAGCTGCTTAAAAATACATTTTAGACCACTGTAAAAATTTGGTTTTGAGTTGGTTATGATGTAACAGTTATGCAGTTTTATAACTGGCCTTTAGCAAAACTAGTTCAGGGGGTTGTTAGGTGCGATGCTAGAAATATCTCTTTTAGTGGCCTCAAGTGGCTTATTGCTTTTATAAAACGGTGACAAAAGCATTATAATAAGACCCAAGTGTGCCATAAAGAATACAGTGATTTTCCAGCTAGGTAATATAGTTCAGAAGCCTAGCTGTTGACTGTTTATGGCTGAAAAGCTATGTAGAGATCAAAGATTATGTGGTGAAAATCAAGTTTTTAATGTTGTTAATATGTCTATGTGGGTGTTTTAATAAGAACAAACCGCTTATTTTGTCATATTTGTTAAATCTAGGAAATCATTCATTTTAGTCTATAAACTGAATAATTTGGCACGCAGCCACTTAATAGAGGCTGGAGATCACTGTGTTTATCTGACCACCATTTTATTTATTTTTTTATTATTATATTTTTTGGAGAGCCCAGGACAATAGTAGAGAGATGTCGTCTTTATTCATTTATTTATTTATAGGGGGTGACAATAAAAAGCAACACAATCTTTTTTTAATGTGTATATGCTTTCTTTCCCTTTGTAAGTGTTGTTCCGCCGATGCTACTGCACTATAAAATATATTTTAAGTGTGTGAGGTTTTAGTAGATCTGACTGCTTGTCAAAATGTGATAGTGTCAGTATTGATATATATCTATCTGAAGTTCAATTCTGTTTGAAACAGACAAACTGCCCCAGGGGGAAGGAGTCAGGTGTTTAAAAACGATATGTGAAAAACCCTAAAACAATATTGCTCCGCTCGTATCTCATGTAAAACAACACGACACGCAAAATGAAAAAAATTAAATAAAAAATAAAAAGAAGAAACACTGGCATATTGTGTCTGACAGTCAAGGTGTAAAGTTCTCAAAACATTATCACAGGTAAACTTGTGGATGAGCGTGTGATTCAAGCTTTTGAGAGTTGATATGTTTGACACATTTTTTACTTCATGGCTCACATAATTTTTTTTTTTTTTTAATGAAGAGTTTTATTTACAACATGAATATTATTGCTGTAGTGATCAAGCTCTTACTTCACTCTAGAAAAAGATAAAGATAGAGACAATTTTGGCCTCGCTTGACACTTTTTTTTTAATTGTCTGTGTGTCTTATCTTTCAAAGGATGGATTCTGCTCATTTTAAGAAGGTTCAGTTTATTTGATCTGTTGTAACTGCAAAACAACTTACATGGTAATAGTTCATTGTGTCTACATGTGCCAGTGTTTGTTCCAGTGTCAGGAGTTAGATTCTGTCTGTGTTCACAGTTAACCAGTCATGCTTTTATGTATTTTCTCAGTTAATCTTTTGTCATGGAATAGGTTGTTTGATTTTGAGGTGCTAAATGCTAATGTTATATCATTTGCCATCGATTAGGAAGGTTTATTGGGACATAGCCTATAGCAGTCAGTCTCTTCCACAACATTAAAGCTGTGTTCCCAATTTTTAGGCATGTTCCAAACAGTGGGCGGGAAAATAATGCTGCTTACGAGATGATAAGGTAATCCCAGAATGCATTGCCAGCTCAGTGAAAATTCAATCCAAGATGGTGGATGAAGTCAAATCCCTATATTTATAAATTGATTATAAATTAAGGTGATGTACAGTATATTTTATTCAGCAGTGCAAAGTATTGAGGAAAATAGTGCTAATGTAATTAAAAATAAACTATTTCCCCCAATAGTTGTGAGTGCTATGTATTTGTTGATTATATTAGCATAATTGGCAACGTGCTAATATTAGATTCAAATCAACAGTGATGGTTAGAAAATAAAAAAATAAATTAACTTGCTTTGTCACTGCAAAGCCTCTAAAACAGAATGTGAGGAAATGTGTATTAATTTGGATAGAAACAAAACAAGATATAAATAAGCAAGCCAGAGACCACAAACATCACAAGCTAGATAAAAAAAACATCACAAGCATTTTATTTTAAGTTGTTTGTGTTACAGTAATTGTATATTTAAATACTGAACAATAATCACTAACTACATGCACTTACTATAGGGTTAGGATTAGGTTTTGGTTTAGGGTTTAGTTGCATGTCATTTTGCATAATTTATAGTTATTACTACAGTAACAACATGTAACAAGGATACTGTAAAATAAAGTGTTACCCAAAAATCACACCTTTATTTGTAAATAATGTAATTTAGTTTCAGAAGAATGGAGAAAAGAAAGCTGCTGGAGGACTACAGTGCATCGGATAAGAACAGGAGTCAGTCAGTTCCAGGCATGCTGTGACATGCAACATCAGTGGCTTGTAGTGTCGGTAGTTCTTTGGTTCCAGTGTAGACAGTGTTAGATAGCTGCAGTAAACAGTGAGGCAGCTGACTAGAAGCAGAGCAGTTTCCTGACCTAGTTATTCTGTTCATTGTTTGCATTATTTGTATTATTAGGACTAAATCACTAACAATTAACCCTTATAGAGAGCCTGTTAGCCTAGAAATATCTGTCAGTGTGGTGGTGATTCAGATCAGCGGTTCTCTTTCACCCACTGCTGGTGGTTTGTGAGTAAAAACAGTGATAATTGTAAATAAATATAAATAAATAACCATTTAATGCAGATATATTTATCTCTTATGCTCAAGGCTGCGTTTATTTGATCAAAAATACAGTAAAAACAGCAATATTGTGAAAATATTATTACAATTTAGAATAACTGCATTTTATTTTCATACTTTTTTAAATGTAATTTATTCCTGTGATGACAAAGCTGAATATTCTGTATCATTACTCCAGTCTTCACAGTGTCACATGATCCTTCAGAAATCAATCTATGCTGATTTGGTGCTCAGGAAACATTTCTTCTTACTATCAATGTTGAAAACAGTTGTGCTGCCTAATATTTTGTTGGAAACCACGTGATAATTTCTTTTTAGGACTTTTGATTAATAGAAAGTTCACCACGACAGCACTTTTTTTGCAATCGTTTGTAACATTATAAATGCCCTTACTGACCTTTTTTATTAATTGAATGCATTCTTGCTGAATAAAAGTATTAATTTAAAAAACATTGTCAGCAGCAGTTGAGGCACGAATGAAATTAAAGCTGGATGTAATCGCAAGCAGTTGATATTTAATGAAAACAAAATCAAAAGAACACTTCTTAAATTTCAGAATACAAAACACAAACAACCAGAACAACCACTTCGTAAAGACGAAATCGGACAAAGACATAACAATAACAGGGCTATATATATATATACAAAGAATAATCAAATGCAGGAAACAAAAGAGGCATATCAACTTAATCAAACAATGAATAACCAAAAAAAACCCAATAAAACAGTCAAACAATGAATAAGCAACAAAAGCGAACACAGGAAACAGTGCAAAACCACCTCAATACAACTCAAACAAAACTCCAACTCAGGCAAAACGTGACAACTTTTGAACGGTAGCATATTAAATTGTTATTCTATTTCTTTTCTTTTTTTACAGAAAGGTAAAAACGCATCTATTGTTAATGTTAAAGGCTTGTCATTGTTTAAGGCTCGTCAAGTTAAAGGCTTGTCATTGTTTAAGGCTTGTCAAGTTAAAGGCTTGTCAAATTACTCATTGTAATTCGGTGCAAATTAATCTGTTAATAATTTTGTGTTCCCTATCAGTCAGTCACATTCAACATTATGTCATAAGTGACTGACTATTGAGATCCCAGGTTGCAATATGCCAGTCACTTATGACGTAACTTTTCCGTTCCCTCCTTCAGAGAACAGGGGTTACATTAGTAACCAAGACGTTTGCAAATTAGGCCTATGCAGTTAATATTAATACATTTACATTTATAAGGGCATATTTGTTTGTATAGTTTTTTAAAAACTATTATGATTATGTTGGGACTACTTAATGTCGGATGCTAAATCTGGCTCATGAAGCCAGGCCGGTCACCGTAATTTTGCCAAGTATGACATGTTCCTGGATCAACATATTTAGTCTAAAACATGTAGAAATGTAGTCTCATCCCTGTCCCTACCTCTAAACCTACCCATAACTTATCCCTAAAATCAGAGGGAACTGATAGGTGAATAACACCGATGTAGAAGCACCTAACCCTGGTTGTAAGCCTAAACTTGACATAAACTGTAAACTTGTCCCTCAAATCTGATTGGTTGATTGGAGTGATGTTCCAGATGTTAATCCAGGAACATGTTGTACTTGGTGAAATCACATTCAGCAAGCAGAGCCACTGTTCTAGATAGAGCTGAATGAAACAACCTTTCTGCACTGATCTCTCTGACCTCTATCATGTGGTAAAGATTTAATTTAAAACTTTACAATCTGGCTTCCCGCAGCAATGTCGTCACACTAATGCTCTGCTCGCTGACCTGAATGGATGAGACAGGAATTGTAACATATTGCAGTAATGGCTGAGTTAAATTAAGCAGTGGACTCAAACCTCTGTTTCCTCTAACTGGCCCATGATCTATGGTAACCGCAGGTGATAGTCACTAGGATATGGGAGTGATGATGTCACAAGGATAATTAAAAAGCAATCAGCCGAAGGAAGGCAGTGCAGGCGAATAAGGTTTGATTCATGTGACCTACCAATGAGCATTTCCATTAGGAAGAGGAGAACGGGCCTTTATCACAATTCACCCCAATCTCCTCTCTCCCTCTCTCTATCTTACTTTCCCTATATCTGTCTCACTCTTTTCCCATTCCTTTACTTCCCTCAGTAGGAAAGTCCGTATAAGTGAATGAAACGCCTCCGCAGTGACCGAGAACTTTTCTTCCTCGGGATATTACTGGTGCTGTAGCCGCCGATGAAGTTAACCCCAACTCTATTACTACCGTCCATGAATAGCGCTGACCTTAGGTCACTGAGAAATTTCCAGTTTGTTCTTGTTCTCCGTCAACTGACTCATACTGTAGGAAAGAGTCATGTGAGACACATCAATAAAGAATAATTTACAGATCATGTTCCTCTTTCTTGGTTCGTGATCCTCTCAGCGCTATTGGCCGTGGCTGTGAAGCAGTATGGCTTTAGTTTATTCATGGGCATTAAGCTTTGATGAACGCGCATATTTCACCTTTATGTCCTTCACTGAGAAGAGCAAAAGTGTAATGAAATGAAATCTCAGTCTCTGTTGGTCTGTAAATGAAGAGAACAGGCTGGGTTTGAACAGGATTATAGGCAGGGAATGCTGTTCCTGTTTTCTAATTCCTTCCATGTTACTTCCTTTCTTAATTTCTTCCTTCCTGTTTAGCGAGATTAAAGGCAGAGATGTGCTTTTCCTGTTTACTAATTTCTTCATTACTTCCATACATACATACTTTCTTATTTTTTTTCCTTCTTACTTCATTCTGTACATTCTTCCATACTTCTTTTCTCGATTTCTTCCTTCGTTTAACATGCGATTATAGGCAGAGATTTTTCGTAATTCTTTTTTCCTTTCATACTTCCTTACTTAATCCTTTCCTCCTTACATCATTCCTTGCATTCTTCTGCACATACTTCCGTTTCCTTATTTCTTTCCTGTTTAACATGCGATTAAAGGCAGAGATGTACTTTTCCTCATTTCATTCCTTACTTCCATATTACTTCCTTATTTACTTCCTTGATTATCATTTTTTCCTTACATCATTCTTTCCTTTCCTCCTTATTTATTTTCTCACATAATTTCTTCCTGCCCTCCCATGTCCCTTTCTTCTTCTTTTTTGCCTTCCTCTCTTCCTGCTATCCATTGTTCCTTCTTTCTTTCCTTTATTGTGGTGGTGCGTGCAAACAGTGTTGTTTCCTCAACTATTCTATTTTATTCTGCTTCTGCACAATTTTCTCCAATTACCTCGCTTAATTTTATATGAATCATTTGCGTACAATTACCAATTGCGTTGCGTTTTATAGATCATTTCAATTTAGACATTTAATTGTTTCTATTATTTTTAACAAAGTCAAGAGGTACATAATACCTCGAATTGTATTCATCTGTATGACAGTAGCATGATTGGGGCATGATTTGATTTCTCCTGATAGATTGTGATCCCTTTAAAAGCACATAGTTTGTATAATCATTGAGCATGTGTGTAAAATCAGAGTTCATCTGTAAAATCACAACAAGATTGGTCTTCAGAAAGTTGTGAGGTTTTGAATGGTTTCAGAAAGACTATACCACATGTACACTATAAAAGCACACTGTTTAGCAGCGTCTTGTTGTTCCTCTCCATTCTTTATCACTTTATAGTGCTGTAGGTTAAGGGCATGTCATCAGAATGCTTTGCACTTTTTCATACACACACAAACACTTGAAAACTCTCATATACACAACTTTCCCTCAGCCTTGAAATTGAGAGGTTGTTTAAAGGTTTATTTTTCAGCTTAGCCAACAGAACATGGGGTGAATAAAAAAAAAAGAAACTTCACTCTTGTACTCTTTTGTTTGAATTTTTGTTTTTTGTAGAGTACAGTTTATGCAAGCATAGAGCCACACAGTTGTGGTCAGAATTATTGGCACCTCTGGTAAATATGATCAAAGATGGCTGTAAAGATAAATCTGCATTGTTTATCCTATTGATCTTTCATTAAAAAAATTAGCAAAAATCTAACCTTTCATTGAAGTAAAAGAATTGAAAGTGGGGGGGAAATCACATTATGAAATAAATGTTTTTCTCCAAAACACATTGGCCACATTTATTGGCACCCCTAGAATGTGTTATGAGTAAAATATCTCTGAAGTATATTCCCATTAATCTTTAAAAAAAAAATTGCATACCAGGGTGACTAGGAACATGAAATTGTCCAGCAATGACTTGTTTCACAGGAGTATAAATATGAGGAAACAAAGGCCAAATTCGCTTAACCATCAATCACAATAAGTAAAACCAAAGAATATAGTTCTGATGTGCATCAAAATATGGCTGTAAGAAAATAGCTAAAGCATTGAAAATTCCCATTTCCACCATCAGGGCAATAATTACTGTAAGAAGTTCCAATCAACTAAAGATGTTACGAATCTGCCTGGAAGAGGATCCGTGTCTATATTGTCTTAATGCATTGTCTTAATGCAAAGACTCTACCAGGATCACAGATGGAGAATTGCAGAGATTAGTTGAGTTTTGCGGTTAGAAAGCCAAAATAAAATAAAAAAACAGGGATATAAAGTACCCCATGCCCATGGTTAAATATATCGCTAGATCTTTAATGTTGTGGGCATATTTTATTTGCTGGAGGTCCTGGAATTTTGCTATTCTAGCAAATACCAACAGATAAAAAATCAAAATCTGCCGGCCTCTGCTAGAAATCTTATAATGGGCCGTGGTTGGATCTTCCATCAGGACAACGATCCAAAACAAACATCAAAATCATAACAAAAATGTGTCACTGAGCACAAAATGAAGCTTCTACCATGACCATCTCAGTCCCCTGACCTAAACCCTGTAGAAAATGAGTAAGGTGAACTGAAGAGAAGAAGCATCAACATCTGGAGAGATTCTGTATGGAGGAATGGTCTCTGAACGCTTGTCAGGTGCTGCAACGCATTCTCATCCCAAGGCGTCACTAAAATGACAATTTTGACCATGCTTCAATATTCGACGCTTTAGGCACCCTTTAGCGTCAGTTACATGACGCGATCCTAGGGCGTCATCTTACTGACGCTTTACCTAAGCGTCAGTTAGATGACGCGGGTAGGTTTAGGTCTGGGGTAGGGTTAGGATTAGATAGCGTCATCTAACTGACGTTAAAGGTAAAGCGTCAGTAAGATGACGCCCTAGGATCGCGTCATGTAACTGACGCTAAAGGGTGCCTAAAGCGTCGAATATTGAAGCATGGTCAAAATGATTCCCAAGGCGTCAGTTTCATGACGCCTAGGGATGAGAATGGGCTGGGTGTCCTCCAAAACTCATCAGCCATTATAGGAAAAAAATCAGAGCTGTTATCAAAAGAAGGTTGCAAAAAGTATTTAAAGGGTAACTAAACCCCTGGTCAGAGCCTGACTCCACCCACTGGCAATATTTGAAAAATGCTGGAAAAGTGGGCGGAGCCCAGCGGAGATAGAGGGGATGACCGGATACTCTATCCTGATCGTTTTCAATACTCGCAATTAGGGATGTCCCGATCCGATCACGCGATCGGAAATCGGGCCCGATCACGTGGTTTCAGACTCGATCGGAATCGGACGTTACCTCCCGATCAGGACTCGGATATATGTAAATTAGGGGTGTAACGGTACATGTATTCGTAATTATTGAACCTTTTCGGTACAGGCTTCCGGTTCGGTACGCATACAAACCGAACGATTCCTAGGACCATTTTTCCTGCAGACAAAATCCGCGCTGGCGCGATCACCACAACGTTGCGCAACATCAAATGGCAAATGTAATGAAAGCGGAACGAAACTCATTATATTGTGCTTACGGACCATTTATCAGTTCGGACCAGCAACATCTGTGGAGCGCGAGATCAAGCGACACTGTGCTAAGAGATCGAGTGAAGAAAACATTTGAATTCGCCACTGAAGTAATAACATTACATTTACATTTACATTTATTCATTTAGCAGACGCTTTTATCCAAAGCGACTTACAAATGAGAACAATAGAAGCAGTTAGACTAACAGTAGGACAACAATACGTAAGTGCTATAACCCCTCTCAGTTTAATCTTAGTTTTTTTTTTTTTTTTTTTTTTTTTTTTTAATAGAATCGCTGCGAGATCTAGTGAGAAGCATTCAAATATCTCCGTTATTAACCGTAGATCTCTATTAGATCAAACAGCGCTGACGTGGGAACCAGGAGAAACATTGTGCCGTGAATGAACATGGATTTAATGTTGCACTTCAAAACTCCAATATTATATAAATATATATTTAAATGTTATTTTTAATGTGATTACCAAAACATTATTTGTTCATCCTTCAAAGATTACCCCCATTTATAAACCTGAAAGTTTCAAGATAGGAAAACTAAAACTAATTTAAAAATAGTTTTTCTTTTAATAAATAGGAAATTTCTCTGGCATTTCTTTCTTTTTGCTGTATCGTATCGAACCGCAAATTTTGTGAACTGTTACACCCCTAATGTATATACACTCACCGGCCACTTTATTAGGTACACCTGTCCAACTGCTCGTTAACACTTAATTTCTAAGCAGCCAATCACATGGCGGCAACTCAGTGCATTTAGGCATGTAGACATGGTCAAGACAATCTCCTGCAGTTCAAACCGAGCATCAGTATGGGGAAGAAAGTTGATTTGAGTGACTTTGAACGTGGCATGATTGTTGGTGCCAGAAGGGCTGGTCTGAGTATTTCAGAAACTGCTAATCTACTGGGATTTTCACGCACAACCATCTCTAGGGTTTACAGAGAATGGTCCGAAAAAGAAAAAACATCCAGTGAGCGGCAGTTCTGTGGGCGGAAATGCCTTGTTGATGCCAGAGGTCAGAGGAGAATGGCCAGACTGGTTCGAGCTGATAGAAGGGCAACAGTGACTGAAATAACCACTCGTTACAACCGAGGTATGCAGCAAAGCATTTGTGAAGCCACAACACGCACAACCTTGAGGCGGATGGGCTACAACAGCAGAAGACTCCACCGGGTACCACTCATCTCCACTACAAATAGGAAAAAGAGGCTACAATTTGCAAGAGCTCACCAAAATTGAACAGTTGAAGACTGGAAAAATGTTGCCTGGTCTAATGAGTCTCGATTTCTGTTGAGACATTCAGATGTTAGAGTCAGAATTTGGCGTAAACAGAATGAGAACATGGAACCATCATGCCTTGTTACCACTGAGCAGGCTGGTGGTGGTGGTGTAATGGTGTGGGGGATGTTTTCCTGGCACACTTTAGGCCCCTTAGTGCCAATTGGGCATCGTTTAAATGCCACGGCCTACCTGAGCATTGTTTCTGACCATGTCCATCCCTTTATGGCCACCATGTACCCATCCTCTGATGGCTACTTCCACCATGTCACAAAGCTCTAATTATTTCAAATTGGTTTCTTGAACATGACAATGAGTTCACTGTACTAAAATGGCCTCCACAGTCACCAGATCTCAACCCAATAGAGCATCTTTGGGATGTGGTGGAACGGGAGATTCGCATCATGGATGTGCAGCCGACAAATCTGCGGCAACTGTGTGATGCCATCATGTCAATATGGACCAAACTCCCTGAGGAATGCTTCCAGCACCTTGTTGAATCTATGCCACGAAGAATTGAGGCAGTTCTGAAGGCAAAAGGGGGTCCAACCCGTTACTAGCATGGGGTACCTAATAAAGTGGCCGGTGAGTGTATATTCTTATTATTTTTTTATACACTTTTAAAACATTTTCATTTTTTGTTTACATGCCTGCCGGGTATTTTAAGTTGAGGTGCTATTTGTTTTTATATTAGACTTGTTCTATATTTACTGTTGCACTAAAGTCCAAAAGTGAAGATTTTATGTTATTTATTACTTGATTGTTCAAGCTCACAGAAGTGCTCTGTTTGTTAACAGAATTGTTGAATGTTAAAATAAGGTGAATTAAATAAAAAATAAGGAACATCCTGGATCTGTTTTTTCTCTCTTCTTTATTCTTTTTTTATGCATTATATAAGTATCGGATCGGGACTCGGTATCGGTAGATACTCGAAATCAAATGACTCGGACTCGGACTCGAGGGCAAAAAAACCTGATCGGGACATCCCTGCTCGCAATTCCAACTCCTGACTTGCTACAGTGGTTTTGACGAAACAAGATGGTTTTTATACTGCCATGGGCGTGGTAGCTCGTACCAAGGGCGTGGTAAGCTGAAACCTGCTTATGTCAGCTCTCACCGCTACCGTCACGAACTACCGCAAACATCCAATAGGAAAATTCAACTGCAGTAGCCACCGTTCAACCTGAAGAGGGCAGCACTCAGACGTTTTTACACCATATATTGTAGAATTAAAACACTTTATACCCAAATGTCAAAAAAGTTACTCGAATCAATGAACAGCACTAATAAAGCCCCAGTCTTACAGATCATTAATTAAAAAAAGTTGGTTTAGTTATCTTTTAATAAAAGGGTGCCAATAATTATGGCCAATGTGTTTTGGAGAATAACATTTATTTCATAATCAATTCTTTTACTTCTATGAAAGGTTAGATTTTTGCAAATTTTTTAAATGAAAGATCAAAAGGATAAACAATGCAGATTTATTTTTACAGCCACCTTTGATCATATTTACCAGGGGTGCCACAACTGTATGATAGACAGACAGACAGACAGACAGACAGAGAGACAGACAGACAGACAGACAGACAGATAGATAGATAGATAGATAGATAGATAGATAGATAGATAGATAGATAGATAGATAGATAGATAGATAGATAGATAGATAGATAGATAGATAGATGATAGATAGATAGATAGATACACTGTAAAAAATAATCCTGTAAAAAAACGGTAAATTACTGGCAGCTGTGGTTGCCAGCATCATACCGTAAAAATATGGTGTGTTACCGTTTTTAAAATTAACAGCTAAATACCGTTTTGTCAGCTACAGCTATATGCTGTTAAATTAACTGTAAATTAACAGCATATAGCTGTAGCTGACAAAACGGTATTTAGCTGTTAATTTCAAAAACAGTAACACACCGTATTTTTACGGTATGATGCTGGCAACCACAGCTGCCAGTAGTTTACCGTTTTTTTACAGGATTATTTTTTTTACAGTGTAAATACCTTTAAGTACTGTGGTATTCTGCCATGTTTCTCACTGACATGCCCCCAACTCATAAAAATCAGGGCTTAAAGAAAATCCCAAGCTTTCCACTCATATTAACGACATTGTGGTGGAGGTCATGTGCAACTCGTAAATACGATCTTTCCAACATGGCTTGAACGCACCATTACATTCAGAGCCTTTGCCATCACTGTACGCTTATCATAGTAGTTGTGTTACTACTCACAACCCCATCTCAATTTTAAATATACCCTGCATTTTCTGTTATGTGGATAAAAAAGAGAACACAACACTAGATAAACTTTTAGATTTATTCTTATACAACACTAGAAAGACTTTTACAATATGCCTTAAAACAGGCATACATACAGTAATTACATACATGCATACCTTAACTGTTCATAAAATACAAATATACTCTCAAGTCAGGTTTCAGTGAACACTAGCCCATTACTTTATATCAAAACAAATAGTTTATAAAATAAATATCAGTATTTGATACTTTTGGACTGATGGTTAAAGTCTTTTCTGCACAGTTTTCCAAGTTATTTTACACACCTCTTTTCTCCGTGCAGCTTTGGTCCTCTTTTACAGATTTATTCCAATAAAGTATCTGAAAAATAAGAGGAGAACATTTTCAATTAAATGATTTGCAGTGTATAATTTTGATTATTTAAAAATGTCTAATCAAAAACTACTGGATAATTAACTGAAGACTTGGAATAAACTGCACAGGTCAAGTTCTGTGTCAGTCTGGAAATGTGAGCTTTGTTTTAGTGAAACAAAATGCAGACATATATGACATACTTACCAAGAATGATAAAACAAGGAGACACAGGCAAGCATTTTCTCAAGGTCAGCAGGAGTGGCAGACATCTATTGGTAAATAAAACAATTAAGATGACTGACAGTATCTGCAAATAATATTTTTAAAACGTAATGTGCTACTTGTTGCTTATATTCTACAGAGGCAATAGGCCTATCATTCAGAATATGAATGGTTTATGTAAAAATTATATTTTTTTCATTTACTCACCCTCATTCAAATTTAAACTCCAATGATGCAAAAGATGATATTTTCATTGGGATGAAATGTCTGTTTGTCCCTACAATGCAAAAGAAGAGAATGGGGATCAAACTTTCAAACACCAATAGTCATAGTAAATGAAGGATAAAGGTAATTCATATGGGTCACATGGTTTAACTAGTTTTCTGAAGTGATTCAATTTGTTTGGGTGAGAACAGACCAAACACTTTTCACCGTACATCTAGGCCTTCTAGTCTTCTGAAGTGAAGCGATGTGTCGGTGTAAGACAAATATCCATATTTAAAACTTTATCAACTAAAATAACTAGTTTCCTGCAAAGGCCATACGCATTGATTTACGGCAAAAGAATAACATTTGAACTTGACACACAACGTAATGACGAACGCAGTTGCCCAGCCCTGTGTGTTTGAACTGAGAGAGGCGTCAAAGCTTACGCTACTCCTACATCTATGTCATACATTTTTAAGTGTTACTCTTGTGGCGTAGTTTTAAATATGGGCATTTTTCTTACAAGAACGCGTCGCTTCACTTCAGAAGGCCGTTATTAAGCCCTCTGATCTGTTTTGGACACTTTTATGATGGATATATGCACTTGTATGGACTTAAGAAAAATGGGGCCCATTCACTGACATTAGTTTGGAAGAGCCAGGACATTTTGTAATATAACTCTGATTGAATTTGTCTGAAAGAAGAATGTCATATACACCTAGGATGGCTTCGGGGTGAATAAATCATGGGCAAATTTTGGTGAACTATCCCTTTAATTGTACTGTACCTTTATGTTCCTTTTGGAGCTTGAAGGTTTGGTCCCCATTCGTCTTCCATTGTTTGGGCAAACAAACAAACAGACATAATTTCTCCTCGACAATATCTTAATTTTTCCTCCAAGAGAAAGAGACAACATAAGGTTAAGTAAATGATGAGAGAACTACCATTTTTAGGTGAACAATTACTATGCAGGTGTTCATAGAACAAACAATAGGCAAACTTACAGTTTCTTGAAGAAGCATTCATTGCTTCTCTACAAAGTAAGCCTTCATGAGTTGAACTACAATGACAAGAAAAACATAATGTAAAGAAGAGATACATAAAAAATAAATAAACAAAATAAAGTCTCAATAAAAAAGAAAAATCTGAAAATCGACATTCCGTCCATCCATCTGTTATGCTGCTATTTCTGCAGCGGTTTGAACACGCACGTTCACAGTACACAAGAATTATGAATTTTTATCATACCTCACGTATATTTTGCTAAGCTAAAGATTGGGACATGTGTCCGTTGCATATGCATAAAGTGTGCATGTGACGGTAGCAAACCAAATGCAGTCTGAGAATGCTAACGAGCTCACAAACAAGCTATCATATTTTACTCGGTTACTTTTTCCATGATTAAAACATGCTATCATGTCATCTTACACTTAGCTGGATAATTTTTATACTGTATGTTAATATCTAGAGGTAGCCTACTTGGTAACTTAGGCTACAGATCAAATCAAATACGTAGTTGCAAATAGCAGTAGCAGATAATGAACAGTTTGAATCTCACTTTAAAATTGTAACCACACAAGAAGAAGGAAAAACATTTCACACTAATTTTTATACTCAGATAAATTTTAGGAAAATGTGCAAGTTGGATGAAAGTTTCTTACCCGTTTGAATGTGATGTGATGACAGTCTGTAGCCTACAATGGGATCACGTTCCTGTGGTATCTCGTGGATTAAAACAGTCTCTTCATCCGATTGAAATCACAAAAACATCACTGGATGTTTAAAATGTAATATTTAAAAGTAATAGTTTACAAATAAATGAATAACAGGCAGAGCTGCAAAATGACCTCATGCAGAAACTAAAATGTCTTCTCACATGTACATGGGAAAATATGGTATTATACTGTTAAATAACAGTGTCATACTGTTGCTGGTCAAGATGAAATTTGAAGCGACCAAGTTCTCCCATAATGCATTGCAAAAAACAGTAACTTACAGTTATTACATGAAAACAGCATTTTGCTGCTAAATTTCCATGTAAATTTACAGGAATTTTTTACAGTGTAGATAGATAGATAGATAGATAGATAGATAGATAGATAGATAGATAGATAGATAGATAGATAGATAGATAGATAGATAGATAGATAGATAGATAGATAGATAGATAGATAGATAGATAGATAGATAGATAGATAGATAGATAGATAGATAGATAGATAAAGTAACAACACAAACATTGTTTTCTCTGTTTCCTATGATAAGATGACTCACCTCCACTTTACACTTCGAGAGAGTGTTTGCCCTTATGTTGAGTTGGATGAGTGCTGCCCTTCAGATTACACCCATGGCTAAGTGCTTATACCCCCTCCCCCTTTTTTTTTTAGCTAAGGTGGGTTTTACTCTGTATCAAATGTATGCTTGTTTATTAAGCCCAGCTTCTGCTTTATTAATGATACAATGTGATTGAAACAATGTACTTTGACCATGTTTGCTGTGAAAACAGATAATGGCTGATGTTTTTAGTTTATCTTTTACTTAGTTTTTCAACAATTATTTCCTCTTTTTAATTTTTTTACTATGATCACAGTATAGCTGGAAAAATAGACTATTTGCACAGCAGAATTAAAATCACCTACATACTATTAAACACAAAACTACAAGTTGTTACGCTTGTCTGCTGTTCAGGCTCACACCTGAAGCTGTCAGGCTGAGGAACAGGCTTTGGTGTAGAACTTTACTGTACAAACTGTACAAAGACAGAGGCTCTCTTCCAAAACCTAATGAGCTGCCTACCAATACATTTCACAACATCATAGGCACAATCCAGCAAAAGTTGTTTCAAAGCTAGGATCCATTAGCATTCCCATTTATCTGAATGGCAGTTGCACAGCTGGCACAGAAAGTAGGCTATTTGTCTGGCATCGTTGGTCATGGAACTGCAGAACTTATTTAGCCAACAACATGAGCTGCAGGCAAATGACATAACGACAGTGCTGATTGGCTGATGACACCACAATAAATATTTTGCAGAATGGTCATCAAAGAAAGAAGCTGACAGTATCACATGCATCCTTCATAAAGTCTCCAGAATACCGTGTTTTTGTACATTTGATTATACAATTTATGTGGTATTTCTATATAGGCCTATCTAGAGGTTGAAATTTTCAGGTAGGTCTATTTCATTTCCATCTTTGTTCTATTGTAGTTTTTTGTCTTATTGCATCTGATTGGTTTCTTTCTTCATATTTTACTAATTTATCTATCTTACTTATGTTTGTTAGGCTAGTATTTGTTTTTTTGTGATATTGAAATTGGTGATGAGACATGAAATTTCAATGGTATAAAAGTTTTTTTTTTATAAAAACTTTATTTAAAGCAAAAATAACTATATTGTGATACATATCGTTATTGTGAAATAATATTACTCACATCGTGATATAAAATTTTGGTCATTGCCCACCCCTAGAAAAGACTATCGCATCTTCCGTTTCATGCCGACTTTAAAAGACTCCGAGCTCAAAGAGAGATGAGTTTGTGTGAAACCAAGCTGCTCTGAGATGCAGAAAACACAGAATCACGAATTGCTTGCAAGTTAGCAAACACACTTCACTCTGATACATGCATGTATTTCATTAAATTGCAGCCGTATCGCTATTTCAGTTTTATATTGATTAATCATGCAGCCCTTGGGGTTGGTGTCTGTCCAGAGTATATTAGTTCACTTAATCTATTTAAGTCTTAGAAGGCAGCTGCCTATGTAGGAAAGCTGCTAGGTTTTGGAACACGTCCAGAGAGATAGAGAGGAGGAAAGGAAATATACAAGGAGCCAGAGAGGAAAACGATCAAATTAAAAACCGAGCAAGAAAAAGGTTGTTATTGTGAAGATTCGCACCAGTGCCTGAGAAGTTTTGAGAACAAGAAATGATGCTCAAGCTTCATTTCACTCTTTCTCACTCTCCCTCTCCTGTTCTTTCCACTATATTCAATCATCATTACGACTGTCTCCCAAAGTTAGAAGCAAAGAGAAATCTTCCTTCTCTGTTGCATATCCTGCAGTCTGCAGAGGCTTAGACCCAGACTAGTATCATTCATAACTAATGTACTATGTGCCGAAGATGTTTTTTCGTACTCTGTGTACAGTGCATCTGTTTTCAGCTGTTACCAACACGTCAATATAGTTCTGGTTGAAGAATATACTGTGACAGTTAAAATACAGATTGTATTCTTTTGTGAATCCCTACCAAAGTAATTCATGATTGATGACTCCAAATAATAGGTCGACGCACAGATGACACGACAAAACTCAGACTCAATAGGACTCGCCGAGCATGTTCAGATGTGCTCATTAGTTCATCTAGAAGATGAATTTCTCTGGACGGAAAATGTCTACAAAACATACTCAATGTAGAGTCTTCTTTTTTATTAAGAAATGTTTATTTATAGAACTTGTTGACTTACCAAATCAATTACATAAAGCAGGCCATGCAGCTCATAAAACAATGGACTAAATTTAGATGCAATTTAGAGAAATAAAAAACAAAAAAAAACAAGTTGAAGTGAGGAAAAAACGCCTACGCATATCCTACACATCCTCTTATGGGTCGACAACAGAGCTGGTGCTCGCTCCTCCAGCTCAGAAAGGCTGACGTGTAACTTTATGAGCTCTCCATACATTATCTATATGCTAATGTACGGAAGGTCAATGAGGAACGAGACAAGAGGGTAAGTTAAAGGAGGGAGCTGAGAGAGGCAGCACACATGTATTGTAGGAGAGAGGAGAAAAGGTTTGCCGTATTGAAGTGCTGCCACGGGGTTAGTGCTTTAAATCTTAACAATAACCTTTATTGTCTGGCCTGCAATAACTGTTCTCAACCTCTGCCACTGCAAAAGAGAGAAATGTGATGATGTTGAATGTGACAAGTAATGGATAGGAAAAGAAGAAACACTCACTTATACACTCACAGATAAAGGAAATGAAAGAAAACGAGACCTTGTATTAGAACCAGACAGTCTTCTCTGCACTTTATTTTGATGGAACCTTTTGGACACTCTGTTAACTATAAGTAGCCCAACTTTCCATCCCATATATTTCTCTCTCTCTCTCTCTCTCTCTCTCTCTCTCTCTCTCTCTCTCTCTCTCTCTCTCTCTCTCTCTCTCTCTCTCTCTCTCTCTCTCTCTCTCTCTCTCTCTACATGTCAACTAACTCTCAGTAGAGTATTAGTAGACTATCTGCTTAATATCTGCTAACTTTTTATTGTGATGGTCCTCCAACAGACATTAGCCTAACTTTGTGACTACATGTGAACTAACTCTCATTAGAGTATTAGAAGACGACCTGCTTAATATCTGCTGATTGATTGATTGATTGATTGATTGATTGATTGATTGATTGATTGATTGATTGATTGATTGATTGATTGATTGATTGATTGAACATTTGCATCGAACATTTGGCAAAATTTTGCAAACAAAAAATAACATCCATTTTCTTTTTTCAATAGTGTGTCAGTGTTGGTTAAGTTACTCTAATAAGTAATTAATTACAAACTACTAATTACACCTTCAACGGGGTAATTAGATTACTGTTGTAATTACGCTCTCTAAAAAGTATTGCATTACTTATTAATTACTGTCTTAATCCTATATCAACCTCAAACAGTTGAACAATACAAGGATAGACATGAAACTGCTCTTGTAATTCTTTCAAATAAATATTAAAAAATTGCATAGATAAAATTTTGATGTTAAATACACTTGTTTTTTATATAGAATTGTTATATAATGCAGTATTTAATGCAATTACATCAGAAGCAGCTGTAATTAAAATAAACTGAAAAATTTTGAGTAATTTCTTCTTTACTTTTTCAAGGGAAAAGTAATTAAATGCAACAACTTCATGTGTGACCAACTTTAACAACTAAATCTGTAAGGGGAAATCTTTCGTCCTAACATTCTCTCGCCTGGATTTCGCCCACGAAATTTCACCAAGCAATGCAAAATGTGATGCACCTTAACTGTCAAAATTTGAATTTACTTTTATATTATAACACATATAAATCAATGAAAATATAATGATATTTCCTGATAATGACCATGGTCACGATGACCAATAATGTTCTTTCATCATCTCATTCTTGCTCTATCGATTTATACACACACAGCAGATGCTATTTTGTGTTTAAAGGGTTAGTTCACCCAAAAATGAAAATTAAGTCATTAATTACTCACCCCCATGCTGTACCAACCCCGTAAGACCTTCGTTCATCTTCGGAACACAAATGAAGATATTTTTGATTAAATCTGAGAGGTGGATCACTGCTACATAGGCTGCCTAAGAGAATGAAACTTGACGGCCCAGAAAGTCATTAAAGAAAATGTTTAAATATTCCATGTGCCTACAGTGGCTCAACTATAAGTTTATCAAGCGACGAGAATACTTTTTGTGCGAAAAAAAACACATAAATAACGACTCTATTCGACTATTCCATTACTTCCTTGTGGGCCTGAGACGAGAGTTGAAGAGATTGATGCGCGTCGTGGAATTAAATCAGATGGATTCATTATTATCACCTTTTAATAGTTCTGTACATTGTAATGGATTATAATATAATGAACAAGTAAGATTTTTTTTAAAGTTTAAACTTTTTATCAGTATTTTGTGTCCACGTAATTATTTATTTGGTGAAAAGCTGTGTAATAAGACTGTACATCATCCCTTAAATCTTTGTCTTGTTTAAAATTGTTAATTTATCTTAACTAAGCTGTATAATGTACGTCCAGCTGTTTGTTAGCGCAAAAAAAAAGACTATATACAGTAACTTGTTTTGTTGAGAATATACAGTACTTTTAAGAAAAGGAATGTGTGTCGTGTAAGATACTGCTGTGAACTTGCATCTACTGCACATGCAGAAAATCCATACTAGCTTTGTTCTCATTGGCTTATTTTTCTGTTGTCGGTGCATGTGTGATTGGTGTTTGTCAGTCCCACGCTGCACAAATGAACATTGTCTTTCTCCGACAGTAGTGTATAGCCAAGGTTAACTGTGCTCAGTTGATTATCTTGTCTCATTGATTATCTGACCGGTTGACGGACACCTGCCGATAACAAATATTACACTTCAGCAAGTCAATGTCACATCGTCACCTCCCACTGACACAAACATAGTCAGTTTTGACTGAACATTTTCATTCCGTTTGACTACAGACAATGTAGAAAGAAAAAACATAAAGTGAATGTTTTGGATTTAAACATGGCAGAATTCCCAGTAAATCCATAAACATTTCCCCCCACATCCCTATCTTATGCATATTCAAGGTGAATCAAGCCTGTAGGGGTGTGCAAATTAGCAAATTATTTACATATGCCATTCATGTGCAAACAAAAGCAAAATTTACATCACATTGAATCGGAACCGACTCCAAACCGCTGTGAGCTGAGATCTCACGGTGAGAGTATGATTATGTGGTGTATACCTTAGATGGCTGGCATATTCATTTTAAAATCCATATTTCAGGCCTGGTTCCAAGACTTTGATGGGTAAATAACGGCCCGTTTTAACAGTTAAATAGACGGTGGAAGTCTGTGAAGCTCTGGGCTGCAGTTATATTCCGAGATAAGCTTATTGGATATGATGGAGAATTGCTCTACACATGACCTTGCTGCTTCTATCGGCTGTTCTCTCTCTCTCTGAAACTCTCTCCCTCTCGCTAATGTTTGCCAAACAGTGGAATATCTGGAGCTCCATTTGGCCTCTGTGTGTTATAATCCACATGGAAATAAAACTGTTAGTTAGAGTTAAAGTTCTTGCAGCTGTCTGCCAATACGCAGAGGAAAGGAGGAAGAAAGAGAATGAGAAAGGGTGTGGGTGTGTTAAGCATGTCCCATTTGGTATTTTGCAGCTGAAGAAAAGATGGAGAGAGAGAGAGAGAAAGAGAAAGAGAGTGAGCAGAGAGAGTAAGCGGAGATAAATAGAACACTTTGTGTAAATGTGTCTCACTTCATATCTCTTTGCTGAAGGTCCCTGAGGTCTCGTGTGGAGAATGGTCAGAGTTCAGCGGGGTATTAGATTGGGTCTTTGACTCCAGGGGAGAGCTGTCCCATAATGCTCCTCTGTGTAAAAGCCTACCCCAGTCTATCACACAGCACATTACACAACAAAATATTACAACTTTCCATCTCCAAAAAAGCAACCGCTGAACAGTGGTACAGCATCTTATATCTTTTATCTTTCCTTATCTCCGTCTACATCTCTCTTTCTGCCTGCGCTTCTCTCCCTTATTTTACACAAGTATATACTGTGCAATGCACTGATGATATGAAAATACAAACTTCTTAACGTGTAAATATGTGTATGAACACAAAAAGATTGAACAAACGTGGCATAAACTGAACAAATTATATGATAATAAATAATGCGCTTTTTTGGGGCAGTTACTATTCACTCCCATTATAAAGCTTGGAAGAGCCAGGACATTTTTTTTATTAATATAACTCTTATTGTGTTTGACTGAAAGAAAGTCATACTGTACAGCTAGGATGGCTTGAAGGTGAGTAAATTGTGGGATATTTATTGGGTGGACTAAGCCTTTAAAGGGACGATGTTTATTTTATTAGTTTTTTTTTATTATTTTATTATCTAAAACCTTTAAGTTGCCCCACGTTAAGGACAGCTTAAAATTATTAAGATGTAAATATGTTAGAAGATTCCGCATTTAGTTCATAAAATGGATGGGACAAGTTCTTATTGTAAAATCTGATTTGATGAGTCATGTTAGAAACGTGTTATCATACTAAAAAAAAGAAGGATTATTCTTTCATTATAATATATGCAATTATTTATTTAACTGCATTTGAGCATGTTGTTCTTACCACCATGTTTTAAAAGCCATAAGCCCTTGAGTGTCTGCATTATAATGGTTTTAAAGGGATTTTTAACAACACCCCTTAAGCTTGATAAAATCACTATAATGCATGGCCTCGAGTGGCTTATTGCTTCGATGGACCATCAGTCTTCTAAGAGAAAGACAGAGAGAAGGTAGATAGTGCTTGCAGTGCTTTAGATCCTAGACTCATGTAATAACTGCAACTGCCAACTGTTTTTTTTTTTACGGCGGCAGGGCAGGATGGGTAATGTGATGGGTTTGTTGTGGGGCAATAACTACAGGTGCACACATTTTTGCCATGATTTTGCTAGACAAAATTCACTGTAAAGCCTTTGACGAAATATAAAACATTTGCTTACTTATGTTTGCATTTAAATTCAAGACAACCCATCTGTCACAGGACATTTGATACCCAAGAGATGCAATTTCTGTCATAATTTAAACTTGACAACATTACTGTGTTTCGCCTTTGTATAGCAGTGCAGGACAGACATCAACAGCATCTGCTCTCAGGAAATATAAAATGTGCCTTTAGGCATTTTTTCATGTCACATGGGGGGCGGCACGAGCAGTTAAAAAAATCCTCTGCGCCACTAAGGTTTTCTATTTTCTATCATTTCAATTCAATTATTGGCAATGGCGCCCCTGCTTGCTGAGAAGGTGCCATGCACAGAAGCGATGTCAAGGGAGTCTCCTGATTGGAGGTAACTCACCAAGGGGCCGTTCACATATCACGTCTTTTGCGCGCTCGAGGTCGTTGTTTCAAATGTAGGCGCACGGGAAGCGCGCTCATAATTGAAGCGATGTGCTCATTTTTTCCAGGAGCAGCGAGATGAAATTTTTTTAACTTTTCAGTATGGGGGTGCACCCAAACACGTGGGTGTTTTTCTCTTCTCCGTAAATAAATCTTTTAGCAGAGCTACAGCAAGCGTTTTTCTGGTGGAAATCCATTAGCTACTAAAACTTCTTTGTCGTTGTGGAGAGCTCAATGCATGGTTGTATAGTAACGACAGCCATGAAATACGGACCGAATTTTACTATTAATAATAAAAGATAAGCTACTGTGCATTATAAATGTCAGGAATTTATCTTTATTGACTCATTCTTTTTATAAAGATGATTTAAAGGCTGAAATATGTGAGGTTTATCTTTTTATAAAACCTTTTTTTTGTCAAAAGTTTATTTGAACGTGTGCATCTTAGTAGATAACATAAAAGACACTCCTTTAAAATTTGGCCATCATCTTTAATGTTATTAACTTGGTGAATAGATTTCATTGTGTATTAGGCCTACTTTTTGAACAAGATTCTGTGTTTAACCGTGATCATTTTGGTCACTATATTCATGAAATGAAAGTAATTTTCATAATGATCAACTAAAATCAACTATAATTATGTGTTTTTACAGTTGCCTATAATATGCAAAGTACAATTTTCTATTAAAAAATACTCTCTGATTCTGTCCTTTTTTCTGTGACATTTAAGAGTGACAGGCCTACAAAAGCCATTTTAGTTCTAAAACAGTTTGGATAGTTGTTCATTTTAGAGTTATTAGAAATTATTTAAGAGATAAGTATTGTGTTACTACTACATAAGTAGCTCTCGGCTAGCCTAGAAATCTAGACGCAACCTAGCGGCAGCGAAAATTATTTCGCCGCCAGTGTGGTCTAGCAACTCTCCATAGGCTTTTGAGCTGGAAAAACCAAAAACTGGTCGGGCCAATCACATCGTGTATAGAGTCGGCGGGCGGGCTTAACACAATGACGGCACAGTTCATGACGTTCCGCGTGATTTCCCTGCTACTTGAAAACAATGAAGATGCAGCGGTCTTTCGAATCGGCTTTGGCCGCGACTCTGGAGGACTTGGAGTTAAGAGAACGTCACTTAAGTCATTCTTAAAAAAGGAAGATGTGTTCGTAGTTTTGCCGACCTGATACGGCAAAAGTTTAATAAATAAATTAGCTCCGCTGGTGGAAAAACGCATGGGACTCACTCATCCACAACCGTTCGTTGCTCTGGTTGGTTGTAGCGTTATCCTATTGCGTGCAGAGGGATTTTGAAAGGTAACCGTTTATCCCGCCCCTCGGATTGAGGCATGTCAATGGAGAGTTCCCAGACCTAACATCTTGATGTAGGTCTGGCATGCCAGGCTAGCTCTCGGCCACTTTCACTTTTAAAAACTCTTTTTCGTGACAAAGTATAGTTTAACATGTCATAACTAAAAGTGTGCCATGCATAGAATTCGAGGCAGTAACCAATGAGCTAATGGTTCCTCCCTGAAAGTTAGATTAATATAGCAAAATAACTGGATTTTCTTACTGTGTTTTTCAAATGAACGGTATGTGATTTTACGGCGCTCGAAGGGGGTCTCGCCCAGGGTGTAATTCAATGTAGAACCGCCACTGGTGGTACCAAAAGTTTTTGGACACTTAAACCACAGATATATGGGAATTTCATTGCATTAAATAACGAAATATGAGACTAAGTGGCATATATAGAATTAGTTTTAACCAACTGGACCCAAGGTTATTTTTAGTGGATGTATGAAGTCTGTTCTCATCCAGTTCAAAAAGACAGAGTGTGTGGCTCATCACGTTATGTTTCATGAATGTTTGGCCTCTACAAAATATCTATTTACTTTTTGACTTCATTTTGAAGTGTATTTTTTTTTCATAATTTCAAACCTAAAAAACTTATTTGTTGTTTTGTCTTCATGGGTCAATGACATGATGCAATTTTGTTGATGAATAATGCAATTTTTGTCTATCTACTTAGTCAAAAATAGATTAAATGGAATTCATAGACTAATGTTCAAAAGTTTGGGGTCAGTAAGAGTTTTTTTTTTTTTTTTTTTTTTTTTTAAATTGTCCATTCAATTAATCAAAAGTGACTAAAGAAATGTATAGGCAAGGCAAGTTTATTTATATAGCACATTTACTCTGGCAATTCAAAGTGCTTTACATAGAAAGGAATAAAAATAATCACAAAATAAAAGCAAGATAAGTTAAAACAGTTATAAAAGGAATTAAAAGAGATAAATGATACAGTTATAAAATGATTTAGAGTAAAATGAATTAAAGTAGTAAAAAGATGATATATAGCAGTGCTTCTCAAAGTCCGGACCCCGGTCCGGATCCGGACCCGGAGGGAATTCAATCCGGACCCGCCTCCATTTCGTATTTCAAGAGCCCTAATTGTGTGTAAGGGATTAAAAGTCTGGATTTCCTATTTTGATAAACGCATGTTAAAATCATTTGTTTATTTTTTATGATGGTCCAAAATTAAAACGAAGGCGAGATATTTAAAGTTTTCCTCCGTGATTTAGTTGCCATGACATCCAGTGAGCGTGTGACTTTTGACGTAATCGGGCGCGACCGCGACGCGACACTTCCCGGCGTAAGCGTTTGAATGGCTGTGGAGGATGTCATTGTCCAGGAAAAGAAAAGGTGACGAAGAAAATAGAGTTTTCAAAGATGATTGGACAGAGAGGTATGCGTTCACAGATATTTCAAATCTCCCGGAAGTTCCAGGAGTCTCCCGCATATTGATAGCGGCTCCTGATGGCCGCAAATTAGTTCAAATCTCTCGGCATCTAGAGCTCGCGAGCTCCAAACCGTGCAGCGCGCGTACGGCAGAGAGGGAGAGAGCGAGAGACCTTACGTGTGTGTGCAAATGCGCGTGTGTGTCTCATGTAAGCCCCATACCCCCACCCCCCCCCCCCCCCCCCCCCCCCCCGCCAACAAAACCGAGTACCCCATAGTTTCGGACCTTTGACATTGATGAAAATTCAGATTTGGACCTTTGAATATAGACTTTGAGAACCCCTGATTTATAGAATAAACTTCTCATCTGGCAAAACACCGGTGTATCTTATTTTGCATATAGTTTTAATCTTACACTGTGTCTGTGGTGTTTTTTGGCACGCCTAAGAATTCCATTGGACGTCTCCGATGGACCCGATTTTTCCCTAAAATCGGACAGTAGGAGCTCTAGGACTGACTCCTCGTGTTCACTGCCCCATCAGTCCACACCCCAAAAAAAAACATTTGTTCAGAAGCTCTAGGAATGGAGTTGATCCAGTCCGTACCCCACAGAACCTCCAGTTTAATTGACACATCAAACTCACAACTCCACCAAAGACCCAGGTCATCAGCATTGTTTCATCTCGTAATGTCCCCAATTAAGGGGTATATGTTTCTCTCTTACCCAATTCTCAGTGCCATTTAAGTTCAGTTTAGAATCAAAAGGAAGAATACAGTGCAGTCAGTCGGACGTACAGTGGATACAGTCATACAAAGAATTAAAAGAGATAAACTAGCAAAACACTGGTGTATCATATTTTGTACAGCTGCTTTATATACTGTGAGATTATCCCATGAAGATTGTACTGTGTCTGTGGTGATCTTTCACATGCCTAAAAAATCTATTTGACATCTCCAATAGACCCGACTTTTCCCTAAAATCGGACAGGATGAGCTCTAGAACTGACTCCTCGGGTTCACTGCCCCATCAGTCCGCACCCCAAAAAAACCCATTTGTTCGGAAGCTCTAGGAATGGAGTAGATCCAGTCCCCACAGAACCTCGAGTTTAATTGACACATCAAACTCACTACTCCACCAAAGACCCAGGTCATCAGCATGGTTTCATTTCTCAATTTCTCCAATTAAGTAATTTATGTTTGTCTCTTATCCAACTCCAGTGCCATTTGAGTTTAGAATCAAAAGGAGGATGCAGAAATAAAATACAGTGTAATCAGTCGGACGCACAGTGGCACAGTACTCATTCAGTAAATGCACAGCTAAACAGATGTGTTTTGAGTCTGGACTTGAATGTGACTACTGTAGGAACACATCTGATCTCTTCTGGAAGCTGGTTCCAGCTGCGGCTGGCATAATAGTTAAAAGCGGACTTGCCATGCTTAGAGTGAACCCTTGGTATTTCTAGTTGATGTGATCCTAATGATCTGAGTGATCTGTTTATATTCAGTGAGCATATCTGCAATATATTGAGGTCCTAGGCCATTGAGTGATTTATATACCAGTAATATTACATTAAAACAATCCTAAATGTAACTGGCAGCCATTGTAAAGACCTGAGGACTGGTGTGATGTGTTCATATTTTTTGGTTCCGCTCAGAATCCTGGCAGTAGCGTTCTGTATGAGCTGCAACTGTCTTATGGAGTTTTTGGGAAGGCCAGTGAGGAGTCCATTGCAATAATCCACCCTGCTGGTGATGAAAGCATGCACAAGTTTTTCTAAGTCTTGTCTGGAAACAAAGCATCTAATTCTTGCAATATTTTTTAGATGATAGTATGCTGATTTAGTTCTCTTACGAGAGTATCTCTCGTACTGCGTAATAGCTTACGCTAGGGGAAAAACTCTTTTCCGCGAGATATTGAAGCCAAAAATTATCCTTAATTTTTTATTAATGTAAAACGCTTTGCAGCAGCAAGCAGACATAGGCGAAACAGCTCGCGCGCCTATTGGTTGCTCTGCAGCAAATGCAGCAGCCTATCGAGAGAGACTCTGCGTGACGTAATGACCAATGGGGGCAATTCGCGCCCATATCGTCACGTCCCGCCAGAAGGGGCGTGGTCTCACCCTATAAATATGCTCGTTAGGCTGATACAAGCTGATTTTTACCTCTTCAGCGAAGCACACGCATCGCTGGATCCGGAGTGAGAAGCCGCGCCGTCGAAGCAAGCCTTTCAGCGGGACGAGCTCTGGAGTCGCTGGCCTCGCCGCCTTCAACTGCCGTACCTGCTGCGCTTTCCGGCGTTCTATATCCTTTCATACTCTGTGTGTATTTACTCTGTTGAGAGTGTTTGCTCGCTTACTTGACGCGACTCACACTTCTCTCACAAAAAGAGCTGCGTCTTTTTAAAGATGCCTTCCTGTGGCTCGTGCCGCGCCCCGCTCAGCGATGGAGACCGGCACGTCATCTGTGTTTCCTGCCTGGGTGAGGATCACGCGGCTCTCGCGCTCGCTGACGGCGGATGCCCTCATTGCGAGTTTTTGCCCATGGTGACTCTGAGGACTCGCCTGGCATCATTCTCCGAGCCTTCACCGCAGCCCGCCGTGGTGCCGCGCCGCAAAAAGCGCCGCGCCCAGCGCGCTCCCGAGCTTTCTCCAGCCCGCCAAAGCTCGCCGGTTCGCCCGCCAGCTTCGCTCGAGTCGCTCACTGACGGACAACGGCCGCCGCCTGCCGCCGGGTCCATCCACGAGTTTGACGAACCCACCGAGGCGTGTTCTCTTCTGGCATCCGATAGTGAGGATTGGGCGAGCTCCGTGGATCTCCCCTCCGCTAGCGTTTCCCGCCAGACCACTGGTAAGAGAGCCGGCATTGAGAATGAGCTGATGCGTCTGCTCTCTCAGGCCGTGGGAAGCATCGGCCTCGATTGGGAGGCGCCCGCGCAACCGCCGCGCAACAGGCGAGCTCTGTGGACCTCCGCCTTCTGTCCGCGAGTCGTCAAGGAAACGGGCCAGCATCAAGACCGCGAGCCCTAAAAACCGCAGCTAGCTTTCTTTACGTTATAAGAAATCTACCCCGCCCCCCATGGGCGTGCGTCACCGGCAAATGAGAAAAGAGTGTGTTTTAGTCCCCGCCGAGGCCGGACTAATCTCCATTTCTCAAACATTTCTCAGCTCCTAGTTTGAGCGGCTGAAAATGTCATTATTGCAGCAATGAGCCTGTTGTATAACACGCACACCTGCATACAAACGCCGACACACACAAAACTGTGATGACGCTCTCTTATCTGCTTGCGCTAGTGTTGTTCTCCCTGTGGCCCAGTGGCAGAACCTGAAGCTTTCACGCAAGAGACCCGTGTTCGATCCCGGCTCTCGCAGCAGATAAAAATTTAGTCTCGCCGCGGCCAGACTTCCACCGAAACTTTTCGCTCGTTCAGTTCCAGAAAATGCGACTGTTCCAGTGTATTTTGCAGTAAACAAGCTGGTACCATGGCCCGCTTTGCCTGCACATAAAGGCCGTTTCCATGGCGACCCAGAAAAATCATGTAATCATTGTATTTCTGGTTTTCCGGCCACAGCCGATGGTGTTATAAGTGTAATAAAATGCTCACAGCCCAGTGTTCATTTCTACACACAAACACAGCCCGCCACGGTACAGGGCTCGCACAAATGAAATCGACGCATGTCAATTGTGCATTAAATGTAGTGAATGTGCCCACAACCCAGTGCCCACAAACACTACCACGGTTTCTGTAAACGAAACCAACACAAGTCTTCCTAGCCTCCTAGGAAATCGACGGTGTTTCAGTCTCGCCGTGGCCAGACTTCCACTGAAATTTTCGCTCGTTCAGTTCCAGAAAATGTGACTGTTCCAGTGTATTTTGCAGTAAGCAAGCCAGTACCATGCCCGCTTGCCTGCACACAAATGCTGTTCCCACGGCGACCCAGATAAATCACATAAATGGTGTATTTTCTGGTATTCCGGCCACAGCCGATGGTGTTATGAGTGTATTGAAAATGCCTACAACCCAGGGCTCATTTCTACACACAAACACAGCCCGCAAAAATGCAGGGCTCGCACAAACAATCCGGCCACGGCCGATGGTGTTATGAGTGTTGTAAGAATGCCCACCCAGTGCCCATTCCCACACCCAGACACAGCCCACCACGGTGCAGGGCTAGCACAAATAAAATCGACTCAGGTCGATTGTGCAAACAATGTAGTAAACGCGCCCATGTCACCATGCCCGCTCACACTACATGCTGCGTGTCCCTTGGTTTCTGTAAAAACGAAACCAACACACATTCAGTCGGCCATGACAGACAATGTTTTCAGTGTAATAAATGTGCCCGCAGCCCCGCGCCCACATTTTCTCACAGACACGCCGATTCCTACGGGATCTCCCCCGCTCGCTTTTTCTGCACAATCTGCCATAAAAAGCTGAGCGCGGCCAGGCCGCCCGCTGTGATCAGCGCGCCCCCCGCCCCGAACGCTGTAAACACGGTGTTGTGTTCCCAGTATGCCCGGGCTCTCGAGCTGCCGTTTTGTCGCGGCCGGAGCCCGGATTTCATTCTGCCTCTAGCTATTCACGCAGATGCGTGGTCAAAGCTTCCCGGGGTATCAGAATGGGTGCTGAACACTATAAAGAGAGGCTATTCGCTACAATTCGCTCGACGCCTGCGCCGTTATACGGCGCGTGTCGAAACTACGGTGAAAAACGAAGTGTCTCATCTACTTCGTGCCGAGATAGCGAAACTACTGAGCAAAGGGGCTATAGAACCTTTATCTCAGGCTCAGAGCGAAGGGGGCCTATACAGCAGATATTTTCTGGTACCGAAAAAGGATGGGGGTCTCAGACCCATTTTAGATCTACGACAGCTGAACAGAGTGCTTGTGAAACGCCAGTTCAGAATGCTTACGACCAGGAAAATCCTCGCACAAGTGCGCCACGGGGACTGGTTTATGTCGATAGATCTGAAAGACGCCTATTTCCAAATACAAATAGCGTCCCATCACAGGCGATTCTTGAGATTCGCCTTCGAGGGCCAGGCATATCAATACACAGTCCTGCCGTTCGGCCTGTCCCTAGCACCTCGTACATTTACGAAGTGCATGGACGCGGCGCTCGCACCCCTGAGACTTCAGGGCATGCGAGTCCTGAACTACTTGGACGATTGGCTGATTCTGGCTCGATCACGATCGGAGCTCATAGAACACAGGGCCGCATTACTCGAGCACCTCGAGGAGCTGGGCCTCACAGTCAATTGGGCGAAGAGCTCACTGTCTCCCAGTCAGAAAATTTCCTTTCTGGGAACCGTGTTGGACTCGCTGTCCATGACAGCACGCCTGTCACCAGAGCGCGGGCTAAATATTCAGCGCGGCGCGAAATCCTTCCGCCACGACGCGATAGTTCTGCTCAAAAGGTTTCAGAAAATGCTGGGGCTGATGGCCTCAGCAGCCTCTGTACTCCAGTTGGGCTTGCTCCGCATGCGCCCACTGCAGATGTGGCTGAAAGCGCGGGTTCCACCCAGGGCATGGACAGCGGGTCTGTTTCGCCTCAGGGTCGACCTTCAGTGTGTTTCAGCTCTGGAACCTTGGAAAATAACCGACTGGTATCAGTCAGGTGTGAGTCTGGGGACCGCTTCGAGTGTGAAGGTGGTGTCTACGGACGCCTCCACCTCGGGGTGGGGAGCGCTGCTCGAGGGCAGACCGCTAGCTGGCCTGTGGTCAGAACGGGAAAAGCTCCTTCACATAAACTGCTTGGAGATGATAGCAGTCGACAAAGCGCTACGGCGTTTTTGTCCCCAGGTAACAGGCCACCACGTCTTGGTCCGGTCGGACAACATGTCAGTGGTGGCATACATAAATCGCCAGGGCGGCGTCAGGTCACGAAACCTTCACAGGCTGACGGAACGCCTCCTGGTCTGGGCTCAGCACAACCTGCTCTCACTGAGAGCAGCGCACGTGCCTGGTCACCTGAATGTGGGACCAGACAGACTGTCCAGGAACAATGTTCCAGCAAGGGAATGGTCGCTGCACCCGCAGACGGTCCAGCTGCTGTGGAAAACGTTCGGCAGAGCACAGGTGGACCTATTCGCGTCCCACGAAAACGCTCATTGCCCGGAGTTTTTCTCGAAAAGCAAGGACGCGCTGGCTCATGTTTGGCCCCGCTGCCCCCTATATGCTTTTCCTCCTGTCTCGCTCCTGCCTCAGGTGTTGGAACGAATCAGGGAGAACGGATGCCCAGTGCTGCTCGTAGCTCCGCTCTGGACAAACCAGACGTGGTTCCCTGCCCTGATGCAGCTGACCAGCACTGCCCCATGGCCTGTACCATTGAGGAGAGACCTCCTCTCTCAGGCGGAGGGCTCGATTTGGCACCCTCGCCCGGAGTTGTGGTCCCTGCACGCATGGGCCATCAACGGGTACCCGCTAGCCTCCCAGAAGGAGTGTTAAACAAGATCGCGCAGGCTAGAGCTCCGTCTACCAGGCGGCTCTACTCCTCGAAATGGTCTGTTTTCTCTGCATGGTGTCAAGCCCAGAGCTTTTCACCTGTGGAATGCGGGGTTTCGGAAGTACTTTCCTTCCTTCAAGAGCTACTGGATAAGGGCAGGACCCCATCCACGCTCAAAGTATATGTGGCGGCCATAGCAACGTTTGCAAAACCGGTGTCTGGCCAGTCGCTGGGGAAAAACGACTTAGTCGTGCGTTTCCTTAGGGGAGCTCGGAGGCTGAACCCTCCCAGGCCCCCTTCAGTCCCGACGTGGGACCTTTCCACGGTCCTGGAGGCCATGAAAGGCGCCCCGTTCGAGCCAATCCAGCTGGTGGACATGAAACACCTGTCGTTCAAAACAGTGTTTCTCATGGCTCTCGCTTCAGTGAAGCGCATAGGGGACTTACAGGCGCTTTCAGTAAGCGCGTCGTGTATGGAGTTTGGGCCTAATGACTCGAAGGTCATTCTCAAACCAAAGCACGGGTATGTCCCGAAATCCCTCAATACACCGTTCAGGGCCCAGGTAATTTCCCTGTCCGCCCTTCCGGTTCTCAGTGAGGAGGAGCATACGAGTCTCCTTTGCCCCGTCAGGGCATTGAGAGCTTATGTGTCACGCTCGTCTGTTTTCAGACAGACGGAGCAGCTTTTTGTTTTGTTTGGCGGCGTTCCAAGGGACTCGCCGCCTCAAAACAGAGCCTATCCAGATGGATAGTGGATGCCATTGCGCTCGCTTACTCTGCGCAGGGCCTACAGTGCCCCTTGGGTGTCAGGGCGCACTCCACGAGAGGCGTGGCCTCTTCGTGGGCATGGTCGAGCGGGGTTTCCCTGCAAGATATCTGTACGGCCGCGGGCTGGGCCTCGCCGTCTACATTTATAAAATACTATAACCTGGAGGTACCCGCCTTACAAGCTAAGCTTTTGGCGTCTAAAATTCAGTGCTATCTGCCCCGCTGTGCGGCCCAGATGCTGAGTTTACTGCAGCCCCATGAGTGTTGACACACGTATGGCCACCCAGATCAGGCTGAAAGCTTTCACCCTGGCTGCGCGTTTTATTGTCATATGATAGCCCCGCTGGGTGCTTTTATATAGGGAATGACGCTTCCAGCCTCTCTTCCTCCACTCTATGTGAGTTTATGGTGATTATGCACTACATGAGCCCTGGGCTTCGGCCCCCGGGACTTTGGTGTTGGATCCCTGTACGCACGGCGTGTTGCATTGTGTTCCCCTAGCGTAAGCTATTACGCAGTACGAGAGATACTCTCGTAAGAGAACGTACTCGGTTACTAACGTAACCTCGGTTCTCTCTAGAGAGGGAACGAGTACTGCGTATCTTGCCGTGCTTGGAATACGCTCTGGTTCGCTTCAGCGATAAAAACCAGCTTGTATCAGCCTAACGAGCATATTTATAGGGTGAGACCACGCCCCTTCTGGCGGGACGTGACGATATGGGTGCGAATTGCCCCCATTGGTCATTACGTCACGCAGAGTCTCTCTCGATAGGCTGCTGCATTTGCTGCAGAGCAACCAATAGGCGCGCGAGCTGTTTCGCCTATGTCTGCTTGCTGCTGCAAAGCGTTTTACATTAATAAAAAATTAAGGATAATTTTTGGCTTCAATATCTGGCGGAAAAGAGTTTTTCCCCTAGCGTAAGCTATTACGCAGTACTCGTTCCCTCTCTAGAGAGAACCGAGGTTACGTTAGTAACCGAGTATGTTATTGCTTTGACATGACTACTGAAACTAAGGTCAGACTCCAGAATCACTTGAGTTTTAGTTGTTTGACCCCTAGCGTCAAGGTATGCTTTGCAATGATTTCAGTTTTGCCTTTGTTTAACTGAAGAAAGTTGTGGCACATCCAACTGTTCACTTCATCAATGCATTGGCACAGGGAGTCAATGGGGCTGTAATCGTTAGGCGATAGGGCTAAGTAGATAATAAAGTAATAGAGAAGTGAGGAATTTACCACTTCTAGAAGATCTGCTTCTAAGCAGTTTAACACACTTTTGAAAAAGGAAGTGGGGATTGTGTCAAGGGCGCAGGTTGATGTTTTAAGGTGCTGTACTGTTTCTTCAAAAAATTTACTACTAATGTCTTCAAAATCAGACATAGTAACTTTCTGCGGATGTGGTCTGATCTGTCTGACCTCAGTGCCACTCGAAGATGCTCTGATCGCCTTTCTGATATTATTGATTTTCTCAGAGAAGAAGGAAGCAAACTTCTGCAGTGCACTTGCTTTCTGAGAGCATTTCACTGGGAATCTGGCTTGGGGGGTTTGTTAGACTCTCTACAGTAGCAAAAAGAGTGTGTGTGTTTATGTTTCTGTTTATTATATTTGAGAAGAAAGTCTGTCTAGCTTTGCCTAGTTCCACATTGAAAGCATAGAGGCTGTCTTTATAGATGTTATAATGGACTACAAGTTTTTTCTTCCGCCACATGCGCTCAGCGTTTCTGCATTTTCTTTTCATATTTTGCATTGCTGTTGAGTTTCTCCAAGGTGCTTTTTGTCTGCCACTCTTCTTCCTGACTTTCACAGGAGCAATATCATATATTACACTCTGTACTTTTGAGTTAAAGGACTCTAGGAAAGAATCAACAGAGTTCACAGATATGCTTGGTGTTAAATATATGGCCTTCATAAATAGCACACTATTGTTCTCATTTAAGCATCTCTTCTTGACAGACACAGAACTAGGTTCAATAGTAGGAGAGATCAATATGTCAAAGAAAATACAGAAATGATCAAACAGTGCTACATCCTTAATAACAATCGATGAAATGTTTAGACCCTTACTGATAAGTAAATCTAGAGTGTGCCCACGATTGTGTGTGGGTCCGTGTACATGTTGAGTCAGATCAAAAGTATTTAAAACATTTATGATTTCTTTTGCCACATTGGTTTCTGCATTATCTATGTGAATATTAAAATCCTCAGCAATAGCAAAACAGTCAAACTCTGAGGAAATTGTTGATACAGCTCTGTAAAGTCCTGAGCAAAGGCTGGAGAGTTTTTTGGAGACCTGTAAATAATGATAAGTAAAATGCGTGGAGCACCTTTTAACACAATACCCAGATATTCTAAAAGACGGGTCATTCCCAAATTATACTTGCTTACATTGATAGACATCTTTAAATAGCGCAGCTACACCCCCCACGTCTCCTACCCGCTCTGCAGACACTCATAAAAGTAAAGTTAGGAGGGGCTGTTTCATTGAGGACTGTTGCACTGCAGCTGTCTTCTAGCCAAGTTTCATTTAGAAGCATAAAATCCAGGTTGTTTGTGGTTATTAAGTTGTTGACTAGAAGTGATTTTTTATTTTTAAGTGATCGGATGTTTAAAAGTGCTAACTTGACAGTATTCATTTTTCCCCCCAGAGCAATCTTAGTTTGACATGTAACAGGCAGCAGATTAGATTGGTTTGCTGTACGGAAAGAGAAAGATACAGGAACACTGGGATCCCGCTTCTTCTGTAAACATTTGAGAAAGTTACTGTTATCATATCGGGGACCCGACACATATCACAGAGAGCTGGTATCAGTTGTTTTTGGTTCATCTAGATCAGTTAGAGGAGGGTGTAGACCCTGGCGTTGTGGCAGAGACCGAAGAGCTCTCACAGGAGGAGGAGGAGGGGGAGCTGGGCCCACAGGCTTTGGTGGTCGCCCCTTTTTGGTTGATATCTGGGGGCTTGCAGCAAAAGAGTGGGATAGTTTAGTTCCAGCATACACCACAGTTCCTCCATTTTCTTGGAGAAGCTCAGAAGCGGGGAAGCTGGAGAGAGGAATAACATGTCTGGTGAGGGGCTGTTGCTCTGGTGTTACCGGAGGCTGTGATATGAGCAGAGGTTGTTGTGGCTGGATGGTGTTATCATTGTTCTTGTGTTATGTCAACCACATGTCCATTCAGGTGCTGAAGTGAAGTCCTGTGTTCATTTACACTCTGTCCAGGTGTGAGTCTGACATTCAGGTTGAGTGGATTGGCACACACTGCTGAAGGGTGATGGAAGGAGAAGTTAATGTTGTCCTTTAGCAAACAAAGTTTGTTTGGGTGGAGGCCATCCTGTTTGAACAGTTGTCTCTGACTCCAGAAAAGATTGAAGTTGTCAATGAAGTTTACTCGTTTTATATTGCAGTTTTTTTGCAGCCATGTATTAAGCCCAAGCAGCCGTGAAAACCGATTTGTTCCTCTAACTGAAAGTGGTCCACTGATGAACGTCTGAACTTTCAGTCTTCTAATTGTTTCAAAAAGTTCATTGAAATCCCTCTTGAGGAGTTCTGACTGCTCTTTCTGAGTAGCATTATTCCCCACATAAATGATAAGTCGATTTGCAGTCTTATGTTTCATCAGAATGTTCTGAAGTTCCCTGTTTACATCAGAAGTTGTTGCTTTTGTTGCTTCCATGACGAAGCTCTGTTTTGTGTTCCGTCTGGTTCGGTAGTCCCGTAAGTAACTTTGTTTCAAGAAATGCAATCCTTTGTAAAAGTCTGTGGCAGTTTGTGCAGCAAGTAGATTCTAGAAGAGGCATTTTCTTTCTTATCCTTTTGGATGTAGGCAGCTGTGTTCTCCCTTCTCCGGAATGTAAGCTGATGGCAGTGGGAGGCTGGTCCGATAGGAAAACCGCTTTTTTGTAGTAATCTTCCAGTCACAAAAGTTTCTAGTTTTAACGTTGATGCCAAGCTATGTCGATTTAGCACTGCGCTGATTTGCAAAAGTTAAAATTAGGAGATAAAATATAAAAGCGATAGAGCAAAGTGCGGAGCAGTAAGCGTGCAAGAGCGTCCGAACAGTAGCTTAGCAGGAAGTATAATCATATTTGGAAAAAAATGTTTTTTTGAACTTTCTATTAATTAAAGGGTTTCCACAAAAAAATAAGCAGCACAACTGTTTTCAACATTAATAATAGGGAAAAAAAAATCTTGAGCACGAAATTAGTATTTGCTTCACAAGAATAAATTAAATTTAAAAATATATTAAAAAATAGAAGACATTTCAAATTGTAATAATATTTCACTATTTTATTGTTTTACTATATTTTTATCAAATAAATGCAGCCTCAGTGAACATAAGATAATTCTTTTAAAAAATATTTTTTAAAAAATCTTACTGACCCCAAACTTTTGACTGGTATTTTACATACTATAATCACTTAAATAGGCCTACACCTCTTCTATGATGAGCATGTTTTTAATTCCTATATTAAAATTCCTTTTCAATATTTTTGGGGAGGAATTAGGTAAAAATGTCAGGTTAATACAATTGTTCTGATATCATGGAGGAAAACACTCAACCTGACAGGTCCAGTTGCGCAGTAATGCCGCAGTTCGTTTGAACGAGTGAAAGGATGCGTTCTGTCTGTTCTCAGCGCTCAGGTCAGTAAATACTTTTAAACAGCCCAGACTGCTGTTATCTCTGCCGTCCAGACCATAAAGACAAATTAGCATAGGGCCAAAGAGAAACATGCACACACACACACACACACACACTCAGAGCCTGTCTAACATAACATTATTTATCTCTCTCTAATTATCAATGACGTTGCAGTATCTGTTTAGACAGAAAACGTTGCTGATGGTCTCTCTCTCGCTCTCTCTCTCTATTGAGAGTTGTTAAATCCATGTAAGGTAGGTAGAGAGAGAGTGAGAGTTTTTGAGTTCTCCATGTTGTTGTTAAGAGTCTGTTTATTTGATTACTCGCCTACCGGGAGAAACTGACAATCATTGTTGAACACAAGCAGACACCCGCAGACGGGATGTTCTTGTGTTGTTCACGACGTATTTTGTTGTTTATAGCCATTGTGTGTGAAGGTCTCTCAGGGGTGATTGAATATAATTGGATGTTTATTGGTATGATGTAGTGAACCACATGCGGTGTATGTGTTCTTACAAGGTGTATTAACAGCGCAACACAAGCCCCACGTCAACCAGAGCATTAATAATTATAGGCTCAGCATGCTACAGCCATCTGGGGGTCGGACCCATGAAAGAGGAGCTGTAACATAAACACACGGAGATGCTGTTAGACTGGTAAGAACAGAACAGAGAAGAGCACATTTGAATTTCTCTCTTTATAACGGGACACATTAACGAGAGCTTTTCAATCCTGTTAATGTGCTGAGTTATTTTCTGTATGTACAAGTAGGCTCACATCAGGAATCTACACTTCTTTGTCTTTGTCTTTGTCTTTGTCTTTTTCTATCTATCTATCTATCTATCTATCTATCTATCTATCTATCTATCTATCTATCTATCTATCTATCTATCTATCTATCTATCTATTTATTTATCTGTCTGTCTGTCTGTCTGTCTGTCTGTCTGTGTCTCTCTATGTCAAGTCACCTTAATTTATATAGCACTTTTCAGCTTTACAGTAATAAAAAGAAATGAATGCAACAAAGATTGTTTTGGCTGTACAGCAGCTCCAGAAGAAAGTCGTTATCCAGCAAGTTTTTAATTGATTAATATTCGTTGTAAAAATCATTAGTTATTAACTTTAGGGCTGCTTACACAACACCGTTTTTAACTGAATACAGAAAACTTTTTAATGCTTTCTGGCTGTTCATTTACACAGCCAGAAAAAAAGTTTTTGAAAACGAGTTTTGAAAGTGATACCGTTATAAGCAATACATTATAAACCGTGTCTCAATGTCTCTATTTGTCTTGTCTTTCTATCTATGTCTGTCTGTATGTCTGTCTATGTCTCTGTGTGTCTATCTACAGTATGTCTCTGTCTGTCTATGTCTCTGTGTGTCTATCAGTATATCTCTGTCTGTCTATGTCTCTGTGTGTCTATCAGTATATCTCTGTCTGTCTATGTCTCTGTGTGTCTATCTACAGTATGTCTCTGTCTGTCTATGTCTCTGTGTGTCTATCTACAGTATGTCTCTGTCTGTCTATGTCTCTGTGTGTCTATCAGTATATCTCTATCTGTCAATGTCTCTGTGTGTCTATCTACAGTATGTCTCTGTCTGTCTATGTCTCTGTGTGTCTATCTACAGTATATCTCTGTCTGTCTGTGTCTCTGTGTCTATCTACAATATGTCTCTGTCTGTCTGTCTATCTGTCTGTGTCTCTGTGTGTCTATCTACAATATGTCTCTGTCTGTCTATCTGTCTATGTCTCTGTGTGTCTATCTACAGTATGTCTCTGTCTGTCTATGTCTCTGTGTGATTATCTACAGTATGTCTCTGTCTGTCTATGTCTCTGTGTGATTATCTACAGTATGTCTCTGTCTGTCTATGTCTCTGTGTGTCTATCAGTATATCTCTGTCTGTCTATGTCTCTGTGTGTCTATCTACAGTATGTCTCTGTCTGTCTATGTCTCTGTGTGTCTATCTACAGTATGTCTCTGTCTGTCTATGTCTCTGTGTGTCTATCTACAGTATGTCTCTGTCTGTCTATGTCTCTGTGTGTCTATCAGTATATCTCTATCTGTCAATGTCTCTGTGTGTCTATCTACAGTATGTCTCTGTCTGTCTATGTCTCTGTGTGTCTATCTACAGTATATCTCTGTCTGTCTGTGTCTCTGTGTCTATCTACAATATGTCTCTGTCTGTCTGTCTATCTGTCTGTGTCTCTGTGTGTCTATCTACAATATGTCTCTGTCTGTCTATCTGTCTATGTCTCTGTGTGTCTATCTACAGTATGTCTCTGTCTGTCTATGTCTCTGTCTGTCTATCTACAGTATATCTCTGTCTGTCTGTGTCTCTGTGTCTATCTACAATATGTCTCTGTCTGTCTATCTGTCTGTGTCTCTGTGTGTCTATCTGTCTGTGTCTCTGTCTGTCTATCTGTCTGTGTCTCTGTGTGTCTATCTGTCTGTGTCTCTGTCTGTCTATCTGTCTGTTACTCTGTGTGTCTATCTACAGTATGTCTCTGTCTGTCTGTCTATCTATCTGTCTGTCTGTCTGTCTGTCTGTCTCTCCGTCTCTCTCTGTGTGTCGGTCCGTCTGTCTCTGTCTGTCTGCCTGTCTGTGTGTCTGTCTATGTCTCTGTGTGTCTATCTACAGTATATATCTATGTCTCTGTGTGTCTGTCTATCTATGTCCCTTTCTGTCTTGGGTAGAGACTGTATGTCAATGTCTCTTTGTCTGTCTGTCTGTCTCATTCATCACCCTGTCGTTCTGTTGTCGTTCTATTTTTGGTCCATCTAAGACTTTTTAACCTTTTTTTTCAGAAATTTCAAACCAGGTTTTGTCAAGCCATCATTCAGTGTTTGTCTTGATGCTTTTTTTTATTAGTTTTAAATATGTATTTTAATTTCTTTGCATTTCATTTCGTTTTTATTCTACTTCCTTATATTCAAATTTGAATTGCAATTTTGCATCCTATTAGCTATCTAAATTCAATTCTGAATGTCACACAATCCTAAATTGATCAAACTAATCTAAAAAAATTGCATATTTGAGTTTGCTGAAAAAGGCCCCAGATAATTCAAGGACACTGCATTATTCTGCCAGACAAACTTGACCCCAAGTCAAAATATATTATTTGTTCTAAAAAGTGCTATTTGTTTTATAATTACTTGTAATAAACATGTTCAATTGACAGATCCTAATCAAAAGTATAATTTAATGAATTGAAAGTAAAGTAAGGCAAAGGCACGTGGATGTTCTCTTATGTAACGACCCTCTTGAAGACCCAGTAGCGGGCAGGACCTGAAGTCCTGGAGTGGGTGGGCATGAATAAGTTGTTTTAGTACCATGTCATCTTTGCAATCTTTTTGTTTTATCTGTTATATCCAAATACTCTCTAATCCACAGACAAGGTGGTAAAACATAAAGCTATGTTGGCTGTTGAGTGTAATCATTGAGATAATTAGGCAGAGATTTAATCTAATCTACTACACTGGGCTAAAGTTCAATAACACTTTTATCAGAAAAGCAGCCGGTACTTACACAAACATCACAAAGGATACTCCGAACAGACACTACTGTCCACCTCAAACTAAATATAACTCTAAAGAGATGATGCTTTAACCACATGGAATGAGGACATGTTGTTTTAGGAAAGTCACCAGCAGAATGGCAAAGTTACTCTTTTATAGCTCAGTAGGCCTCTCAATTATGGCTCAAGTCAGTTTCAGATGGTTCTCCTAAAATTAGGAGACATACAGTAAGAGTTTAGACCTAAACAATTAATGTGGGTAAAATAATTCAACGTTTTTGAGATCATGATAAAATGTCTGACTTTGGGATCTTGGTGTGTTTGAAACCTCAATTCTGAAACTCGTTGAGGAAACACATTTTAGATTACTCAATCTTATCTTCAGAATCCCACTCCACAACTGTATGTTAAACATCAATGTGTGTCACATAGCTGTCTCAGACAGTGTGAAGAGATAAATTGCTCGTAGCTAAAAGCATTTCACATTGTGGTGCTAAAATGTCTCCTTTTGTTCTACATTTAGTCTAAGATAAAGAAAGTGATCTTTCTTTCCCATGAGAACATTCATGACTTTAACAGCCTTAAGCTGCTATGAGTCATGCTCTTTCCTCTTTGGCTATCTATTGATGTGTATACAGTAAGGTCACATTTTATCTGAACTTCCTATTGTATGAATAAACAATATGCTCCAAAGCAGCTCTAAAGTGTGCTTGCATGTAATTTATTCTTTTCTTTTTCAGATATCCCTCTTTCCTTATCTCTGCAGTGAGCAAGGTGTGTGTGTGTGTGTGTGTGTGTGTGTGTGTGTGTGTGTGTGTGTGTGTGTGTGTGTGTGTGTGTGTGTGTGTGTGTGTGTGTGTGTGTGTGTGTGTGTGTGTGTGTGTGTGTGTGTGTGTGTGTGTGTGTGTGTGTGTGTGTGTGTGTGTGTGTGTGTGTGTGTGTGTGTGTGTGTGTGTGTGTGTGCCTGTCTGTGTGCGTGTGTGGCCTGGTAAACCCTATATTATGGGGACAAAATGTCCCCACAAAGATGGCAATATCCGAAATTCTTGTCCTTTTGGGGACATCTTTTGGTCCTTCTCATGAGGAAAACAGCTTTTAAATCACACTAAGTGATGTGTTTTGAAAATGTAACAATGCAGAACGTTGTCTGTGATGGGTAGGTTTAGGGGTATGGTTAGTGTAAGGGGATATAATATTGTGTGTGTGTGTGTGTGTGTGTGTGTGTGTGTGTGTGTGTGTGTGTGTGTGTGTGTGTGTGTGTGTGTGTGTGTGTGTGTGTGTGTGTGTGTGTGTGTGTGTGTGTGTGTGTGTGTGTGTGTGTGTGTGTGTGTGTGTGTGTGTGTGTGTGTTATTAGGTGAATATGCTTTATTCATTCATGTGGCACGTTCAGTTGGGTGGATAGATAGATAGACGCTCATTTCACATTACAGGCTCGCTTTAGATCAAACAGATCACTCAAATGCAGCAATACAACTCCAGACATTTATCTGCAAAGTTCTAAAACATTTCAATGCTGAATGTGACCCTCATTATAACTCAGAGACAGAGAGAGAGAGAGAGAGAGAGAGAGAGAGAGAGAGAGAGAGAGAGAGAGAGAGAGAGAGAGAGAGAGAGAGAGAGAGAGAGAGAGAGAGAGAGAGAGGGGATGGTTTGCATTTATATCTGTGAATTTACTGTGTGAGCTATTCAGTGCTGAGTGAATTATATTACCCACTGTGGTTTCTCACGTTAGTCCAGTGTTGGTAATAATAAATACTAAACTAGACAGATCAAATGTGAGTAGTGCTGGCCCCTCCACAACGGAGGGTATTTTGGGTGTTGCTGTATTGGTAGCAGAGTGTACGGTACAGTGCTTGAAATGTATAAAATATTATTGGAAAGAAAACAATCAAATATACAAGATGTCTAGTTCACCTGTATAGGGCTACATGGATTTCTCTGCAACGTCGTCACTGCTTGCGCACGCAACCAGGAGGCAGAAAAAATACGTGTTTCGTGTAGGCTAGTAGCATAGTGGTGGTGTCTGTAACGTAAACAAGCGTAACATAACTTATATAAAAGCAAATTCGGGCTGTCCATTAGATGCTGCACTGCTAACATTGGCTATTACATTACATGATAATTCATACATATATCACAGTAACACTGCAAAATTAAAGACAGACAAATAGATCCAACTAAAATCACGTTTTATTGAGTCAGCAGTTATATACAAACAATAAGGAAAGCTTCAATACTTAAGGTTGTTGCAGTAGCGGACCAGCTCACCAATCTGACTTTCTGCCTCTGGTATGCGCACGCACCCTGTAATGTTTTTAAACAGGATACCCGTGTATAAACCCAGTACCGTTTAAACTAGAGCTACACGATTAGTAAAAATAATGGTACAGTGTGATTATGAAATTGCAAAAAGTAGCTTGTTATCCACCAGTACTTTGCAGCGTCTCAGAGCAGCTCTTTTTACAGTAAATGCGTAAAATTCTCGGCACTAACAACATTATAATATCTCATTAAATGACAAATTAAACCCAATGTACTGTTTAAAAAAATTGCTGAATATAATGTTATTGTACACATATATTGTACATATTTCTGATTTAGCAGACCAATTGCGATATAAACTCGCAATTGTGAGAAAAAAAGTCAGAATTGCAAGATATAAACTCGCAAATCTGACTTTTTTCTTGCAATTCTAACTTTTTTCTCGCAATTCTGACTTCTTTTCAGTCCAAAGTCCAATTATGAGTAAAAAAAGATTGACTTTTGTTTTCTTAGAATTTTGAGTTGATATATTTTCCTATATCTTTTTATATTTATCTTATTAAAGTTGAGGCCAATTCACTCAAAGGATGATAACTATATCTATTAAGCTTTAATAATCATTCTAATTATATGAGAATAGGGAAGTCTACAACACACAACAATAATAATAACAACACAGAGGAATGATACTGTTAGAATCACTTTCAGAATTATTTTTTTTACTGGTGAACAATAAAAGAATTTAAGAGCCAATCAGAATTCTCCTGACTTCAAAGAGCTTGAGCACTTAAAGCACCAGATGACATAACTTCAGCAATCACTTATAATAAGCAGAATGTTATTGTGCATTGGTGTGGACGCTAATAAAGTTATCTTCATGGTTATCGCTCTTGGTGTGAACGGGCCTTTAGTATGTTTGTTCTTTAGTTCTTTTTTCTTGTTCTTCAGTGTTATTTCCAATTGATGGAAATAGACGTAAAATTAATGAACAATTATTTAAAAAATGTAAAATAAATATAGTAAATTCTGTTTTATGTATTAACTTTGGCATGTTCAAGAAGTGCATTTATATGAATTTACCAAATTTGGTATTTAACAAATTTAATAAATTTACTTAAATATGGTGTTCAAGGAATGGAAAATAAAAGGGATTGTTCACCCCCCAAAAATTCTCATCATTTACTCTCCCTCATCATGTTGATCTTTTGTGGAACATATAAAAGAAGATATTTAAAATAAAATAAAAACGTTTTAGTTGCCAACATTCTCGAAAAATCTTATGTTGTGCTTTCCTTTCAAGCAGGTAATTTTTCATTGTTAAAAAAAAAAATATTGCATTAATCAAACTTGATCCTACATCAACCTGTTATTGTTATGATCTCCTTGTACTGTACCTGTTGGCCTCTGAAATCAATCCCACATTAGTAATGGCTCTGCTTGAGTGAGTGCACAATGTGCATGGACAGAGAATTTAAAGATGGGTAAACCTGTCATAGAGCTAGAATGAAAGAGAAAAAAGAAAATTTGGAATGAAGTGAAGGAGGTGAATGAGGTAGAGGTGAAGAGAGGAGGTGAGAAGAGAGACCTGCATATAAAACAGTGAAGAAACAAAAAGTAAAAAATGGATGTTCAGTCAGAATGCATGAGCGACTGGCAGGTGGGAAGGGAAAGGCAGCTTTCATGTTTAAAAGAAGGCAGAAAAAGATGTGGAAGTTCAAAAAACAGAGGGATGAGAGAAAACTAAAGACAGCTCGCTGAGAGAGCCTTATCAAAGACGAAACAAAGAGAAACAGTTGGAAAAAGGATTGACGTGTTAAGACAAAAGACAGTTTACGTCAACATCACAGAACTGGGTTTAAATAGAGTCTGCAAATCTATAACTTGTACATAAACACAGCCAGAGCAATATTTACATAGATTGCATCCAAAAACCTGTCTGCTGTCTGGCTTGTATCTGCACTTTTTTTTCGAATATAGATTTTAGAGGTAATTTTCTTCAAACATTGAAAGAAATTAACTTTTTTTTTTTACCCAGCATTTGTCATTTGTAAACCCAGCTCAATTCAATTGTCAAGTTAAGTCAAATTAATTTGTATAGTTCTTTTCACAATACACATTGTTTCAAAGCAGCTTTACCGAAAATCATGATGCTGATGTTTAATAATATCTTAAAGGGATAGTTCACCCAAAAATGAAATTTCTGTCATTAATTACTCACCATCATGCCGTTCCAAACCCATAAGACTTTAGTTTATCTTCAGGAACACAAAATGAAGATCTTTTTGATGAACAGAGCAAGTGGCAGCAGATCAAGCATCAATCATCACATCCATATATATATATATATATATATATATATATATATATATATATATATTAAATAGATCCATCAAAACAAAACAGTAAAAAATTGTCATACTAAGATTGCCATCTGAGCCATTTATTTAGTGCCTGCTTAAAACCGCCTAAACTTCTGATCATCTTTAGATTTCCTGGCAACCTGTTTCCACAAGCTTGTTGCTGCAAACAAAAAGGACTCTTTACCTAAATTACTCTTAACTCTAGGACAGAGGTTCCCAAACTTTTTGCCTCGGGCCCCCCCTATACATATGGGTCACAAACGACTGAACGAATGATACACTGATTCATAATTTTTCCCTCTCAGCTTTTCACTCGGACAAGGTTTGAGATTCTGGCCAAGAAAAGTATTCTTTGATTTACCTTGGCAAGTACCTTTTGGGCTTGGCCCACTCCAGACAAGTGGCTGTCCAGCACACAACCAAGGTAACTAACTAAGTCCTTTACATTAATCTCATTATCTCCAACTAAAACCTTAAATCCAGGGGATCTTTTCAGTTTTATTTTTGACCCAAACAGTATGGATTCCGTTTTCCCTAAGTAAAGCGATAGCCTATTGTCTGACATCCACCTGCTGACATTCGATAGTTCTACACGGAGAGTTATTTCAACTATGTTCTTATCTTTATTTGAAACCAATAACGCAGAATCATCTGCATATAAAAAAAGTTCACATGAACATACAGACTTAAGGTCATTTATATATAGAAGGAAAAAAATTGGACCCAAGACACTCCCTTGAGGGACCCCACATTCTATACATTGTGGTTGAGACATTGTTCCTCCAATATCCACCACCTGCTTCCTATCCTTCAGATAAGAACTCACCCATCTGACTGCTAAGTCATTAAAACCAATGGGTTTTAATTTGCGTACCAAAATACCATGTTCAACGGTATCAAAGGCCTTCTGTAGGTCTAACATGACCAATTTGACCATACCACAAAAATTACCTTTATCTACCTCCCTCCTAATGTGGTCAGTTAGATACAATAAACAGGTGTCAGTGGAATGTGATTTACGAAAGCCAGACTGGAACTCATTGAGTAGATTGTGTGATGCTAAATATTTGTAAATCTGTTCAAAAATAATATTTTCAATTATCTTTGACAGATTACACAGAATAGGCTTTATGCCGAGCGTCACGTGACCAAACCGGAAAACAGGTCTCATTGCATCCGCTTGTCAGAGAAAGTGTTAACGGCCGTAAGAACTAACTACGATATCTATGGATTTTTAAGGTAATCAGCTAACCTACTAAGTTCACTTTGTTATTGGTGTTTTATGCTGTTTAAATATCTAAACGTTAGTGTGAAGAAGAAAAATTAAAAAACTTTTAAATATCAATCTGCACATGCGAGGGACATTGGTTGTGCTCATTTTTGAGTGCTCCTTTTAAGTTATCTTGAGTAAAACCGCAAAAAATTTCATGAAGCACATACAAAAGACCTGAATCGGAAGCGATGTGACCTGTTTTCCGGCTTGGTCACGTGACGCTCGGCATAAAGCCTATAGCAACAGGTCTATAGTTTCCATGGTCTAATCTCTTAAGAATCTAACACGAGAAGGAACCTCATTGGTTCTTGCTGAAGCTCAAATGCACTGCGTAACACGAGAATGAATCTCATTGGTTCTTGCTGAAGCTCAAACGTGCTGCGTAACACCAGAATGAACCTCATTGGTTCTTGCTGAAGCTCAAACGTGCTGTGTAACACCAGAATGAACCTCATTGGTTCTGCGGAAGCTCAAACGTGCTGCGTAACATGAGAATGAACCTCATTGGTTCTGCGGAAGCTCAAACGCGCTGCGTAACACAAGAATGAACCTCATTGGTTCTTGAGGAAGCTCAAACGTGCTGCGTATCACATGAGAATGAACCTCATTGGTTCTGCGGAAGCTCAAACGTGTTGCGTAACACGAGAATATACCTCATTGGTTCTTGCTGAAGCTCAAACGTGCTGCGTAACACGAGAATGAACCTCATTGGTTCTTGCTGAAGCTCAAACGTGCTGCGTAACACGAGAATGAACCTCATTGGTTCTTGCTGAAGCTCAAACGTGTTGCCTAACACGAGAATAAACCTCATTGGTTCTTGCTGAAGCTCAAATGCACTGCGTAACACGAGAATGAATCTCATTGGTTCTTGCTGAAGCTCAAACGTGCTGCGTAACACCAGAATGAACCTCATTGGTTCTTGCTGAAGCTCAAACGTGCTGCTTAACACGAGAATGAACCTCATTGGTTCTGCGGAAGCTCAAACGTGATGCGTAACACGAGAATGAACCTCATTGGTTCTGCGGAAGCTCAAACGTGTTGCGTAACACGAGAATGAACCTCGTTGGTTCTTGATGAAGCTCAAACGTGCTGCGTAACACGAGAATGAACCTCATTGGTTCTTGAGGAAGCTCAAACGTGCTGCGTAACACGAGAATGAACCTCATTGGTTCTTGAGAAAGCTCAAACGTGCTGCGTAACACGAGAATGAACCTCATTGGTTCTTGCTGAAGCTCAAACGTGCTGCGTAACACGAGAATGATCCTCAATGGTTCTTGAGGAAGCTCAAACGTACTGCGTAACACGAGAATGAACCTCACTGGTTCTTGAGGAGGCTCAAACGTACTGCTTAACACGAGAATGAACCTCATTGGTTCTTGCTGAAGCTCAAACGCGCTGCGTAACATGAGAATGAACCTCTTTGGTTCTTGCTGAAGCTGAAACGTGCTGCGTAACATGAGAATGAACCTCATTGGTTCTTGCTGAAGCTCAAACGTGCTGCGTAACACAAGAATGAATCTCATTGGTTCTTGCTGAAGCTGAAACGTGCTGTGTATCACATGAGAATGAACCTCATTGGTTCTCGCACGTCAAGTTAACATGCTTGAGCTTCCGTTTACCACAACTGATGTGTGAGTTGATGAAAGTTGATATGTAAATGAAAGCCTAATTCAGTTTGTTCATCTTATAAAGCGATCAAGTCTCTTCAGAAATGTTTTAACTAAACCGCTCCATTCATATGGATTAGTTTTACGATCTCTTTATGAGTAGTTGCATAGTCTGTCAATGGAGAGACAGAAAGCTCTCAGATTTCATCAAAAAGATCTTCATTTGTGTTCTGAAGATGAACTAAAGTCTTACGAGTTTGGAACGACATGAGAGTTAGTAATTAAAGACAGAATTTTAATTTATGGGTGAAGTAACTGTAACGCAGTTAAATGTTGTGGGAAGGAGGAGGCGCGAACCGGCAAACATTCAAAACACAGTTTAATAATAAAATAAACAAATACAAAACGAAAGTAAAAGACAGCAGCCCCTCACGGACGGCTGCTGTCACATATAATAAAACAAACACAAGTCCAGGCCTGTCCTCTCTCGATCTTCACTGTCGTTTCTCCTCCTTTATGCTTCCGCTCCTCCGTGAGAAATGCGAGACCGGTGCGTCGCGCAGGTGTCACTCATTATCAATCACACCACCGGCCTCGCGCCGTTGTCTCACAGCCCTCGGCCTCGTCCTGCTCGCCACAGTAACCCTTTAATATCTTCATAACTTATAATTGTATTTAGCAGATTAGAGATATAGTATATATTACTTTATGTGAGTATACTGTATTTATGCAGTTAAAGTAGTATATATACACTCACCGGCCACTTTATTAGGTACACCTGTCCAACTGCTCGTTAACACTTAATTTCTAAGCAGCCAATCACATGGCGGCACCTCAGTGCATTTAGGCATGTAGACATGGTCAAGACAATCTCCTGCAGTTCAAACCGAGCATCAGTATGGGGAAGAAAGTTGATTTGAGTGACTTTGAACGTGGCATGATTGTTGGTGCCAGAAGGGCTGGTCTGAGTATTTCAGAAACTGCTAATCTACTGGGATTTTCACGCACAACCATCTCTAGGGTTTACAGAGAATGGTCCGAAAAAGAAAAAACATCCAGTGAGCGGCAGTTCTGTGGGCGGAAATGCCTTGTTGATGCCAGAGGTCAGAGGAGAATGGCCAGACTGGTTCGAGCTGATAGAAGGGCAACAGTGACTGAAATAACCACTCGTTACAACCGAGGTATGCAGCAAAGCATTTGTGAAGCCACAACACGCACAACCTTGAGGCGGATGGGCTACAACAGCAGAAGACTCCACCGGGTACCACTCATCTCCACTACAAATAGGAAAAAGAGGCTACAATTTGCAAGAGCTCACCAAAATTGAACAGTTGAAGACTGGAAAAATGTTGCCTGGTCTGATGAGTCTCGATTTCTGTTGAGACATTCAGATGTTAGAGTCAGAATTTGGCGTAAACAGAATGAGAACATGGAACCATCATGCCTTGTTACCACTGTGCAGGCTGGTGGTGGTGGTGTAATGGTGTGGGGGATGTTTTCCTGGCACACTTTAGGCCCCTTAGTGCCAATTGGGCATCGTTTAAATGCCACGGCCTACCTGAGCATTGTTTCTGACCATGTCCATCCCTTTATGGCCACCATGTACCCATCCTCTGATGGCTACTTCCACCATGTCACAAAGCTCTAATCATTTCAAATTGGTTTCTTGAACATGACAATGAGTTCACTGTACTAAAATGGCCTCCACAGTCACCAGATCTCAACCCAATAGAGCATCTTTGGGATGTGGTGGAACGGGAGATTCGCATCATGGATGTGCAGCCGACAAATCTGCGGCAACTGTGTGATGCCATCATGTCAATATGGACCAAACTCCCTGAGGAATGCTTCCAGCACCTTGTTGAATCTATGCCACGAAGAATTGAGGCAGTTCTGAAGGCAAAAGGGGGTCCAACCCGTTACTAGCATGGGGTACCTAAAAAAGTGGCCGGTGAGTGTATATATATATCAAACTTTTAATATATTGCTGGGCGATAATATAGTTAAAAAAAATTACGATATACTGTAACAATCAAGCATTCGAGGTTTGCTATATAATATACTACATACCCTTTCTAAAACGTTTGTGAAAAATCACAAATGAGAGAAAAAAAAACAGTTTTCAGTGTGAACTCCAACATTTGTTTTCATTACTTCAAGAATAAATATTCTGAGATCTGTTCACATAATTTTAAAGCTCTAAACTTTTAATATGCCAACAATTCTGTCATTTGTTTTGCACAGCAACAGTGGCTTAACCAATGGCATTAATTTTGGACAGGGCAAGTTTGTTTGTTTGGGGGAAATTAGTTTGAAAGCAATCATTATTTTTTGGAATTTGGATTTATAAATTACACACTTTACCCTAAAATGAAACATCTCATGAGCTTTGAAGAACCAACCTCTGAGGAATACAGTGTTCCTCTGGGTGTTTTTTTTTTTTTTGCCTTTTTTGGAGAAGGTGACGGAATGAACAGTGATGGAGGAGAGGTCGTACAAAAACAGCCAAACTTATTGTTGCTCCGGAATAATAACACGCTTCTATTTCAGACGAATCTAGCCGCACTTGAAATCGAAGGCCCTGCTTTCTCTTTTTCCTCTATCTTTCACTCCTTTCGTTCCATTTGCCAAAGTTAGCAGCAGACACAGGTTAAGAAAGCCAAACGCTGCCGTGAGAGATTCAGGAAGATCAGTCATTGTTTTGGGTCACTGTGATTTATGAGTGTCTGAGTATCAAAACAGCGGCGCTCTCGCACAGAAAAACTGGCCTATTAAAAATGCTCCTCAGAACCATCATTTGCAACATTTCGTTTTTTCATCTTTCCTTCCCCTCATCTCTACATTTCACTTCGGTTTGATTGTGTCCCTCCGTCACACCCTCAGTCTGATTAAACCTGTGATTAACATCTTAAGCTATGTGTTGTTTTTTAGGATTAACAAGAATGCGGAGGCGAAGATTGCGATTCTGTTAGGCATGATGTGTTTTTGGCAGTTCGAGAAATCGTTGTTCCTTTTGGTGTGTTTTTTTATGTTATTGCGATGTTGCATATTGGGCTTAATGAATGCGAGGTTGTTTGTTGAGATGTGATCTCACGAGAAGCTCTCTGTGGAGGGCGATAACAGCAGAGCTAAAACATGGATTAGGCTTCGAACCATAATCATGTCTACGATCTGCTGTTGATTTGAGTGGCGGCTTGACTAGAAATGTGAGGGGTGGAGGCTTCCTAGCCTGCTGAAGGCACAGTGTATTATGGGTAATAAGAACATGCTGTAGGGTGTTAAAAAATATATTTTTACTTTCTTAAATATTGCACTTGTGAGAGTCAAATAAGAGGGGTGGAATGCTGTGTTTTTGAGTTTTACTGTATTGTTTATTAAAATGGGAACAGTTTGAACTTCAACTAAAGTTTTATTCATTAAACGGATGAAAATAAGGAGACAAATGCCTAATGAAATTGCAGTGCAAGAAAAGTTACACAACAAGAAGACGAGGATGGGAGGAAGTGAAATGGAGAGAGAGATTGAGATGGAAAGGTGTGAAGAGTAGGAGGTACAGTTGATGCATTTCAGCACATCAATCCGGACACGGGACTCGGTCACAGATAGAGCAAGCAGGGGTGATTGATGCTCCACAGACAAATTCAAGAGCTTGTGTGTGTGAGAGAGTGAACCTGTTCTCTTCTCAGTCTAAATGAAAGCTTAAATTGTTACTCTTTTCCAAACCCCAATGAGCTACTTTTCTGTCTACTATCTACATACACTATTGTCTATCGTTCAAAAGTGTGGAGTTGGTAAGATTTGTTGATGTTTTTGAAAGAAGTCTCTTATGTTCATCAAGGCTGCATTTATTTGATCAAAAATACAATAAAAATATTATAGTCGCATTGACATTTTTTTATGGTCGTTCTTACTTTTATGGTGCTTTTTTGAGTTTATTGGGGGGGGGGGGGGGGCAATTGATTGATAATATTGTAAAAGTATTGATAAAAATTTCACGATTCAATTTCAGTTCACAAACTGATTTCGATTCGATATCAATTAATTGGGGTATGTATCAGGTACAGTACATGGCAAATTTTCTCGAGGAAAAAAAAATCAACCAATGCTGTAAACTATAGACAAACAGCGAACCCCAGTTGGTACATTATTATAATATTAAAGGTTAAAATATACTTTTTTTTTTAAGTATAAAAATTTAAATGGTGGCAGTCATAAACCATGAAGGATTTGTTCAAACATACAATACATTATGAAAAACGGGTTAACTAAAAATACAAAACTATGGATGGCTTTTCTGAGGTAAATGTGACATTTTGTTTACAAGCTGTTTTATTGACGTCATACTGTTGTACTGTATCTTTCAACATACCTTCTGATGTTCATTCATGTTTATTTCATACTGTAACTAAAAGTAAAGAGGAAGTGATGATCGGTTTACATGCGCTTCGCTAAGTGAGCTTGAACTGAGGCGCTACAGTGATCTGTCGCGCCACACTAAAGAGCATCAAAACGTTATTTATTGTTTGAATTTCGTAATAAAATTGGCAGAATTTGAAAACTGACACTTTGTTTCATATCAAAAGTGACAGCACAAAGCTTATTGTGATTTAATGAATGGGAGACTCAACAATCTTTTGTTCATTCATCAACTGAAAACAGCATAGATTAAAAGATTGATTCTTGGGATTAAAGAATTGAAATTGGTTCTTGCAAAAGTTAATCGATTAAAATCGAGAAATGTATGTTTTTAACCCAGGTTTGGAAAAACATGAAGGTGATTGGGCTAAATGATGACAGAACTGTATTCTTTAAGTTCTTCATATTACCCAAACCCTGGCTTTTTTAATGCCTAAAACACAGTGACAGCTGGTTATTATTATTTTGTATTAGTCATAGACAAGATCTATGGTGATGAATAATCTGTTCAACTTCCTACAGTAGCATTTTTTTTTACTCACTCATGACCCGGTAACCACTGGCAACAAATCCATGTGTACGGTTAAAGTGGACAAATCCCACAGTGAAAAAAAAAAAAAAAAAAAACATCAGCACATTTTAACTGAATACTCATTCATGTTTTAATTAACATTGATAGAAAGTTCAACATAAGATAGGAAAATAGCTATATTTGAACCCACAATGCTCATATGATGGCCCAAATATAATCTGCAGGTTTTTTATTATTATTATTTAAGTGTAGAATTATGTGGATTGGATTTAAACAGAGCTAAGAGTACAGCATTCATACTGGTAGCTGAAAGCATAGACTAATTAACCAAAAATGTATATAAATATACGTATATACACGTTACTAAGGACATGGATAATTTTCCAAAGAAAATACTTTTTGTGAATGTCTGCATACGAACACCTGTGTGATGAAACCTGTTCACTAACCACTACGCCACGACTGGCAGTTTATTCATTTCTAAGGCTGTACATGATGAAATATGTGCTATCTGAAGACTCACAGGCATCAGGGTGTCAAATTAATTAGGCAGAACGTTTCCCACAGTCCTGAAAAGCAATTGACCCTGGAAAGAAAATTCTTTAAATTCTTTCTATTTTGTAATGTATGTTCCACGTATCAGTCCTGAAGTTGTCCTGTCGTGCTTTCTGAATCAATATCTATACAAAAAATAAAAATAAAAGATTTCTAAAGAGTATTAAGTGGTTTGCAAGTGGCATTATGCTATCTGCCTTTTGAGAATGAAGGTCATTGATGTGGTCGGAGATAGAGGATGTTTGGAGATTGAAGACTGTTTTGCTATAGCAAAATTATATTTTAACACCTTTAAGAAGTATCCTCACATGTGCCTGTTCAAAATTTAATTTTACTCACTAGCTCACTTTTACTCACTAGCATCCTATGCAAGGATGCTATTTATCAGAGCCGATCCTCCCTATACACACACTACGCAAGTTGCGTAGGGCCCCGCAAATAACTCAAGGCCCCGCCTCACCCTCGTGTCAAAGCGCGTCAATCAAAGTTTACAACATCGATGAGATAATTAAGCGGAACTATGTGAGTGAATTGAAAGCTCGTATACCACAAATTTAATTTCTCGTGCCATTTATACGCCAAAAATAGTTTTTGCGTGCATATGATAGGCCTACTCGGCGTGCATATGATACGCACTTTTTGGCGTGTAATATGCACGCACTCCACACCCCTAATCATACCCAGGAGATGTACAGTGCGTAGCATATGCACGCAAAAAAAACATTTTTGGCATATAAATAGCATGAGAAATTAAATTTGTGGTATAGAGACGCACTTTCATGAGATTACGTTTGATAATACAAAAGGGCAACGGACAACGGTGTTTGTTTATAAACCGCAGCTCGGAAAAGATAACCGCGTCACGCGTTAACATGAGTTCATATGCCCGTGCACGAAATGAAACGCGCACTTTCCAATAAAACATATATGGGGACCAGTTACCAGTACAATATGGGCGTGATGGCACTCCTCATTAGGCACTCATACTTTTAAAACAAGACAATGATTATCTAGTCTCCAAGTCTGTTTAGTTACAACTCTGCAATAAAGCAAGATGGAAAGCAATCTATTGACATTGACTATATTGCATTTAAAATGTTGATTGGCTGGACATACTGGTCAATATGGACGCACATCCCTCAGTAAATAATAACCATCAAGTATCAATTATTGCTTTTATCATTTAAAACACAGTGACATGCAATGGCAAGCCATTTTAGCTTTTATTAATTCACAGGATGCATTTTTTTATATCAATAATTAAATTTGTACTATTTAAAATGTGAATTATTGATAATAATATAAAATGTCTATTTCTGATATCAGGAATTACATTTTCATTAGTACTAACTAAACGAGGGAGGATTGTAGTGGGAGAACTGGGGTGTCAGGTGTGACTGTGTGGCAATGGCAAATGGTTTACATGGCTCATGGGTCAGGTAGGAGGGCCCCTTAACAGATTTTTGCTTAGGGCCCCAGGGAGGTCAGGATCGGCTCTGCTATTTATCGACTTCAGCTCAGCTTTAAATACAGTCATACCATCTGATCTGATCACAAAATTACACAGGCTTGGCATCAGCATATCCATCTGCAACTGGATATTAGAATTTCTGATCAACAGACCCCAGATGCTGAGGTTAAATAACCCCTTCTCTACTACAATCCCTCTAAACACTATTGTGCCGCAAGGGTGTGTGCTCAGTCCATTACTGTACACCCTCTTCACCCATGACAACTCCCCCATTCATAACACTAACTCCATCATCAAATTTGCAGACGATTTAACGGTGCTTGGCTTGATCAGGAACAATGATGAATCAGCCTACAGGGAGGAAGTGCAGCACTTGGCTGCATGGTGTGCAAATAACAACCTTGCGCTCAACGCCTCCAAAACTAAAGAACTCATTGTTGACTTCTGGAAAGCAAAGGCAGGCACCCACACACCCCTTCACATCAACGGGACTGAAGTAGAGCAGGTCACTACCTTCAAACTCCTTGGTGTCCATAACACAGTCTCATCCCGAGACGTCATATGACTGACGCTTTTGACCATACGTCAACATCCGACGTTGTAGGGTACCCTTTAACGTCAGTTAGATGACGATCCTATGGCGTCATCTAACTGATGCTTTACCTTTAGCGTCAGTTAGATGACGCGGGTAGGTTTAGGTCTGGGGTAGGGTTAGGATTAGATAGCGTCATCTAACTGACGTTAAAGGGTACCCTAAAACGTCGGATGTTGACGTATGGTCAAAAGCGTCAGTCATATGACGTCTTGGGATGAGACTTGGCTGGTGTCCACATTTCACAAGACCTCTCCTGGTCATTCAATACCTCCACTCTGATCAAGAAAGCTCAACAACGCCTCTTATTCCTCAGAAAACTGAAAAAAGCGGAACTGTCCCCTCAGATCCTCTGTAACTTCTATCGCTGCACAGTTGAGAGCATCCTCGCTAACTGCTTCCCGGTGTGGTATGGGAACTGCACAATGGATGACAGAAAAGCCCTACAGCGAGTGGTGAAAACTGCTCAAAAAATCATTGGCACATCACTCCCGGCCATCACTGATCTTCATCACTCACGATGTCTGCGACGAGCACACAATATCATCGAGGACAACACACACCCCAGTCATGGACTGTTCTCCATCCTCCCGTCTGGGAGACGTTATAGGAGACTTAGGACTCGCACCAGCAGGCTCAGAAACAGTTTTTTTCACAACACCATAACGCTGCTCAACACCAAGCCCCAACACTAGCCCCTGTCCCTGTTCTGCTCCGCCCCCTCTCCCCCCTCCCTCTCCTTTTCCTTTTGCACTTGGATTATAGACTGTCTGACTACCTCTGATCATTATGCACTTTAACAATACACCTCAACAATGCACTATATATGATAATCTCTACTTATATGGATTATGGACCGTCTGACTTCTCAGAACTCTATGCACTTTATTGCTAATGCATTTTAATAATGGACTAATATGATCATACTGCATTTTGTGTTTTTATGTATTTTTTTAAGCACTGCTATAAAAGAAAAGCACTTTAATGATTGCACTACTGGTTAGATGTAAAAACTGCATTTCGTTGTACTGGTTGTCCTTACTTGTGCAATGACAATAAAGTTGAATCTGAATCTGAATCTTTGATCTAGTTTATCAGCATCTTAATTAACAAAGTGACCCTCATTTACAACCATTTGGCTTTTAGCATTAAGTGTCCCTTATATTGAGCCTTTCTACTCAGAAAGGCTTGTGTCAGTTTTTTCGAACGTTGGTCCTGGAGAGCCACATTCCTGCAAAGTTTTGCTTCAACCTTAATCAAACACACCTGAACAAGCTAATCAAGGTCTGAAGGGTCAGAGATTGTCTTATATTGGGGAGATAAGGTATCTCTTACCATAGGAGAAAGTGTAACGGCTAACTTGGATCACGTGAGGCACCTCAGTTTATCATGTAATGGCAGTGACGTCAGTGACCGCCATTCAAAGTATTATGGCAGTCAGCTACAGTTTACGTTAACCAGTTTCTTGTGGATTTGCGTGTTGGTCTTGTGAATAAATGTTCTATATTTGGTGTTATATCGCTACTAGGGGTGGGACGATACAGGTACCTCACGATTCAATTCTGTGGCGATATGTGGTCCACGATATGATAATATCACGATTCGCGATATCTACGATATTCAATATCTTGGAAGAAATTTCATCAACGATATATCACGATATATGTGACTGAAAAGAAAGATTAACAATGCATGTGTACATATTGAGAATTAATATACCGGGTTTTTATTTTCCCAAATCGTCGAACTGCACCGGCTTGTATTCGAGACAGGCGTCTATATGAGACAGGCCTTTATAATTTAGTGTTGAGATGTTGTTCATTGAGTTTAGGCGAGTATCTAATCTCTAAAAATCTCCAAATGCTCCACGTGAAACTGCGGTCTTCCGACCTTTTACTATCGTGTCAATTGATTTTGATTAATATGCGCGAGGGAGAGAGCAAGACAGCGCTCGTGTTGTTTGAAGACGTGAGTGTGCGCGCGCGCGGCCGTTGCGCTCTCTCTGCTCGTAAAACCCGAAGTGTCTCCACACTTTAGAGTGGAAACTAGCGGGTGGGTCTTTGATTCGTTTTATATTGTTTTCCGCCATTCTTCTCGCTTCTCTCTGTTGTTGTCATAGACAGTATAAGAAGTGGACAGAGCCATCTCATTGGAACTCAGTTGAGACAGTTGAAGCCCATTTTTAGCGATTTTTGAGCACTTCCGTTCCTGACGCGCAGACTCAAACCGACTCAAACTAAGCTTGATGACGTGAGCAACCTGTCTGACAGACGTTAATCTTCTAGTAGCTGTGCGTGAAAATAGCCAACGTTAATCTTGCAGAGACGGGGAACTTGAGCAAAGAGTTCTTTGGCGTGAGTGAGCAGGAGTAAGTATTCCGTTGCTTTTATGGACTCATTATCTATGGGCTTCTCTCTTGACGGGACGTCCCCCCGATTGCCTGCGAGCTTCTCCTGCTGTCTGTACGGTAATTTCTGTACAGCGCGACAGAGAGTCGAGTGGTTATGACGCAATCGTTAGCCTATTTTTACTAAATCTGTTTCTACGGGGCCATAATGTAACATAGAAGGTAAATGGAGCCCTTTATACATTGTCGTGTTTCTTTAGAAATAAACAATGGACAAATGGAGTCTTTAAACGCCTCAGATGTAAAGTTATTCGCTGTCAAAGTGACGCCAAAATGAATGGGAGTCAATGGAAATGCTAACCCAAGTGAAGTTCTGCTACAACATGGCGGCACCCGGCCGGCTTCAACTTCCGGTCGATGGATTACCCCCTTGGTTGTTGTTAGTTAACTTGTGTTCTTCACCGGCCGCTGTTTGCGCCACTTTACCCCTATTTACTCGAACAGCGCCCCCCGCAAACAGAATGGTAGATATTGGGTAGTGACAGTGACACTGACAACGGGTAAATTAATCATTTTGTGTTGTAATAAAATATCGATATTGGGCGTTAGTGTATCGATTATTTATTGCGACAGAGAGCACAACAATATATTGCAATATCGATTTTTTTTCCCACCCCTAATCGCTACTAGTAAATATACAGTAGGACTGCATTGTTTTGTTTGTGGAATGTGCTTTACTGTGGAAAAAAGAGTGCAAATAGCTCTATTAGCTTCAACTTACTGGTCACTGTAGTCACTGTAATTTAATATACGTATTTAGGCTAATTCATTAAAATGATATATATTTTTCACCTTCATTCGTTAAAAGCATTATATCATCATTAGGCACACAGCAGTCATAAACCATTACTATACAAGTCTAACCAGCAATGGAAAGAACACTTCATGTTTTATTTTAATTAAACAACATACAATATAACACAATATTTATAATTAAATTATAAATGTTTGCTTTATTCATTAAATTGCATAATATCAGCGTCATATTAATACATGCAGTTATAAAACATCTGTATTTTTTTACTTGCTTTATACAATATCACTCAATATTACTATTAAATAATATGGTAATACCATAAATGAGTCCTACCTGTCGCGCCATTCCCTTCTCTGCCTTATAAAATAACCTTTTTATTATAGTAAAATCTACAATATCATTCCCAACAAAGGTATTGTTTAGCGTAAAACAGGTTGAAGATTAGTGGACAGGCAGACGATTCATTAATAAGTTATTTCCTCACAAAAGTGGTTTATTCAGTGTAGTGAAGCCTCTTCTCCATTGACATCCATTCACAGAAAACGGTCTCTGGCCTCCTTCCCTGTGTACCGACACAGCTACAGCGTTAGCATTAGCCGTAATGCTTTTTTGGTTAAAGGTTGTAGGCTTGCCTTCGAGGGGCTTTGGAAGGGTTTATAGAAAGCTACAGACAGGTTAGATTTTATCCGGGTTGGAGCAAAACTCTGCTGGACTGTGGCTCTCCAGGACCGACGTTCGCCACCCCTGCTCTAGTGCATAGCGGTTTGATTGTGGGTAGATCATACTGTATATCAGTGTTGCCAGATTGGAAATATCCAAGTATCGTACCAGAAGCTCAAAATGATCATATTTGGAAGAGAATTATCATACACGAGCCAAACGGTTGACGGGGGGGTGGTTTACCGGATTGTTGACGGGGGGTGTAGTTTTCATGAGGCACACACGCAAGGTCTCTCGCTCTCTCCCTCTCTGCCGTGCTCTCTCACCTTCACTTTCTCCTCACAATCATGACGTAGATCCACAGCTAGATCAATGAGTATAGAAGCACTATGATTACAATGACCTCCGATTGAAGTGTCACAAAATTCTGAAATTATCGTACATTATGGGATTTTTTTCATTATTGATCGTACATCGTACAGAGGTCAAAATTATCGTACAAATACGATAATTATCGTACGTCTGGCAACACTGCTGTATATTAACAGTTCTGGAGCAGCGTGTGAATTCCAGAAACTAGTGCTCTCACTATTGTAGTGTCTCTGTCGCCTAGCAACAGGGGATTTCAGGGCCAAATTCACATCCCTCTTATTGGTTAGGCCTGCAGTTTATTGGCTATTAATGTATTTGGTATTCTTTCTGCAAGAGTGTGTTTGTGTATGTGTGTGTGCTCAGAATAATTAGAAGGGAAGCTGAGAATGAATGTACATGACTCTTTTATTAGTATGTTGCTTTTTATGCTGTAGATAAGTACATCATTTTCCTTGAGGGTTATTGGTTCATAAAAGTGAAACATATTAAGTGAAGCGGTGAAAGAGATTAAACAATTAAGAAATTGGGATCTTTTTCAGCCATAAATAGCTAGTTTTAACAGGCAGTAAATGTAAATGGTGATGGTAACCTATCAAGTTAATTTAGAGCTAGATTAATCAATAATGACTATTTGCAGAAAGTAAATGTTGATTTACCACAGCAACAGAAATTCTAATGAAAATACATTGTAAAAAATATTTGACAGCAAGCCTAAAAATGGGATAACGTTGAAATAAGCTGGTTCCCTTTCAGTCAGTCACTACGAGTTACGTCAGTGACTGACGAAATGGGGGTTTCGCTTAGAAGCCTATCACCTTCTAGTTCTAGAAAACGAGCCAATGGCAAAACAAAGCCATGGGTCTGCGGAATTTGCATAGCGCAACTCCGCCCCACCTCTTGGGTATAAAAGGAGCTGCACGTGCAATCTCGCATTATGTTTCTGCTTCGGAGCCGAGTGTTACTTCACTTCTCTCCACTGCAAAGCTGTCTACGAGTTCGAAAGACGAGACGAGCGACTCTTCAGCGGTGTTGGTGTTACGGCGTGTTCCAGCGAGATCTTATTCCTGCTGCTGGTCTGTGCAGTGATCTGCCAACAGTGTGTATTTTCTCCCTGAGCGCTTCAGCACTGCCTTTGAGTTTTTTCCTCTCTAAAAAAGATGCACGCGGCCTGTCTTTTTAAAGATGTCTCGTCAAGTGTATTTCTGGGTGCAGTAGACGGATTGATTCCGCTGATGGGCACGAGCGCTGCCTGGCGTGTTTGGGCTTAAATCACACTCAGGTAGCATTCATGGATGTGTCATGTTCCCATTATGGGGGGGCCCCCAATTCCTTTCTTCCCAGAAGTGCATGAAGAGGTCATGAGATCGTGGAAGTCTCCTTTGACTTCTCGCGACCTCTTAGCGACCTCTTCCGCCTTCTCTGCCCTCGATGAGGCCGCGGACAAAGGTTACACTGGGGTCCCCCTGGTGGAGCATTCTGTGGTGATGTAACTGTGTCCCCAAAGCGACTCAACCTGGCACGGCGACCCAAAGCACCCCTCCAAGGCCTGTAGGTTTTTGTCCACTCTCGTAGCCAAAGCCTATTGAGCTGCAGGGCAGGCTACCTCCTCTTTGCATGCTATGGCCATCCTGCAAGTATATCAGGCACTGGTGCTCAGAGACATGCACGAGGGCAGGGCTGATCCAGGGCTCATGCAAGAGCTGCGTACCGCCACCGACCTCGCTCTACGGGCGACGAAGGTGACGGCATGCTCCCTCGGTCAGGTGATGTCAAGTCAAGTCACCTTTATTTATATAGCGCTTTTTACAATACAGATTGTATCAAAGCGCTTCACAGTGATAACATGAAAACAATATAACAAAGTTTGTTTCTAAAAGAAATTGCGTCAACGTCCACCTTAAGTAAGGCAGATCAATAATATTATTGAATATTAAATGTTAAATGCAGCAGCCTTCACCCGGGCCGCATCGTGGAGGTGGCCGCAGGAAGGCTCCCCAGCCCTTGTCTGCCCCGCAGCCTGCCAAATGACAGGCAAAGCAGCGCTCCTGATATCTTGTGCAAGATCTGTGCAAGATCAGGCTCGTCCTTCCCTGGCCTTCTTGCACAGATCTTGTGCAAGATCAGACCCTCGTGACAGCCCCTCCCTGGCCAATCCCTCTGAGGAATGACCTCCTTTCTCAGAGACGGGGAACCCTTTGGTGCTCCTCGCGACAGCCCCTCCCTGGCCAATCCCTCTGAGGAAGGACCTTCTTTCTCAGAGACAGGGCACGGGGCACCGGAAGGTTTGAGTACACTACCACCTCAGGTGGTGGCTACCATCACTTCAGCTAGAGCCTTGTCCACGAGACACGTCTACACTTTGAAGTGGAACCTCTTCGTCACCAGAAAATGCCAGATCGGGTCTGTGCTCTCCTTCCTCCAAGAAGGGTTGGAACGAAGGCTGTCTCCTTCCACCCTTAAGGTTTTTGTGGCTGCGATCTCTGCACACCACGACCTTGTGGAGTCAAAAACGGTTGGAGGTTAAAACCTCCTCGCCCCCTACTTATGCCCTCTTGGGACCTCGCACCTCCTTTCGAGCCATTGCAATCAATCATTGCAATGCTCCTGGTTGCTTTTGCTTTCATCAAGAGGATAGGGGACCTGCAGGTATTTTCGGTTGACGAAGCGTGCCTGGAATTCGGGCCGGCTAACTCTCACGTGATTTTGAGACCCCGGCCTGGATATGTCCCCAAGGTTCCCACCACTCCTTTTAGGGATCAGGTGGTGAACCTGTAAGCGCTGCCCCTGGAGGAGGCAGACCCAGCCTTGGCACTGCTCTGTCCAGTACGCGTCCTTCGCGCTTACGTAGGCAGAACGCAGTGTTTCAGGACCTCAGACCAGCTCTTTGTCTGTTACGGAGGGCAAAAGAAGGGAAAGGCTCTCTCCAAGCAGAGGTTGTCTCACTGGATAGTGGACACTATTGTCTTGGCATACCAGGTTCAAGGCCTACCATGCCCCCTAGGGGTGAAGGCACACTCCACCAGGAGTGTGGCTTCCTCCTGGGCTCTAGTGCATGGCGCCTCGCTAACAGACATCTGTAGAGCTGCAGGCTGGGTGACACCTAACACATTTGCGAGATTCTACAATCTCCGAGTGGAGCCAGTGTCCTCCCGTGTACTCGCTTCCAGTAGCCAGTAACTAGGACCTGCTCGGTGTCATCGCTTGTTTCACAATTCCACTCCACGAACTGGATACGTGCGTTATTTTACTCAGGTGAGCTCTCTGTGTAGCCCTGGGCTCCTCCAGCACTGTTGATGTTGACACCTGAGTGCATGCCTGCGGCATCCCTCGTGTCAGGCTAGGTGCCTCCGTGTGCATGGTTCCCCATTGGGCAACCCCCACAAGTGTATTTCCATGGTAAGTCTCTTGAGCATGTGTCTTTCCCTTGGCAAGTCCACCTTACCAACCCTGGGGTCGAAACTTCCACCCTGCGGGCTGCATACTTCAGTGTGTTCCATATGCATCCCGTTCACGGGTCATATGTGTATTCTGTAAGACTTCCCTATGGGCAGGCATTGTGTTGCATATTTCCATGGGGATATGCTTCCCAGTGTACCTTGGTATTCCCGCGTTAAGCCTAACCCTTCATCAGTGCTAGTCTCACGACAGGGAGCTCAGACTTGCGCAGGGCACAGGAAGACAGCCGCTGTGGCGTGATTAAATAGGGACCCCCATTTCGTCAGTCACTGACGTAACTCGTAGTGACTGACTGAAAGGGAACGTCTCGGTTACGTATGTAACCCTCGTTCCCCGAAGGAGGGAACGGAGAAGTTACGTCCACCTGCCACAACCGCTGTACCGCTGGAACAGCCGGACGTTCGGTCTCGGCTCCTCAGCAGGTAACATAATGCGAGATTGCACACGCAGCTCCTTTTATACCCACGAGGTGGGGCGGAGTTACGCTATGGAAATTCCGCAGACCCATGGCATTGTTTTGCCATTGGCTCATTTTGTAGAACTCGAAGGTGATAGGCTTCTAAGCGAAACACCCATTTCGTCAGTCACTGATGTAACGTCTCCGTTCCCTCCTTCAGGGAGCGAGGGTTACATACATAACCAAGACGTTTTATTTAAAGGAACTGTGTGATGGTGTGAAGGTGTGAAGGTCGATCACAACTCATTTAACTTTTGTAATATTTTTTCAAGTAAAAAAAGGACTTTCATGGAGAAATTGTTTTGAACAATTCTTGTTTTTGTAACAGGCCTTGGTGATGTCGACCAAAAGGGAAAGTTAAATCAGAGGGAGAGCACTTTTTTAACATTTTGATGAAAAATTTGCGACTCAGATGTATTGTGATTAAAAGGCATTTATTTTATTCTGAAAACATTTTCTTTATAGTATTACTCCTAATCTTTTGCTTTATACTGTACATGAAAATTCTGCCTTTTATAAGAATGGACAAAGTGCATTTGTGACCATGAACAAGCTGTTTTATTCTCTATATATTGTGCATAATTCTCTAGTGTTGAGTGATTAGTCGCATGGCAAGTTGAATAAAAGCCAGTAAAACTTAAATGTATTTATAATTATGCATTAATTTGACTGAATTAACATAAATGCATTAGGTTACATCAAAGTAGTTTTTTATAGTGTAACCGCTAGATTATCATTCACTTCAGCATACTATGTAACTTAGTATACTATTCAAAAGAGCAAATGTGATTTAATTAAATTTAACGATAAAGACGACTTCAGTTCTACAAAAGGATTTATTTTAATATCATCAGTAGAAAAGGTTCATTTAGCAACATATGCTATGTGAAGGCCCATAAGCCCAGACAAAGTGATCTCCCTGTAATATTGCAATACGGGAATGGCTTACTTGAATTATTCACTGTATTTGCTCTGAAGAGCTTGTAAATGCATTTGTGAATAGCAAAAAGCACTTTGTTTTTGTTCAGGGATGGATAACTGTGTCTCTTGCTTTCTGCTCTGTGAAGCCATCTAGATGATGCATCGCATTAAAGATTTAGCGTGGTTCAAGAGTATCGGTCGGTAATAAACTGTCAGAAGTTCGCGCCGTGATTTAACAGGCCGTTCTTATGCAAAAAATACCGGTTAATGTGCGTTCAAGCTCATTTTTATTATACATAATTGAGGCTCATTTTCATACAGGTTAACACTGTCATTTTCCTCGTCCTGATGTGAACATCTTGTTCAGAACATTCTGAACTCTGAATGCTTTGAAATTGTACTAAATACCTGTACTATTATGCATTCAGTGTTTACTCACCTCATCCGCTATCAGTTCAGTCACTGTACTGACAGCGACTTACAGCCTGATATAATGAATGCTGTGCAGCCTTTGTGTGAGAGTATTTGAGCTGTTGAATGATTTTTATAGGGTCAGTGAAGGTAATTATTTTATGGTCAGATGGGATGATAAAGAAGGGTGATGATAAAAAAAAACAAAAAAAACAAAAGGCAGTATCATTGTAATTCACATCAACACCAGTCCAGTACTTTTACACACTCATCACAAAAATACAAAGGGTGTTAAGAACTGAGTGAAGTTTTAAATGCGCAATGAGATCTGGTTGATGATGGATTGTCAGAGCACAGAGGGATTGGTCATTAAAACTTTGTTCTGCTGAATGCATAAGTGTGACAAGAAAAAAGTATTTGGAATGTATAGTTTGTGTGTGTGTTTGCATGCGTGCGTGTGTGTGTGTGTGTGTGTGCGTCTGTGTGCGTGTGTGGATATTAGGATAGTAAAACCTGGGGTCACCTTGTGGGGACCACGAGGGAAATGGTTTAATAAACATACTAAATTATTATTATTATTTTTTTTTTTTCAAATGTAAAAATGCAGAAAGTTTTGTGTGATCGGTAGGGTTAGTGTAAGGGGATAGAATATACAGTTTGTACAGTATAAAAACATATATGTCTATGGAGAGTACCCACAAAGATAAGCACATGGTCTAAAGCGCATGGCGCAAGTGCACTTAGGTTGTGTCCGAATCCACTTTTTCTAGTTTAACGACGGGAAAAATGGTCAGCACGCTTGACACATGGTCTAAAAAGGTTGCCCCTCTTCTCTTCATGAGTAATGGGTGTGTTTTGGGTGTAACGTGCAATAAACCAATCAGAGTGTAATTTCCCATTCCCTTTGAAAGCCAGTTGCGCTCGCACCATGGTGGGTTGCCCTCTCTCTCTTTCTCTCTCGCTAATTCATTACTTTTTTTGACTGAATCATAACATTTATTTTAATCTTACCACTCTACTTTATCTCTGATTCTGATTTAAAGCAGGCAGAATGCTAGATCTAACGAGCCGTAACTGACGAAAATAATTGTTAATGTCATTTTTAATCCTTCCAATAAAAATGTGCACTCCTAACATCAATAGCGGCTTTGACTTGTAAATCAGTGACCATGATATAAGCAGGATAACCCATGGCTATGTTTGCATTACACAATTGTAATGTGCTTCGCCTTGGGTGGTTTTTTGCCTCAATGCTGTGATTTAAAATGGTGTAATGCACACATAGCCATGGATTGTCCCTCTCTCTCACACACACAAACTGTATATTTACTGTACATACATTCATACATACATATTAATCAAACCAACTAGAAATGCCACTCATTGCTAAAAGCTTCTTAAATAACTTAGCATAACAATGGTGACCGTTGCGTAGGCAAGCACCCCTCACATTTCTATGAGAAAGGGTAAATCTCTAGTGTTCATTATAATTTTGCTGTACATTTCTATTAGGGTGCTCACTCCAAAACCATCCAAATGTTAAGATTTGCTACCAGATACACATGAGAACTCTGTCCCACTCCAAAACACCCCCTCCTCTACCTAGTGAAGAGTACAAGTAGTAGAGATAAAAACAGCAACACTAATACTGTAGCTGTGAAAGGGAAAATGTTTGAACCAAGCAAAGACCATTCTTATACCCTTCAGCCTCTTTATCACTAAAAAACCTACTTGTGGTTAAGGTCAAAGCCCTGCGATGCTCGGAATACCAACTGGATCTCACAATAGCTTTAACCTTTCTACCTTCCTTCCTACCCATTTTTTTTTCTCTGCCTCCCTGTCTCTGTTTCTGAAATGTGTTTACTCCTTGTAACGGGACTAACGCTCTCATTAGCCACACTAAGGTGCAAGAACTTACCTTTGATGGCTCTCTTAATTAGCAGCCATTTTAAATCTCTTCAGCCTGGGGATTTCATTGGGCTACACACACACACACATGCACGCACACACACACACACACACACACACATCCTTCCACATATTGGGCTGGGAGGCTGCTCTTGCTCTAATTTATTCCCTTGTGTTGGCTACCCTGTGTGCCTGTGAAGTTGAGAGAGTGTATGTGATAAGGTCCACAGGCATTCTGGGTACATTTTATTAAAAAAATTGCCGGAGTGAGACATGCAGTACCTACCACACCCACCCATCAATTATCTCAGGAAATATGATGGATGCCTTTCAACCTATTTTGCTCTTTTTTTCACACAAGCGCACTTTTTCCAGATCTCTTGGGCGCCTACAGAATTTGTGCTGCGTCAGAGAACACTGCAAATACATTGATTTCATTGGGGATGCAGCGTCACAAGAGTTTGGGAAAGTGACGCTCTTTCATGTGACAAAAAGCTGAATTATGTTGAATCAACTAATTTTTAAACCTATATCGGTAGGTAGCACTTCACAAATAAGGTTCAATTTGTTAACATTAGTTAACATGAACTAACAGTAACCAGTACTTCCCAAGTATCTATTAAGGTATAACGATAATTATATTAGCATCCACACCAGTGCACAATATCGTTCTGTTTATCATAAGTGTGCACTGCAGTTCTGCTGTCTGCCGCTTTAAATGCTCAAGCTCTTTAAAGCAGGATGGATTCTGATTGGCTTTCATTGTTTGTTATCATTCATCAGCGAGAAAAAAATCATTCTGAATGTGATTCCAACTATATTGTTTCTCGGTGCTGTTATTGTTATAGTTGTGGTGCGAACTCTGCTATTCTTTTATGTTTGAAACGTGTGGTTTTTTTGTACTATATCTTGATCATTATCGTTATTGTCCTTGGTGAGAAAGGGCCTTTCATCTTACTGGTAATTTCAATACATTATTTAAATAGAAATAAAAACTATACTGATAATCCGTTAGGCTACACATAGATACAAGTTACAATATGGAAGAAAAGATCTGTTGCTACTTCTCCTTTATCATGACTTTTATTTTTGCTGGAATGCACTAGCTGAAATACAAGACCAATGAGAATTCCAAAGAGACGGGTCCAAATCGAGATATCCAATTCACTGTATTTCTGCACTTTCGTGGTTCTTTCCACACCCTCGAAATGAATCTTGCACGTTTGACTCTGACAGAGGTGTAGACACATCACACGCAAACACAGGCAATATTCTTTCACTCTTTCACAGTACCTTTACCCGTCAGTCACTTCCAATGTCTGTGCTTATTTTTCGTGATTCTTCTCTTTCACTCTTCCTCCACTTCTCCCTGGGGTTTCCTGGAATAGACACTTTTAAAATGGTATTATCTCTATTGATGTTATTGAGCATACTGTGAACTGAAATGAAGGAGCTACAGTCACCTCGCACTTTCATTTATTCCCATCTATCACCTCAGCAGAGCTTGACTTCCTCTATTTAAATATACTTCACTTTCAGAGAATATTCTCATTCATATTTCAAACCCAGCATGAGGGAAGAGACTGTGTTAGAATAGTTATAGCCTACGATAACTACATTTGTCATTTATGAGTGATTGTGATTGCGTGTGTCTGATTTAAATATACTGTGGCATTAAATATGTCTCATAATGAGCACGTTTGCTGCACGTTTACTGTAAATGAGTCCATTTGGCATTTATGGACTGTTTTCATGTTCACCTTTCAATCTTTAGATGTAATAGAAGCCTGTTTAAACTGCAGAATCAGGCCATGTCCACACTAATACTTTTCATTTGAAAACGCATCTTTTTTTCTCCGTTTTGGCCTTCCGTCCACACTAAGACAGTGTTTTTGTCCTGCGAAAACAGAGCTTCCCTTTCAAGGGAACTCGCGCTGCGTCGATTGACGCTAAGGGAACGCTTTGCGTGATGATGTCTTGAAGCACATGTAAAATCAGTCCAATGGTGTGACGGAACATCAGAGGCGGGTGACGTCATGAACCAGGAAACTATAAAGCCTGCCCAAACAAAGCAGCGCTAGCTTCTGTTTCTTCACAAGCGCTCTATGTGAAATTGTTTTGTCTATTTGGTGTTGTCTATATATATATTCAGTCATGGCGAGTAAGCAGCAGCAGTTCAGAATGTGTGTGCATCCCTGCCCGCGTTATTTAACGGGTGGGGACACACATGTTTTGTGTGTTGTTTGTTTGGGTGAGGAGCATGCAAGGTCAGCGCTCGAGGGTGCTGGCTGTGAGCACTGTGATGTGGTGCAGACACTCCGATCCCGTCTGGCATTCTTTAGCAAGGACGCTCAGGCTTGCGTTCCCCAAGGCTCAGGTCCCACTGCTGCTGAGGCACAGCGAAGGCTTCACACTTGGAGTTTGCAAATGGATGTGTCAGCTGGGTTAGAGACGGGCCCAGCCTTATCTCTGCCTTCACCTGACAGATCCAGTGCCTTCTCTCAGGGTTTGGAAGCACGCGTTGCGGTTACTTCCACCCCGATTGAGGCACAGACACTACAGCTATCTAGTACCGAGGAATTAGATGTTGTTAGTGTCGAAGCAGGAGATACTGAGGACTCGCCACCTCAGTCTCATGATTTGAGGAGCTAGTTGAGGTTGTAACGAGAGCGGTCGAAAGATTAAGCATCGATTGGCCGGCAGATAAGCAGGACATTCGTTCTAGAAGCAAACTAGACGAACGCTTCCTGCCCTCTCGTTCACAACCTCAACGCCGGGGCCTTCCGTTTTTCCCCGATCTCCACACCGAGTTGTCAAGATCGTGGGAGAAACCAGTTTCTTATAGAGTTTATAGTTCACAAACATCTCACTATTCCTCTATTTCAAACTATAAAGAACACGGTTATGGGGAGATCCCAGAGGTGGAAGAGACGCTCGAGAACTATCTCTCCCCTGAATCAGCGTCTTCCCTCAAGGCCCCGGTATTACCCACCAAACCAGTTAGAGTGACATCAGCTTTGGTGGGTAAGGCTTATTCAGCGGCTGGTCAGGCTGCAGCGTGCCTTCACACCATGTCACTGCTGCAGGCTTACCAGGCTGAACTGTTAGGAGATCTTGATGAGGACGGGGGTATTGGCCTGGATGCAGTTTGCGAACTGTGTCTGGCCACAGATTTATCTCTCAGGGCCGCCAAGGAGACGGCTAAATCTATCGGCCGGTCTATGGCATCCCTGGTGGCCACTGAGAGACATCTCTGGTTGAACTTGAGCAATATTAAGGAGAAGAATAATAACTTTTTAATGGATGCTCCTATTTCACCCTCTGGCCTCTTCGGCAACACTGTAAACTCGGTTGTCGAGAGGTTTCAGGAATCAGCTAAGCAAGCGGCTGCATTCCAGAAACTCCTCCCCCGCCGTACTCATATCTCCGGGGCTGCTGAGCGGGAGCAGCCCCAAACATCTAATGCCAGCTCCTCACACCGTGCCACACAAAAACAGAGCGTGGCTTCCCTTGCTCCTCCACACAAAGACTGGGGACGAGGAAAGCGCGCTCAACCACAGCTTTCAAGGGGTAAGACGGATCTGAGGACTGTCATTATTTCCAAGAAGTCTGCGGGGAAAAGGTCCTGACGCCCAAGAGTGCAGGTCATTGAGGGCAGTCCTCCCCGAAGCAGAGCGGTTAACACCTGATTATGCGGTGCCCATCTCCCTTTGGTGCCCTCAGGGGACCGTTATGCTAACCCTGCCACCTCGTGTGCTTCAGGGCACAGCAGTCTCCGGAAGGGGAAATATCTCAGGGTCCACCCGGAAAGGTAGTGGTCTTGGGATGCCCGCCTCCCAGAGCAGTCAGTTCAGTCATTCCCTGCCGGTTCGCCGTTACAGGGCGACGGATTAACTGCTTAACAACAACTAAATCCAGAAACCAGTCTCGAGAGGCTGGTACCTCTAGTAGAATATTTGACAGCGTGGAAGCTACTGCCAAATATTTCTCGTTGGGTCCTGCAGACCATAGAAAAGGGTTATCAAATTCAGTTCGGGTCTCGCCCGCCCAGGTTTATGGGGATCCTATCCACTGTGGTGGGCCCCGAGCAGGTTCTGGTAATGGATCAAGAAGTGAAAACCCTGTTGGAGAAAGGAGCCATAGAATATGTTTTACAGTCGGTATTTCATCGTTCCAAAGAAGGATGGGGGGTTGCATCCCATTTTGGATCTGAGAATTCTGAACGAGTCAGTCATGCAGCTAAAGTTCAAAATGTTAACACTGAGACAAATCGAGCCACAGATCAGATCCGAGAACTGGTTTGTCACGATAGATCTCAAGGATGCATACTTCTACATTTCAATCCTTCCATATCACAGGAAGTTCCTGAGGTTAGCTTTTGGGGGCAAAGCATACCAATATCGAGTTCTTCCGTTCAGCCTAGCACTATCACCCCGCACTTTTACGAAATGCATAGATGCAGCTCTGGCACCATTGCGTCTGCAGGGTATTCGCATCATGAACTACATAGACGATTGGTTGATTCTAGCTCAGTCGCATCAGTTGGCGGTTCGGCATCAAGATGTCGTCCTCGCCCACATTAAAGAGCTGGGGTTACGGCTAAACGGCAAGAAGACTGTGCTTTCTCCACTACAGAGGACCACTTTTCTAGGTGTGGTTTGGGATTCTATGTTGATGCGGGCATGCCTTTCACCGGAACGCATAGAGTCCATCCTGTCACCTGTGAAAAGAATAAAGCTAGGCCAGTCACTCACTGTCAAACTGTTTCAGAGCCTGTTGGGTTTGATGGCAGCAGCATCCAGCGTGATACCTTATGGCCTGCTGTACATGGGACCCTTGCAGTGGTGGCTCAGGACCAAAGGGTTTTCCCCGAGGGGCAGCCCCTTTTGCATGATCAGGGTAACGCTGCGATGCCTACGTGCCCTGGTTATGTGGAAGAAACCTTGGTTCCTGTCCCAGGGCCCCGTTTTGGGAGCTTCTTGTCATCGCAAAATGCTAATGACAGATTAGAAGGACGACTCCTAACGACTCCTAGAAGGACACTCGACTCAGGGTCTATGGGGGGACCATCATCTCTCCTGGCACATCATTCACCTAGAGATGTTGGCTGTATTTCTTGCCCTCAAGAATTTCCTCCCAGACCTCAGGGGCCACCATGTGTTGGTCCGTACAGACAACACATTGGTGGTCGCCTATATAAATCACCAGGGGGGCTTGCGTTCGCGTCGGTTATGCAAACTGGCGCACCAAATCCTGCTGTGGTCTCAGGGGAAGCTGCTGTTGTCACGGTTCATGGATTCATGGACTCTCTCTCGCTATGTGTGTGCGTGCTGTGTGAATGGGCGTGGCTCGTCAGCTGGCTCGTTCCACTGATGAGCCGATCAGCGCCAGCTGTTCTGAATGAGGATGTCCTATATATTGTTTGCTCACTCGTCTTGTCTCTGTCAGATGGTTGTGGAGGTTCTCCTGGGTCTGAGCCTGTTCCCCTGTTCCTGTCCTGCTTCTTCGACGCTTCCATAGGATCTTCTCCACGTTGGATCTGCATTCCGCCCGCTGAGTCCCTGCGTTGCCTAGTCTGCCCGAGCGTGTTCTGTGTTCACCTGAGGATTCTGCCACTTCATTCCCTGAGTCTGCCGAGGATCATCGATCACCTCCATTCTGAGTTTGTCTATATGAGAACTGTAACCTATTCGTTCAGTACGATCCTTGTGGATGCTACCTGTCGAATTGAGTCTCTTGTCTTCTCTTTTGACAAATAAATACTTGTTCACTCGCATCTGAATCCTTGACTATCTTTCAGTGATCCATGACAGAACCATCTGACCACCATCTCATGGATTCAGCGAGTGACCCCGGGATCGAACAGATGTTCGCCGGAAGCCACGCCCGGATGGATCGCCAGGACGAGCAGATCGGAGCTTCGGGACGGGCGATACAGGCTTTGGTAACGCAGGTGTCCGAGCTCACCTCTCAAATTCAACGCCTGAGAGTTCCCACTGCGCCGGCACCGCCCCCGCCTGTTCCCCAAGGGATTTTCCAGCAACCAGAGCCGCGTGCCCTCGCACCAGAACCGCGCATCCCAGCACCTGAGAGGTATTCGGGCGAGCCCAATCTGTGCAGAACGTTCCTGACTAAGTGCTCTATTTTTTTCTCACTTCAGCCAATGACATTTGCGTCTGAGGAGTCGAAGGTAGCCCTGGTGATGACACTACTTTCTGGCCGCGCGGCTCAGTGGGGAACAGCGGTGTGGCAGAACAGACATCAGTGCTGCTCCTCGTTCCAGGCACTCGAGCTAGAGATGACACGAGTGTTTGACCGCGCCGTCGCTGGACGCGAGGCTGCCCGCCAACTCGCTGACCTTCGCCAGAACCAACTGTCAGTCTCTGACTATTCCATAGAGTTCCGGACATTGGCGGCCGAGTGCAAGTGGAACGAGGAGGCGCAGTGGGACATGTTCCTGCATGGGCTGGCTGACCGCGTTCAGAGGGAGATTTATACCCTGGAGCTGCCCAAGACACTGGATGGACTAATCGAGTTAGCATTACGAGTCGATGCTCGCCTTCAACAGCAGGAGAGCCGACCATACCGGATGCCTGCGGCCGAATTCACCACGAGTTCCAGTGCCCGGAGCTTGAGCGCGGTCAGTCCCCTGAACGATCCTGAGCCCATGCAGGTAGGTCGAGCTCGGCTTTCCCGGGAGGAGAGAGAACACCGTCGCTCGAGGGGTTTATGTCTTTACTGCGGGGAGGCCGGCCATTTCGTCAACACCTGTCCTTTAAAAGGCCAAGCCCGGCGGCAGGACGGCGGCTACTGTCGGGCGGGCTCTCCATGACTGGACCCTCGAGCGCCACTCTCCTCCCGGTTAGACTCCAGTGGGCGGAACACTCCTTCAGCTGTCAAGCGCTGGTGGATTCGGGAGCAGAGGGAAACCTTATGGACTTTTCACTGGCACGCAAGCTTCGCCTCCCCATCACTACGTTAGAGAGAACGATCACTATCAACGCACTCAATGGGCAAGAACTCCCGGGTATCACTCACTCCACCGGACTTATTACACTCATTACCTCGGGAAACCACACTGAAAAGACTTCACTCTACCTCACTCAGTCACCTCACGCTCCTATTGTCCTGGGTCACCCGTGGTTGGTTCAGCACGGACCTCGGATAGAGTGGGGCCAAAACTCTGTTTCCGCGTGGAGTAATGATTGTTATGCCTCATGTCTTTTGTCTGCCGTCCCGTCTGTTTCTCGTTCTGTGTTGCAGGAGGAGTCGGTGAATCTGTCTAACGTGCCACCGGAGTACCGCGACCTGAAGGAGGTGTTCAGTAAGTCTCGGGCTGCTTCTCTTCCTCCTCATCGTCCCTATGACTGTGCCATAGAGTTACTGCCAGGTACGTCTCCGCCCAAGGGCAAGTTATATTCACTTTCTGCTCCAGAAAGGGAGGCTATGGAGAAATATATTTCTGATTCTCTAGCCACCAGGTTCATCCGCCCTTCCTCTTCTCCAGCGGGGGCGGGATTCTTTTTTGTGGGGAAAAAGGATGGATCTCTGCGACCTTGTATTGATTACCGGGGGTTGAACAACATCACGGTTAAGAATACTTATCCTTTGCCGTTGATGTCTTCAGCTTTCGAGAGGTTGCAGGGAGCATCTATCTTCACAAAATTGGATTTACGTAATGCATATCATTTGGTTCGCATCAGGAAGGGGGATGAGTGGAAGACCGCGTTTAACACCCCCAGGGGGCACTTTGAATACTTGGTTATGCCGTTCGGGCTTTCCAACTCCCCTGCAGTCTTCCAGGCACTCGTCAATGATGTGTTGAGAGACATGGTAGATCAGTTCATATATGTTTACCTGGATGACATATTGATTTTTTCTTCGTCTCTCCAGGAGCACGTTCAACAGGTCAGACGAGTGCTCCAGAGGTTGCTAGAGAATGGGCTTTTTGTCAAGGCGGAGAAATGCGCTTTTCATGCACAGTCTGTTCCTTTCCTAGGGTACATCATTTCGTCTGAGGGAGTACGCATGGATCCTGAGAAGGTTAAGGCTGTGGTGGAGTGGCCAAGTCCAGATTCCCGTAAGGCCCTACAGAGGTTTCTGGGGTTCGCCAACTTCTACCGGCGTTTCATTCGCAATTTCAGCCAACTAGCCGCGCCGTTGACTGCCTTGACCTCCCCCCGAACTGCGTTCAGGTGGTCAGACACAGCTGAGGCTGTGTTTGCCAAACTGAAATGCTGCTTTGTTTCAGCTCCCATCTTGATAGCCCCTGATTCTTCACGTCAGTTCGTGGTGGAGGTCGACGCATCAGAGGTGGGGGTAGGAGCAGTTCTTTCCCAGCGTTCTCTCACGGATGACAAGATGCATCCCTGCGCGTTTTTGTCTCGTCGTTTATCGCCTGCCGAACGTAACTATGACATTGGTAACAGAGAGTTGTTGGCAGTAAAGTTAGCGTTGGAGGAATGGCGTCATTGGTTGGAAGGGTCGGGGGTACCTTTTATTGTCTGGACCGATCACAAGAACCTGGAATATATCAGAACCGCCAAAAGACTGAACTCCAGGCAGGCTCGGTGGGCACTTTTTTTCGGACGTTTTGATTTTTCTCTCTCGTACCGCCCGGGTTCCAAAAACATCAAACCCGATTCTTTATCGCGTATTTTTGACCGTTCCGAACGCCCGTCTACTCCCGAGTGCATTTTACCCGAGACCCTATTTGTCTCCACACTCACATGGGAGGTCGAATCGAAGGTCAAGACGGCCTTAGAAGGGGTAACGCCTCCGCCCGGCTGCCCACCGAATCGTTTATTTGTGCCGGAGGGATTACGGTCAGACGTCATTAAGTGGGGGCATTGTTCCAACGTAGCTTGCCATCCAGGAGTTAATCGCACCAGTTTTTTGGTCAAGCAACGATTCTGGTGGCCACTTATGGCACGCGACATTCACAGTTTTGTTTTGGCTTGCTCGGTATGTGCCACTGGTAAGACTTCCAATCGACCCCCAGATGGGTTACTCCAACCGCTGCCTGTCCCTTCGAGACCCTGGTCCCACATCGCGCTAGATTTTATCACCGCCCTCCCACCCTCTCAAGGGTACACGGTAGTTTTGACCGTGGTGGACCGATTCTCGAAGGCGGCTCATTTTATTCCCTTGCCCAAACTACCCTCAGCCAAGGAGACAGCGGTGATTGTTGTAGATCACGTCTTTCGCTTACATGGCCTTCCGATTGACGTGGTTTCTGACAGAGGACCCCAATTTGTGTCCAAATTTTGGCGAGAGTTTTGTAAATCACTGGGAGCGACCGTTAGTCTGTCCTCAGGGTTTCACCCCCAGAGCAATGGCCAGACCGAGAGAGCCAACCAGGATTTGGAAAGAGTATTGCGTTGTTTGGCCGCCAGGAATCCTTCCTCTTGGAGCCAACATATCTCTATGGTGGAGTACGCCCACAATACATTACCAGTGTCATCCACGGGCCTATCTCCGTTTGAATGTAGTTTAGGTTACCAGCCACCAATTTTTCCCAGTCTGGAATCCGAAGTCGCGGTCCCCTCCGCTCACGCGTTCGTCCAGAGGTGTCACCGCACATGGACCAGAGCCCGTGAGACTCTGCTCCAAGTGGGGGCGCGCACCAAGGCTAAGGCCGATCGCCACCGGTCGAGGCCACCCGTATACGTCGCTGGTCAAAGAGTGTGGCTTTCTACGAAGAATATTCCTCTCCGTTCCGTCTCAAATAAATTAGCTCCTAAATTCATTGGCCCGTTTACTATCACCAAGATTATTAGTCCGGTGACAGTCCGCCTCAAATTGCCTCTAGCGTACAAGAGAATTCATCCCGCGTTTCATGTCTCCAAAATTAAACCCGTTTTTCGGTCACATCTTAATCCGCCTGCTCCGGTTCCCCCCCCGCCGCGACTCGTAGATGGGGAGCCTACTTTTTCGGTTAACCGTATTCTGGACTCGAGACGGAGGGGACGCGGGTTCCAGTACTTGGTGGACTGGGAAGGTTACGGTCCGGAGGAGAGAAGTTGGGTTCCTGCCAGAGACATTCTGGATCACTCCCTTATCGATGATTACAATCGACAGGTAAGGGTGTCTGGGAACGCCAGGCGGCGTTCCTAGGAGGAGGGGTACTGTCACGGTTCATGGATTCATGGACTCTCTCTCGCTATGTGTGTGCGTGCTGTGTGAATGGGCGTGGCTCGTCAGCTGGCTCGTTCCACTGATGAGCCGATCAGCGCCAGCTGTTCTGAATGAGGATGTCCTATATATTGTTTGCTCACTCGTCTTGTCTCTGTCAGATGGTTGTGGAGGTTCTCCTGGGTCTGAGCCTGTTCCCCTGTTCCTGTCCTGCTTCTTCGACGCTTCCATAGGATCTTCTCCACGTTGGATCTGCATTCCGCCCGCTGAGTCCCTGCGTTGCCTAGTCTGCCCGAGCGTGTTCTGTGTTCACCTGAGGATTCTGCCACTTCATTCCCTGAGTCTGCCGAGGATCATCGATCACCTCCATTCTGAGTTTGTCTATATGAGAACTGTAACCTATTCGTTCAGTACGATCCTTGTGGATGCTACCTGTCGAATTGAGTCTCTTGTCTTCTCTTTTGACAAATAAATACTTGTTCACTCGCATCTGAATCCTTGACTATCTTTCAGTGATCCATGACAGCTGTCACTCAGAGAAGCTTACATCCCTGTGGTCCAGAATATTGGGTCAGACATCCTGTCGAGACAGGGACAGAGGCCCGGGGGAATGGAGGCTCCACCCCGAGGTTGTGGAGCAGATATGGAGGGTGTTTGGCCAGGCACAAGTGGATCTTTTTTACTAACAGTATTACTAACAGATAATAATATTGTAACGACCGGAGAAAATGATAGACGCACTTAGCAGTTTCAATGCTCTCTTTTATTCCCGAGCACCCGTGTGGCCGATGCTCTTGCCTCACAAAATCCAACAACCAAAAAAAAAAACATTCTTCAGGGGAAACCCCCTTCCCTTTTTAACCCCGCCCCCGCATAACTGCGCAGGCTCGTTCTCCAGAAGAACAGCAGATGCCTTAAAGCCCCACACAACCAGAACACATAACACATGAAAGAAAATACATGCATCTACATATTGAACATAAACCGTCTTTAGACTTGCTACAATATTAACACAAATGAGAAAACCACTTTGACTGCACTGTTTAATTACTGCGAATTACAGTACATTAAATCCATGATGGTGTTTCAAAAAACACTACAATCAGAAATATCTGTGAAAGATTCAGTTCTCACCTTTTTCATTTCATTATTATGTCATGAATCTTGATCCAGAACCCCTAACTGTGATGATCTGATGATGGTAGCCTGCAGTTGGTTCACTTAAAGTTATTGTAGGTAGGAATTTTATTTAAAAAAAACATTTTTCCAAATTTGTTTAAACTTTCTGTATATATCAATGCATAATTAAAATATAAGTACTCTGATAAAAAGAGTATACAAATCGAGTGACTCTAGACCGTTTAATCTGCACTAAACACAGCTCATTATTTCCACCCGGGACGAAACAAAGTATTGGCTTAGGCGACTGTCACTCTCTCGCAACCATGGCAACCACCCTTTTGCCACACAGGACCTGCCCACTTGCGCGTATCCGATTCCGTTTGATTTGAGGAATTCAAGAGGCACGGAACCTAGGAATAGCAAAACAATGGCAGAGAAAGACCAATCAAAATCCACAAATGCAGTTCGCGAAGGCAAACCGGGCAAAAAAAAGGAAGACAGTTACTAGAAAAGGTAATGAACAAAAAGTTTTTGGATAAACAACGAAATTAAACGCGTGTCAATATCGGCGTGGCTTTCCAGCGATGGCGAGAACTGAGAGACCTCAAGGGGCTGAAAAGTGACGCCTTGTGACGACCTCCTCTGCTTCGCCCTCGACCCGGATCTGTCCTCGAGCTGACGATGCGGTACTTGTCTCTGGAGTGTAGTCCTCATCAGAGTCAACAATGCTTTCATCATGGAAACTCTTACATGCAGAACACCATTTATGTTATGAATGTTACACGAAATTCATCTTCATCACAGTGATGGCAATGGAAAAACGTGTATCATGCAACCTGTTTTTAGCTTTGCCTTATAGATAACTAGCTCGTTAGCGAATCAATAAATATATATTTTAAACTTTACCAATATCAATATGCTAGCTTGATAGTGAGTACTAAAATACATCTTATTTGTTTATCTTCATAATGATAAAGTTAGATTTTTTTATTACATGTGATTCTGACATGATGTCACTACATGCACTGCGCTCCTTCCTCTCCGCTCGTCTCAGGTAAATAATGCGTCTTCAGAGCGGTCGGAGTCGCGCGTTCATGTGTTTTGGGGGCGTGACTTTGGAAGGAGCCCAGATGGGAGGGGGTGGAGTGAATGGAAATAATGAGCTGTCTTTAAAACAGTCGTGAGAGGTCTACAGACACTCGATTTTTATACTTTATTTTTCAGAGTACTTACATTTTAATTATGCATTGATATATACAGAAAGTTTAAACAAATTTGTAAAAAAAAGTTTTTTTTATAAAATTCCTACCTACAATACCCTTAAATCTAAACATCAATAATCATTATTTATTGACTTGTGTTTGAAACCTGTATGATTTTTAATTCAAAATAGCAAAAAAAAGGTGTACTTAAACTTTTTTTCAATGTGCAAAACAGGGCTGCACGATATATCGGAAAAATGATCTTTATCGCGATAATAGTATATGAGATATCCGTATCGCAGAGAGGTGCGATAAATTACATTTATTTTATGTGCCAAGCATTTTTGTGTTGCGTGCATGCATAGGTTGTTCATCCAAATTCGACCAATCAAATGGGGCCTTACTGTCTTTATACCCGCCTCCCCAGTAGGTGCTATTATGCTATTGGCTAAATCGGGCCAAAAGGGGAACCTAGTGGCTCAGAGCAGAGAGTGGAAAATAAAAACTAATGGCAGGAGTAGAGACAAGTGAGGAAAATGACGACAGCGAATAACCTGTACCTAAAAAGAACTGTACGTCTGAAATATGGCAATATTTTGGCTTCAATAGAGAAGTGTCACAAATGCAGGTACTGTGTAAGGGGCCGTTCATATATCACGTCTAAAACGCCTGGAAAGCGCGGCCGCACCGTTATCTCCTTCTTTCCACAAGCGCTTGCGTCTGTCGTTGCTATGCAACCATGAACTGCGCTGAGGGCTTTCCATGATGACGAATAAGTATCAGCAAATGATTAATTGATTTCTAGCCCTTGTATTAGCTTTACTTCTAGATATATTTATGGAGTTGAGAAATAACAACCCGCCCTGTACAGCTATGATCAGCTGTTCGGGCAGAGCTTTCGATGTTGTTACGGAAAGGCCGAAGCTTATCGTCGGTTTTTGTCACATGACCTGCAGTGAGCTAAGCTTGTGGCATTCTGAAAAGTTGAGATGTTCTCATCTAGTCGCGGCATTGGCGCGCCTGGAAACATGTGCTTCCATTTTGAGCGTGCTTGCCGCGCGCCTGCATTTGAAATAACGAATTTGCATGCGCAAAAAAATGCGATAAGTGAAAATAAGTGACGGTGTCACTAAGTCGTGCGGAAAAATTCCCCGTCGAGCGGAAACTAATCTCCAGTCATCTGAAACGCATCCTCATGGAGCTATATGAAGACTTCAGAAAGTGTAAGCCCACATCTACCAAAACTGCTAATGAAATGCCAAGTAACAATAACAGTCTCACAGACAACCATTAATCAAAGAGCAAGTCTAGGCCTACTCCTTCTGAAAAAACTGAGATATTCTTCTGAAGATCAGAATAATATCTTTTAGCCTACCTGTTTATGTAAGGGATAATCCTCGGCTAGCCATGCCATAAAGGATTTTAATGCACGACGTAGAGGCACCCGACGCGAAGCGAAGGGTGGTTGCCTCTACGTCGTGCATTAAAATCCTTTAAAGGGCATATTGCAGGTTAGAGGACCCAACGAGTCAATGTATAGAAAAATAATGTAGGAACTAGATTTTCTTTAAAATATTCTTATAAATACGCTACAGAAGCTTCTGGAGTCGTTTTTGTGAGAAAATTTTACTTCCGCGTCTGAAAATGGGCGTGGCGGGCGTGACGTAACGGGCGGGAGAGCGGTCGATTCAAACAACAGGAAAACAATGGATCGCAATGACATTTCGGACGCTGAGGAAATACTTACTCGTATGACGGACGACAGCCATACAATTTTTGAGCCTGCTATGCTGCCAAGAGAGTAGGGACAGGCCAGGATTAATGTTAGACAGAACGGTCAGAGACAAATTGAGTTGTGGTGTGAGGAGAACCAGTGGAGAACACTGCCGTGCAAAGGCAAAAGACCGTAACTTCGTGTTTGGTCGAAAATTAGTTTTTATATTTTTGGCACATTCAAGACCCCCTTTATCATGTGGATAAGTATCTTGAGTCAATTCCGTCGTTTTTTCGAGAAAATAATGGGTTGTCTTAACAGTAACTTCCAAAAGCCCGTGAGAAACCAAGGCAGAACACCGTAACACCAGTTACCGCTCTTTGGCTTTGTTTTGGAACGCTCATTTTGAGTTACGGTACTCTGCCTTTGTTTAGCCGCGCGTCAATATGAAGTTACGGTGCCGGTGTTCTATCAAATAATGCTACCTTTCAGGTTGTACGGTGTTCTGCCTTTGTTTTGCTCTCCATTAAAATTGAAATTACGATGTAGCCGGTGTACTTTGTACAGCTGCCATCAGTCCCTGTAACTTCTGATGTCCTCAGAGCTTTGTCCAGCACAAATGCGGTCAGAACATTTAGTATGGTCTGAACCCGCTCCATCGACAAACGTGTGATAGGCTATCCATCGCGAATGATATATGCAGAGTTGACAGAAAAAATGTTACACACGCCGTAGCAGGTGAATACAACAAAGAACTAAATCCCCGCCTCATCCAGATCGGGTACCGGACCTGGTTGAAACAACCATGCATCTAGCTGGCAGAGTGCCAAAACTTCGCCGGCGCCTTCAGCTCCGCCCTGAACACAGTCGGGCTGACGCGGGACTGATATGTCACAGGGAGTGATAATAATGAAGCAACAACGGTATATTGGTGCATACAACATAATGAAGCAAGAATTGCTGGTGCATACAACATCAGACAAGCTGTTACAAGCGGGTTGTACCTACAATCACACTGTCCGGAAAAAATCCGCGGGACGAGCGAAGTGCACTGCACAATAATAGGGCAGACAGCTGAAACCACCGCTACTGAAAAGACGCAGAACACAGAAGGTTGTGCTATAAATGCATTAGTCGTCTAGTCCAGAGCGCGCTCCCCACCGAGTCTCAAGATGGAAAGCACTGCGTTCGCACTTCGTACTTTTCGTGAACGTACGTGGAGCATGACACCTTCGAACACGAATATACTATAAACGAGTCCCCGGGTCGAATGTGCGCGAGGAGTCGGACCTGTTTTATCGTGATCATTTTGAACGCGCGTTTATCAAGTCTTATGCCACTCGGTACCAATTGAAGATCTTACCGCTATGGAGGTATTTTACCATGTCTCATGTATTAATAATGCCACCAGAATGCCACCAAAGCACAGGGTAGCAATAAGTAGATGTCTATAAGTGTAAATCATACAAAATAAATGCCATGATCACTAGATTTTATACAGGTGTTACTATAATGATTTTGTTAATGGTGATCAGCAACCAAATATTGATAATGTGGAAGTTACTGCCTTTTGCCTTGGCATGACTTCTCACTTTTTGCTGACAATGCAAAGGCAAGAGTGTACAGTAACTTTAAAATAGTGGTCAAAAGTCAAGTTTGAGCTCAAGATTTTTTTTATGTGGATAATTTTCATTACTAAAACATCTAATTGCCAGATTTACAGTGTCCTACCTATAATTAATTTGGAGGGACAACTGAAAATCTTTAAAGTCATTTTTCTCAGTTCCACACTCTGAGTTAAGGTCTTTCTCATTATTATTTTATTTTGTAATATTTTGTAACTATTGATGTAATATTAACCCTTACTAGACAGAACTTACTAAATGTTTTTTTAAGGCTATCGTTGTTATCATAGAAATGTTTGTATAGAGTGATAAAAGCCAAAATGGTCAATAAATTAGAAGTTAAAGTATTTTGCCTTTGTATGACCCATTATTGTTTTGCAGATAATGCAAAGGCAGAATACAGTAACTTCTGAATAAGGGTCAAAGGTCAAGTTTGAGCTAAACATTTTTTTATGTAGATAAATATATTCATTATGACAACTACTTGGCAAATTTTCATTGTCCTACCTATCATACAATTGGCTGGACAACAAAAAAACTTTAAAGTCATTTTTCTCAGTTTCACACTCTGGTGAGTTAAGGTCTTTTGCCTTTTGTAGGGCAGAACAGGACAGGTGTCTTGGTGAGAGACGTGCTTATAGATACACGTTCGCTAACGACATACACTGTGCTTACAATATTGTACAGATTATTACCATCGTATATTAGGCCAGCAGACATTAGTATGTTTAGGGTAGAGGTTGTTTAAATATTCAAATCTTTATTTTCTGTTTATAACCCAGGTGAAAAATATGTTTTAAAAATGTACTTTTTAGTAAAGTTTTTAGTAACTTACAATAGAAATATACTCAAGTATAGTTTTTATACATTTAATATTATAATTTTGTTTTTCAATTAGCCTACAAGTTGCCTCTATTTAGGGCATGACTACCTATATCACACTATTTGATGCCATTGGTACAGTATACGACGATCAATATTCTTGCTTCGGCATCCCATGTTAAACTCCATCATATCGCCGGGATGATAATCCTCCGATCTGAAGTGAAAGCTACACACGACCGCGTTTCTCGAAGCCGATGCGGAAGAGAAATCCCGTCTCTTCACCTGCACAAACCGCACCAGGCACGAAAGATATACAGCACCGTCCCTTTTCTTGTTATGGAAACCTGTGGACTCGATGTCCTGACAGGCCGGAGTTTTTGCAACCTCCACAAACACAATAATTTACCATGACGATGATAAATTGAAATACAAAAACTACCTAAAACACACTGACTCACGGCCGCTCTCACTGAATACCAGCCTACTCTGCACTGAGCCGAGGCGGAGGCTCCCTGGCGTGACGTAAAATGACGCGATGTTGAAAAAAAAGCCGTTTTTACAAGCAGTCCAAGAAACGCTTACTTTATCTACTAAATTAGTGCCCTTATGTCGTTTTAAAACATTTTAAATCCTGCATTCACTTTTCATATGGTATTTTCATACAAGGTTATATATAAATTTAGATTTTTTTTTTACCTGCAATATGCTCTTCGATGCATGGCTAGCCGTGGATTATCCCGCTTATACCTCGGTTATTTGCCAAGTTAATAAGAAGTTAAAGCTGTAACTGATGTTTACAATGTAATTTTTTAACAGACGTGTAAAAATGACGGTTATTTTCTTAAGTTACGGCTCGTTAGTTCTAGCACTCCGTCCGCTTTAAATAAAGTAGAGCCATCGGATTGCTTTTATTTGAATGAATTATCACATTTATTTAAATTCATTATTAAAAGAGAGAGACAGAGAACTGAAAGAGAAGAAAGAGAGAGATGCGTGCGCGAGTTACCTATGAGCGTCTCTTCTTTAAAGTCTACAGTCCCTTCGTTGCTTAAGCATAGGCCTATAGCTAACTTAATGATTCATGGATTTATTAAAATTATTTATGAATGATAGGCAACACAGACAGTGACAAGGCAAGCTTTATTTGAACCAATCATGTCATTTATTTAAATGAATTAGCTGTATGTCAAACCAAACTTTTCTTACGCGGATGATGAACGCTGGTGTCTTTTCCATTTTTCCTGTAGCGCTTTAAAACTGATTTAAAGACGGCATTGCTTGACTTGAAGTCTTTATCCCTTATGATGTTGTATTTTGTAATGTGACGGTTTATACCTGCTCTGAGACGCATCAAACTTGCAACACTGTATTCGCGTCCAGCGGTAGACTGAACAGAGGCATAAAACTCCCGAAATGTCTCATTTAAAAGAGAAGCAGAGTAACGTTAGGTCTCGAAATCACAATTGTTTTGTCTTTGGCGCAACAAGTCACTGAAAGTGTTAACTGCCCATTTAGTTGTCTTTTTCGTTATGACCTCATCTTTGTCGTCTTCGATCTTATGTAGCTCTGTCTTTTCCCTCAAAAAAAAAAAAACCTAAAACGTATCTAAGTAATATACAGTATTAGGCTATTTCGTTGTCACCCTGCCTCTCCAAATGCATAACTGACATTAACAAAATGCAATAATGCAGTAACAGCTGAAAAAGTACTTGGGTGTGTGTTTTATTTTATATTTACCGGTCAATAATGCAATCGCTGCTGTCTGTCCCATAGAAGAACATGACAGCCCGCGTATGTTTTGGAACTATTGGGGCTTACATGAACCACGTGACAGCCATCGCGAGCGATCAAAGAGCGTTGCAACTCTTTCTCTCTATGGCTCTGAGCCTACCTAACGTTTTCAAATGTGTCTCTCTCTCTCACTCTTTTGCAAGTGTAACTCTGTTACTATGGTTACCAATGTTTATAGTCGCGGATTAATTTCGAACTGTAATCAAACTGACTGGAACTACCTGTGCATTAAACGGTTTTACTACACACCTTCCAGCCAATCAGAATCGAGTATTTAAACAGGCCGTGGTATAATTTAGTATGATCATTACATATATAATTTTTTTTTTTTTTTAAAGCTTAATAAAAATAGCATTTCTCTAGGGAAATGTTATATCACAAGAAATATCGTTATCGTAATACTCAACAACAATATTGCATATCGCATATTTTCCCAGTATCGTGCAGCCCTAGTGCAAAAACATGAATGAGGTTTGAGTACTACAGTACAAATACAAAGTTCTGTCATGAAACTCTAGATGCCGCAGGCTAATAGGTCCTTAACCTGCTTGCAATAACATTATTCTCTATAGGACACAGCTGATTGGTTCCTGCTGAATCAGTAACTAATGAGCTTGACCTTAAAATACTTGGTCAGCATTTGTCTTTGCAGTGGAGCATGCTTTCAGAAACCCTCAACCTTCCCCAGCTCCACCTGTATAGATCTGCTATGGGTAACGTACGCAATATTGTACAGCAGCAGCATGTCTTACTTGCTCACAGCAGCGTGTCGTGTTTGTATTGGCAGCAGCAAGTCCTGTACTTGCAGCAGATTTATTCCGCCAAGACCAAATATATCAACGTTGTCATACCCCTTACCATGCTAAACACTCTGGGATCTGTCATGACAGAACTAGCTTCTATTGAAATGAGAAGCTTGGAAATTATGCAAATTATCTTATTTGAGTAAATTATGACACACTCAAAAAAAAGTTAATAAAATTATTAGTATTAATCATTTTCTGTATTGATTTTTCACTCTCCACCCCCCAACTTCGAGTTGTTTCCTTTAACAACTTCCTATAAAAGATCTCATTTAAAAATGAAGACACGCAAGTACTTCTTAAAAAATGGCATTTTCTGCTTTTATTTACAATTCACTCATTTGTTCACTTAAATATTATAGACTATAACTAGGTTAATATTTTTGTCCAATATTAGCAGCATTATTTCAATACTATTTTATTCTAAAAATTAATTAAATGTTTTTTAAACATACTTTTACATGTCTGTTTTAAGGTTTAATTTTAAACTAAGACTGGGAGTTGGGTTGGGCAAAGCTGCAAACCTTAATGGTGTATACAAGCAGTCAGTGATGGGACGTGGCCCAGAGCTCTGCAATGGACATTTGTGATGTGGGACTAGAGGTGATAATCCAAGAAGTAGTTGATTAGTGCTTCTCTGAAATCTGGGTTAAGGGCAAGCAGGAGAAATGAGGGGTGCTTGGCAGCAGAGAGCTTCTTTCTGGCACGGAAAGCGGAAAGTCATTAATGGAAAGTGGAGTGTAAACTCACCTCTCTGACACAACGCTCCTTTTGTACTCTCTGTTAATTGTCTCTAATCAGGTGCAGGTGTCTCCGAGCATTCCCCACTTGCCCTAGTGATTGGCTGATCCCTTTTGCCCTGGGAGACGTTGATAGGTGCACCAGGAGCTTTTTGTTACACATGCAAACTCTCAATTAAGAGATCCCTAAACAATTCCCTTATCGGCTGTAAGTTTTACATTGTCTTCTGCCCATTTGGCCATAAAAATTGTAAAGTAGGCAGATAAAGATACAGAACAGTCGGAACATAGACCTAAAAGGTTCACAATCTCAAAAGCCTCTTGACATACAATGGCAAGGTTTATTCTGTCACAGAATCCTCCCATAGATCAAAATCTAACTAGGACAGTTACATATTAACTGTCATTCTCTGTCTCACATTTTAGCTTGGTATTTCAACATCTCTATAAAAGCCTGTCTTGTTAAAAATGTCGTTGTCATTGGTCCTTGATGGCAAACACAAAAAAATGACTCACATTCCCGCAGGGCATCACAGATTTGACCAAATCCTCATTTGTTAGTGATATGTTGTACAGGATTGGTGTCTCATTATATTGTTTGCTAGCCTGGATGCCAGCCCGAACCCCGCCCACAAAATTTTTTGGTCGGGAAGTTCGGTCTGGACTCGATCCATTGAGGAGTACTTATGATCGGTTCAGAAATCGTCGGGTCAATCAAATTGCCAGGGCGGGCTTTATACGATGATGGACAGATGATCTGCAGTCACGTAATCATCACGTTATCAAAGAGCGCTTGGGTTGAACTGGTTTCTCTCAAAGATGACTGCAGCTGGAGAATTGAGATGTATAGATTCCGCTATCGAGTCTGTTGTAAAAGAAATCGACAGCGCATTAATTTTAAAAGACGAACGGAGAACTGCAATCAAGGCATTTGTCGATCGGAAAGATGTGTTTGCCGTCCTGTGGTCGTTGTGGTTTCTCCTTTGGTCGCACACTCGCTCTCATGGAGGACCAAGTAAAAGAAGCAACACTAATTATTTGACTACTTCTTCCAGCGTGCGTGCAGTTGAGTTCTGTTGAAACTATGCTATGCAACTATGTAGCTGACTTACTGCGTTGCTCTGATTGGTTGTAGGTCTATCCAATTGAGTGCAGAGTTGTTGTTTTTTTCCTGGTTCGGTTAAGACACGCCTCATAATCAAAGCCCTATGGAGCCGTATCAGACTCACATTTTAACTAGAATATGAGTATGACGAAGTCAGGCTAATTGTTTGCCATTGTTCTCTACAATTGAACTTAGAAAAATATTCTCCCTGTTAAAAGCAAGGCAGGTGTAAGAAACATTATACAGTTGGTGAAATGTATGCATTATTAGGGGCCAAGCACTGAAAGTGCGGAGGCACCTCTTGAAATCGTTGGCGTTCTTATTATTCTTTCGCTTCTTCTTCCATATGGAAGTCTTAGGCAGCCCATAGAATAGCTTGCGGGAAAGTTATGAAATTTGGCACACTGATAGAAGACAGTCTGAACAGTCACCATAGCAAATTTGGAGTCTCTAACTCAATCCCTCTAGCGCCACCAACTGTCCAAATTTTCACTCATGTTTATGCTAATAACGTTTAAACCATAAGGGCTAGAAACAAAATTCCTTTTCCCACTGATTCTATGGTTCAAGGCGATTCGATTGCATCATATGACGTTGAATTTTTTAAAAAAACTACTTTTTTGAACTCGTCCTAGACGGTTGCTCCGATTTTCACGAAGTTATGGAATTCAAGTTGATTCATCAAACCGTTCTTGAATACCGCGCAAACTAATTTTATGTAGCGCTTGCAAAAACAGATGTAAGGCTGTATCTCCGCAACGCTTTATCGTATTCAGACCAAACTTGGTACATGTCATCACAAGCATGACCTGAGGCGACATGCTGCGTTTCGGCACAGCGCCACCTACTGGTCCGGAGATACAAAAAATGGCTATTTTTGGTTATAACTTCTGAACGGTTTGTACAAAAGTGGTCTTGTTAGATTCAGTGCGTCATGCCGAGAAGGGATGTGACGGTGAGGATTTTTTCACACCGGTTAATCGACGTGTTACAACACCGGTAATACCGGTATCACCAGCGGGGGCTTTTAAATCGCTCATTTAAAGGCACATGTAAAATGCGCGCGTTTGCACGGGCATGCATGCATAATGGTGGTCGTGCGGAGCAACACTGTTTTGTTATTGTGCGCTGAATTGCCGCTCATTTGAAAACGAAACTATTTTTTTTTACATCGCTTATAAAAAGCTGGTGCAGCAGTGTGCACTTCACTTTCACTTATATACATTAGCGTCGGTGGATTTGAACTTGTCTTTAACTGAGGCAATCTCTCACGACACATTAGAGCCACAAAACGGTAGCAGCTAGGCCTATTGTTTAATTCTCTTTGACTGACCAAATTTGAAAGTTGAGACTTTGTTTCATATTAAATATTACCTGTTCGGTCCTGTCTGTCAGCACGTTGTCACTGTCATATGGCTACGTGAGTTGCATGTATAAAATTAAGTTAACGAACAACCTCGATCCTTCAGGAAACGCCATAGGTCGCTGAATTTCACTGTGCTTCATGAAGAGTTTTTCTTTTGCGTGAAGAAGCCGTTCGCCGGAGATGTGTTAAAGATAGCAGTGTGCATTCATGATTATTAGGCTGCCGGTGTAATAATCCTCCTGGCTCCGGGTCTGAGTGAGTCATTTACTCTCTTACCTTTGTTCTTTGTTTAACTTTAATGACACTTTAAGACTAGCTGCTGACAGAGACGCGATCGACACGCGTCCCATTTTCTCACAAATCTCTACGTTAATTTAAGACTTTATTTAAATCATTTAAGACTGCTCTTATGAGGACACTCGACAAAACTGACATTTTGGCATAATTTGTGTGTGTTATGGTTTGTTCAAGCCCGAGAGAGAACTCGATACTGACGCGCGTCTTTTCTGTGGGTTGGGCGCGCGCGCGTGTGTGTGTAGGCAGGACAGCGCGGACTCTTTAGTCTTGTCACGCTTAATATCATTCACATTAATAAGAGCGTGATCATACAACGGTAGTCAACGGGTGATAGAAAAAAACGGATACTGCGTAATTGCGTTAAATGTATAAATATATGCCTATATATATTTAAAAAAAAATTCGGTGTCGCGGTGGACAAGTGATGAAACCGGTGTTGCGCCTAAACACCGGTAACACCGGTAACACCGACTACCGTAGCAAGCCTAATGCCGAGTTGACTTATATCCAATTTTTCCATATCGGCCATTTTGGGCGTCGGCCATTTTGAATTTTGTACTAAAATGCTGTATTTTATGAGCACATGAACGAATCTTTACAAAACTTGGTATGGGTCGGTTGGTGTTTTACTGCCACTAATGTATATTTCAGCTGGAAACTGCAGTGAATTGTATGTATAGGTATATTTGTTGGTTTGCAAAAATGTAGGTAGAGGCATTTTTGTTCGCAATAGATTGTTAAATCCCCAATGTAATCCACAGAACATCCCCAATATTTCAGTAACATGAACAGTTGACACTGAAACTTTTTTGGAACCTCCTGCTGGACAGTAATCAACCCACGTGTTTTTTGACACTGGCGTTTACAAATTGATGCGGCATATGTATACGCTGATGCAACATTTTGGTTGCAATATATGATATTCCTCTGCCCAAAAATCTTTATCAACCAGTGTTTATATGCAATCAATGCTTTCTGGTTTAAACCAGAAATGCATCATGTCTAGTCAAGTCACATTTATTTATATAGCGCTTTTTACAATACCGATTGTTTCAAAGCAGCTTTACAGAGATAACAGGAAAACAATGCAAAAAAGTTTGTTTCCAGAAGAAAATAGCGTCACAGTCCAGCTTCATTTTTGTTTTAAAAAAGTTATTCATTTAGTTAATATATATATTATATATGTAGCCGCTCTGGAGTAAACCGTGATGTCGTCGTCCAGCTCAGTTCAGTTCTTGTATAATAGTGTCAATGCAGGCAGATCATTATTATTGTTGAATATTAAATTAAATGTTAAATTGAATGTCCCCAACTAAGGAAGCCAAGCCAATGGCAACAAAGGTGGAAAAAGGCGACTGTGGCAAGGAACCAAAACTCCATCAGGAGGCAGAATGGAGAAAAAAAAACTTGGGAGAACCCAGGCTCAGTCAGTGGGCCAGTTCTCCTCTGCCCAATGAACGAACAGTGTATGATTATGATTCAGGCAGCATTATAGGTCAGAAGTCAGATTGGTTTGGAACAATCAGAATATTATCCAGTTCCATCTGGTTGAAGATCAGAGTCACGCTGGTATGGAGACGGGTTTGTTGAGGATCAGTGTCGATGGCTGTCGTGTCGATGAGGCCTTCACAGGGGAGAGTCAAGTTGACACAATCTCTGCTGACACTTCATGGATGCGTTGTGGTCGTGTCTAGGTGCAGGTCCTCCATCTGGTCTGGATACGGCCTGGATCCGGCTGACTACATCATGCGTTGTGGTCGTGTCTAGGTACAGGTCCTCCATCTGGTCTGGATACGGCCTGGATCCGGCTGACTACATCATGCGTTAATAATAATAATAAGTTTAATTTATATAGCGCCTTTCCCAAGCTCAAGGACGCTTCACAATGACCGTAGATAAGCAGTTTACACATAAACGGACAATGGACATTTGCCCAGTCCAAGTAATGAGCGATTGCAGTTGCAAGTCGCATTACATTTGCAATACAAACATAAAAACAAACACAACAAACATTAATTATTAATTACAGACAGTTAACATTGTGACTGTGTTATGTCGAATTAACATTTTCATGACTGAAATACTGGTTAAACAAATGTGTTTTGAGTTTATGCTTAAATTCGTGCAACGTGGTTGTTGTCCTGAGAGCCAACGGAAGAGAGTTCCATAACTTAGGGGCTATAACAGAGAAAGACCTGCCACCCATAGACGATAGACGAAATCTCCGCTCACATAGGAGATCACAGCCAGAAGATCGGAGAGTTCGAGGGGGAATATAAGGAGAAAGTAAGTCAGAGAGATAGGCTGGAGCAAGACCATTGAGTGACTTAAAGGTAAGCAGAAGAATTTTGCAAGTAATGCGGGATGACACGGGTAGCCAGTGCAGTTTAAACAGAATTGGAGTGATATGGGCAGTTTTTTTAGTGTGAGTTAGTAGTCTTGCGGCAGAGTTTTGGATATATTGTAAACGTGAAATACAGTGTGCTGGTAGTCCAGAAAAAAGAACATTACAGTAGTCGAGGCGAGATGTGATGAACGCGTGTACTAGTGCTTCAGCGTCTTTTGAGCTGACAAAGGGACGGAGTTTGGCAATACGGCGGAGATGAAAAAAGGACGCTTTACAAAGTTGACTAATGTAAGTGTCGAACGTCAGTGCAGGGTCAAGAATGATACCCAAGTTTTTGACAGTGGCAGATGGAATTATGTTGTGGTCGTGTCTAGGTGCAGGTCCCCCATCTGATCTGGATTCGTCCCGGATCCGGCTGACTACATCATGCGTTATGATTGTGTCTAGGTGCAGGTCCACCATCTGATCTGGATACGGTCTGGATCCAGCTGATTACAGTAAACCTTGGGAATAAGCAGAAAGACTAATATTAGCGTAGATGCCATTCTTTTCGTGTAAGGCATTGCATAGATAGATAGGCTGTGTTTGCAATGGAATACTAGTGTACTTCTGACTGCATACTGTATAATTTTAGGCCTGCTTTTGAGTTTTACTATTATTGTTTTATTCTAACCAGAAGTAGTAAGCTGTTTCAATACCATTTGGTTTCAAAAAAGTAATATATTGTTTTTGTTTTTTTAAATATGTAAACTTTATGATACACAATTACCAATCACAATATCACAATGATTTTATTGATCTAAATTATCTACTTTGCACCACAAGTTTTTACAGTTTTTGCCATTAAATTACTGATTTTTTTACAGTGTACACACAATTTTTATGCAAACTGGAACTGTATTATGAAGTAAGGAAAATCCTCTTTAAGAAATATGATGAATGGATGTGATGCTTTTATGCAGAATATAATGAGTATTCATTTGCTAACTGACAATTTTAATGCGCGGCCTTCGAGTTATGGCCCTTTACCGTCACTGTGCCTCACTCTCTGCTCTCTTATGGGAATAATTATTGTGGGGCGGTGAGAGGTGAGGGTTGGGGATGCATTTGGAAATTGAAAAGTGTAAAGTAGGTTTCTGATTTATTAAATGGTTCTCAAAAAAGCTCCTTCAGATCCAATGGAGAGAGAGAAAGAAGCCGGGCGAAGAGGTTTAACTATAAAGAGAAGAGAGGAGGAAAATCACTCCCACTTTTGGGTTAGAAGTATGAGGTAGCTTTCACTCTAGAGCTAACGTTGTGTTGCAAAAGCAAACGCTGTTAAGTGTGCATACCTACTGTATAACTGATGTTGTTATACGACTTTTGAGGAGCAAAATGTTAAAGCAAAATCAATGTTTTAATATTTCTAAAGTATGCTCTTCTAGCAGCTGTAGTCAAAATTGTTTGATGTTAGAAAGTCAGACTAGGGAAAATGAATATAGAAAGGATACATTTGTGTCTTCTGTTATAGAGTATAAATATTTCGTTTTTCTTCAGCAACATGATTTACTAAGAAACTGAGTGTTGTCTTACCTCTAACAGAGCTTTTTTTCACTTTGGTTGCGCACTTAGTCGAAAAAATAGTAGTAAAAAAAATCTCAAAACCGATGTAATGGATGGGAAAAGCTGTCAGACTCAAACCAAAATGACAAAAGAAGTGGGCTTGCTTAAAGGGACAGTTCACGCCAAAATGACAATTCTGTCAGTAATTACTCACCCTCATGTTGTTCCAACCCCGTAATACTTTCGTTCATCTTCGGAACACAAATTAAGATATTTTTTATTAAATCTGAGAGCTGGATCACTCCTCCATAGGCTTCTAAGGGATTGAAACTTGCCGGCCCAGAAAAGTTATTAAAGACATTGTTAAAATAGTCCAAGTGACTACAGTGGCTCAATCTTAAAGGGGATATATTATGCAAATTCACTTTTGTATGGTATTTGGACATAAATGTGTGTTGGCAGAGTGTGTATACAACCACTCTGCAGTGATAAAAATCCACTCACTCCTTTTTTTTAAATCCCCATAAATCATAAGCAGTGTCTCCCAACGACCTGTTTTCAGAATGCAGGCTTTAGTGATGTCACAAAAGCCACAGGCCCCGCCCACGAGTGTTGACAGACACTGCCGTTTTAACTTAGATCCGCCCTGATAGAGTTCACTGCAAGTTGTACACATCCGCCATTGCTTGCACTAATGAGAATGTCTCCCAAGCGTTGAAGGTGTTGTGGCTGGATGTATTCATTCACATAGCTCTCTCTATTTACTCTTGAAATCTGAGCTACCCGCTGCAGACGAGGTGGGTTCATTTTGTCTTTGAAAAATGCTCCCTCAACTCTACCAAAATTTGTTTATGTACCTATGCACTTCTTATACTGTGTTTACTCAGCTTTTACAGTGATTTTCTGGAGTAAAACTTACGCTTATTCTTTTGTGTGACATACAATCAACTTTATTAAACTCATCAGTATATTTTGTGTCATCATTCAGACATGGTCCTACAGCAGGCTTGTATTAATAGTGGCTACAATCAATGACACATTGTTATAACCGTAATTAAACTAAACTATACCTGTTCCAACTCCATACAGCATATATTCTCTGACTATGTATGCATTATTGTCTATTGAGTCGAAATGAACACCGTTACTGTGAGTTTCTGTTTTGATATTATCATCTTTCCGTGAGTTGAGATTGTTCACTGAGCGCGAGCTGGTTAGGCTCCGCCCCCTGTGCCGTGAACCAGCAGCTCATTAGCATTTAAAGGAGACACACTAAAACGGTGTGTTTTTCTCAGCCCCAAAAAGTGACGATTTAAACATGCTGTAAAAAATGATCTGTGGGGTATTTTGAGCTAAAACTTCACATACATACTCTGGGGACATCAGAGACTTATTTTACATCTTGTGAAAAGGGGCATAATAGGTCCCCTTTAAGTTTATCAAGCGAAGAGAATACTTTTTGTGCGCAAAAAACAAACAAAAATAATGACTATAATGAAAACTATTCAACTATTCATTTCCTTCTCTGTGGGCCTCGAGTGAGTTCACATAGTGTAACTGCGAGGTGCTTCTGTGTTGTACGTCACATGCATCACACACATGACCAGCGTTGGCCAATAGTGAGCCTACGTGTGACGTACAACACAGAAGCGCTGCGCAGTTACACTACGGGAACTAACTCGAGGCCCACAGAGAAGGAAATGAATAATTCATTGTGCGCCCTGTCGAGTTGCGTGCAGAACTGGAAAATGGAAAATCTTTAGACATACCATTTGAACATGAATAATTCCAGGATATTGGTCACCAGTTTTGACGTTACCGTTGTGTTTTTTGTTTTTTGTTTTTAATACAATTTCATGTTTTTTTTCTTTTGCTGTCCAGACTTTCAAAAACCCATAAAATCTAGATGCAAAAATAAAAATAAAAGAAAATCTGAATTTTGCTAGCAGTCTGACCATGACCTAAAGAGGCTTGAGTAGCACTTCAACAATCAATCTCAACACACTCACAAACATCTCTGATGAATACAGTATTCCCTCTAAACCTGCACAGGGTGCAGAACAGCTCTATGTTTGTGCTTTTTTTCCCTATTGTAACCACATACAGTATATTCTTAAACCCAAAATACAGAAGGAAATTAAGTTAAGGCGGCCAAACATGCACATGCAAACAAAATACATGTGACGAAGAAAATAGCAAAACATTGTTTAAGGGGGCTATGTGTAGGATTTTGCTTAAAAAAATCTTTAAGATAGAGTTTTCATTTGTACATTTATGAGCCAACCATAATGTAATAGAAAGAATGACACATTGACTGTCCACCACGGTTGCCTCTATCAGCCTGTAGGCTCAATTGTGTGTGGAGGAGTCGGGTGACTCGGGTTCGAATTGGCGCGAAAATTCACTAAATGTGACATCATGCGCATTCTCATCTACTTGGGCTTACATCCGTACGGCATCCATTACTGCTAGCTATTGCCACTGCTTACTACTGTTTCAAATGGACTCTGTGGACGGAAATGAGCGACCAGCCTCCAGCACAATCCAAACACCCACGGAAACTCCTCGTAAGTAAAAAAAAAAAGCCTTATCTAGTGCGGCCAAAATAGAGAGTGACCAGCGTCGGGCAAAGACAAGAGTCAACATCGGAGCGGCATTTGATTCTTGGAGGGAGCTCCGGTCTGCGCTGTAACTTTTCTTACCTCTGTAAACATGCTGGTGAATCTCGATGAGCCGTCTATGGTTGCTGTGGCAACTCTCTGGTTGCTGTGGTCGTGTGCTCCTACGAGCGTGCGCACCGAGAACACAGAGAACGAGCATGAGACTGGCTGCAGTTTCTCTGACGGCCACTGGTGTCAGTAACGGTTAGAAATTTCAGAACTTAGGCAATGCCAACGCTATCTCACGACCAATTCGTCCGAATTTGACGAGTGATTAAAAGATGGCTAATTCGTACGAATTCGTACGACCTCATTCGTACGAATTTGTACGATTTGTCTAAACCCACGTGATGGGTAGGTTTAGGGGCGGGGTCAGGGGTAGGTCATTCGTACGAATTCATACGAATTCATACAACTCGTCAAATATGTACGTTTTAGCAAAAATCTTACTAATTCGTACGAGTGAGGTCGTACGAATTGTTACGAAATAGCCATCTTTTAATCACTCGTCAAATTCGGACGAATTGGTCGTGAGATCGGGTTGGCAATGCTCATTTAAATTAATTTAAAAGAGTTCATTTTTAAATGTGAGACTTAGTTTTTATACTTAAGTTGTTGTTTTTTAACCGTTTACCTTTTGGATATTTGTTATTAAACTTGTGTTGGAACTTTATTCTTCTGTCTTCATCTGTCTGCCTGCAACCATTGATGGCATAGGCATTGTAAACGTTTGTTTAGTTTTATTATGTTAAATAGTAAGTGTTTCTAAACAGTGTTTCTTTGTGATGAGGAAAGTCACAAACATGTCAGGTTAATTTAAAGTCCCCCTGTAGTCAATAATTTTTTCCCTCAAAATTCATCTTTGATCACCAAAATTACATATTTAAGTGTTTTTCTTCCCGTGAAAAAAAATCTTCATGCCTTAAAATAACTTGAATGTAACTCTACACCCTTGCCTCATTTAGTATACGCGGCTCTATGAATATGCAAATTAGCCCCGCCTCCACTCACTCACTCCAGCTCAGAGATCCACTCTTTGACGATCACACGTTGACGTGATTGGTTACAAGGTAGTTTGTGACGTCGGAAACACCAGCGATTTCAAACTGCGTTTTTGAGACTGTCTTTGGTTCACTGCAGTTTTAAGGAGAAAATACTCAATGGTGTTGACTTATGAATTTACACATGGTTTGTCTTAAAGCATATTATAAACACTACATTTGCATATAAACAACATTTGAAAACTTGATTTTCACCACAGGGGGACTTTAAAATAATTCATCCTTAATTTATTTTTGTTTTATGTTTTTACTTCAGGTATTTTTGAAACCTCATCAAACTTCATTGTTAAATAGCTTTTCTTGCTTTTTCAAAAATATTTGTTTGCAGAATGAAGCAAATATATCTTACACAGTAACAATTTTAAAGACTTTAGAACTTCTGTAAATGTGCTCATGTCATTGTCACCTTTCAAATTTTCTTAGACATAAAACACTTTCTGTCAGCTAATTGAGTTGAGAGGTACCACGTATCATTTTGTGCCTAGCAAATATGCTGACCTCATTGGCCCTTAAACAAGCACAGTACAGGTTCAGAACCGCAAGGTCAAAAATGATAGGCTTTGCAAACTTTTGTCCATAACTGAAGAGAGAAAGAGAATGGGCTGTCAAAAAGTGCTTATGATGGATTGTCAGTGAAAAAGCTTTCTGAGTCACACTGTTTATAAGTACATATTTAATATTTCATATTTCTTCTGCTCTGTGTGTGTGACACAAACATTTGTTTGGATGCTCTGTGGGAGACAAGACTGAATATTAATGGAATATGTGTGTGCGAGAGAGAGATTGCCTGCCTTTGCAGCATATGTATTAGTGAAGGACAAAGAAAGAGCGTTTTGGAGAGTTTGGGGGTGGAAGTGGTGGAAGTGGTTAGTACAAGATCAGCAAACAGAATCTTAAACGGCCACAAGATTCCTGCAACAGCAAAATAATGTACTCACAGTGAATCTGTGACTGTATGTTATTTACTCAGTCACTGATTTGCACGTATAATTAATACATTTGATAATTACATCCCAAATCGTACATGCTTTTTGTATTCTTGAGTCTTTATTCATCAAAAAAAAAAAAAAAAAATCCATAACACATTTTATTTGTGTAGATGAATGATTCACAAAGTGCCCCCAGGCGGTACTTGACAACTCTGAAATTTTCTGAAATGAAAAATGAAAAATACTTGTGAGATATTACAACAATTTAACATAACTGTAATCTATTTGAATCTATTTTAAAATGTTGTTTATTCCTGTCTTGCTAAAGCTGAATTTTCAGCAGCCTTTACTTCAAACTTCAGTGTCACATGATTTTTAGATATCATTCTAATATTCTTTTTGGTGCTCAAATAATACGTCTTATTATCACAGTTGGAAACGGTTGTGCTGCTTAATATTTTTTGGAAACCGTGATACATTTTTTAAAAATTGTATGCATTCTTGAAAAAATTCGTACACACCCTCAAACTTTGAACGGTAGTATAATTTACTTTCCAGAGTAGTCACATATCACCTTTATAATATACTGGAAAAAAGTGACTAAAATTAATGCAGTCCCTAAAAGGCAAAAAAGGCAATATTTTGTTCTATTAAACATTAAAGCGAGTTTCATGAAAGCAATAGTAGACTGCTTTTGACTGATTGATTCAGAACTACGTGATATCAGTTTCAAATTCTTTTAGACGTGCATGACTAGACAACAAAATGTACATTTTAACATGTCCAATTACATTGTCAACCTTTGTAAATGTAGTATTTGTAGGTTGCAGAATATGGAAGTCACTAGAACAATATGGTCAGGTGTATATTAATACACTAGCATGACAAAAAAGGACTGTAACATTAATACAATACTTATTACATCTAATGTACTGTTTTTCTAATACTGTCACAAGATGAAGATGAGGATGAAGGACTGAAGACAGGATCAAATTATCAACGTAGTTTAATAAAACTAAAGACGAACTGATGTAACAGTGTGTACTGCTAACACAACCATACACAAACAACGACCAACACTGAAGACTGAAAACTAAATACACAGAGATAACAAACTAAATTATGAGCAGCTGTGGTGAAGGATTAGAGTCCATTGTGACTGATGAGTGGCGGGAAAATAGAACAAAGGAAACATGTGACTGAAGACAAACAAACTAAAAGTCCATGAAGGTGACACTAACTGAACACAAACAAACTAAAAGTCCATGAAGGTGACACTAACTGAACACAAACGTGACAAATATCAATCTAATTACGCTTTACATGTTTACATGATAAACGCTTATTGGCCGATTTAAAATGAAATACAACTAAATAATAAAGTGGGCTGATGGATAGAAATGATAAATCCTTTACAAAAGGCTTTCACAGGAGGATAAGAAATGACTTTAGGCTATAGAATATTGAGTGTTTTTGCTTTCTGATGTTTTCTGATACTTTCTTGATGTTTATGTTACTCTTTTTACACTTGCAAAATTATGCTTGAAATATAATTTGATGCTCCCCAGATGATGCACTCTTTCACAGATATGCTTAAAAAACATGTGAAGTTCTGTGTCCACTTAAAAGGTGTTTAGCATTATCTGAGGCCCTGTCCACACGGACACGGGTATTTTTATAACCGTGACTTTTTTTACGCGGTTCGGCCGTTCGTCCACACGAAAACGCACTGAAACCGAACATTTTTGAAAACCCCTGCCAGGGTGAGGATTTTCAGAAACGCCGGTTACAGTGTTGTCGTGTAGACAGTGAAACCGGGGTTTTTGCCTTGTGACGTCAGAGTGTGCGCCGTTATCAGTGGTGGAATGTAACGAAGTACAAATACTTCTTTACTTTACTTAAGTAAATTTTTCACGTATCTGTACTTTACTTAAGTAGAATAAATAGTGCATACTTTTTACTTTTACTTCGTTACATTTTGCAGCAATTATTATACTTTCTACTCCACTACATTTCTACAAAGTTCTGTTACATTTTCGTTAAATTTTCTGATCAGTTTTCCCCTGCCAAAACGTCATCCTGACCGTCCGTTCATCGCAAGTTTCTGTCTCACCAGTGAAGTTTGGTTGCCATAGATATATCAACCCGGTCACACTAAATGCGTCTCTATAGCACGCAGTGTGTTTATCTTGCAATTTATACGCGGAAATTTGTTTTTACATGCATAGGAAACGCATTGTGATGTGGGGTGCGTGTGTATTATACGTTTGGTTAGGATTAGTATGGCAAGCCAAGAGGTTCAGAATTACGCCATAAATGAATCGCGTTTACAGCAAACGCCGTCATATACGGCGTTTTAACATAATATGTGTTTATATATATATATATATATATATATATATATATATATACCGTATATAGTAAGGGTATATAGTAAGCTTGATGTGTAGGCTATATTGCCTAATTGCAAGCTTGTTCAGAAATGGTTACAAAAACTTATAAAATAACGGCTTTTCCATCATATTGAACATCATTATATGAGTATTAGGTTGAATGAGTTAGAATTAACTGTTTTATTAATCATTAGAATATAGACCTTAAGAGAATAAATTGTTATGCAAGTACTTTTACTTTTAATACTTAAAGTACATTTCAAATCAGGTACTTTTTACTTTTACTTAAGTAGGATTGTCATTGTGGCACTTCTACTTTTACTAAAGTAAATATGTCTCTGGTTATTTGTACTTTTACTTAGGTACTGAGATTCAGTACTTCTTCCACCACTGGCCGTTATCAGCTGTGTTTGACATCAGATTTGCGCTTCTGATTGGCCAACGTGGCTTTAGGGTTAAGGTTTATATCACCGCCTGCTGGCGTGGCATGCTCTTGACCGCGCTTGATTGCGTGTTTTTACGTTTTCATGTAGACGGAGACCGAGCATGTGTGGACGGGATTTTTTTTAAAAACGCTGTAGGAAAAACTCTGGTTATAAAAATACCCGTGTCCGTGTGGACAAGGCCTGAGCCTACAGTTTTTTTTCCCCGATACTTCAGAGAACTTCCACTCTCACCTCAACATTTCTTGCACACTACCATTGAACTCTCGGCACTTAATACCTCACATTACAATTGAACACTTCAACAGCGGAAGTGAACTGAACAGTGGCCCTTCATCAGAGAGCCTTGATTCTCACAGCACAAGCCCAGGACCACACTGACACATAAAGAACAGTTTTTACATGATTACTATAGAGCTTCAGTACCAGGGGAGCATTTCCAATGCTCATGTGTTATTACCCTTGATTAAAATTGCACAGAGCCACCCAAAGCCACATGGACATATTTTCACTCAAGTTCCATTTGAAACAGTTTCAATCCTCAGGGAGAGTCCCTAGTATGATTAAAGGTGCTTTAAAAAGAGTCATGCTTTTTTTTTTTTGCCATTTGCCTTCTGACTAATATGAGAGAGAGTGGTATTGAAAGGAGTAGACATTCAAATCACCAGTAAGACCTCTCACCGGAGCACATTTTCCTTTTTCATTGAGTTAAGCAGTCAAGAGCTCTGCTTTTCATGTCTCACAGGAGGTACATGAGCAGACAGAAATGGTCCTAACATACTTTGTGAAGTTCTGAGATACACCGTGACCTCACACTAATCGCTCGGATGATGAAATTACCGGTAGCCGAGAATAAAAATTCCACTGTAATTCTGACAGTTTTTGTCTCCTCCGAATAGTTAATTTGATGTGCTAAAACCCAGGGCTAGAATGTTCTGCACTATGATTTTCGACTTTACATTTTTGGCCTCTTGCAGGTTCTTAAGTAACAAAGTAATTAGAGCCTCAACGTTACATCCACATGTAAGACACAGATTTAACTCAATTTACGCAATGCAATTTAGGCCTACTTAATATCACAGGAGCAAGAGTGCTGAAATGAATGCAGTGATATAGCTTGACAGAATAGTTCAATAAACAAAAAGTTAATACTGAGTAATGTGCATTTCAGACACAATGTTGGCAGTTTTCTGCTCCACTGGTGAAAACAGATCCAAACAAAGCCAAAGCAGAATCAAATGAATCTGTTGAGTGAATGATTCAATGACAGACTCATAGGCTGCGTCCAAAATCACATACTCTCTTTAAGTGAGTATTTATTTTGAATATGTAATTACTTCACGACTGCTAAAAAGTATGTTCTATATACTATGAATGTGTGTAGTATGAATGTAATCTAAACATTATCATATGACCAGCAGTTACATTGCTTCGCTGTCAATCATAAATCCTCTCTTCCATTGCCTTATGGGATAGTAAAGTGTCCATCGTATGCACACTTTAGAATCTTGCCAGAAGTAGTAGATCATTGGGTAATTTTTGCCTACTCTTTCATGAGTACTATGACTTTGGACATACTTATTTTGTCACATACTGTTTTTCTCCAACTATATAGTAGGGGAGTATGCGATATCGGATACAGCCATAAGTCCTGTCCCAAATGGCACTCTAAGCACTCGTGGTCTTCATACAAGTCTGCACTTTTGTGACCTAATGTCGCTTTGACTGTCGGGAAGAAGTCTGCTTCTAAACAAAAAAAAGTCTCAGTGCGGGCTCGACAAAAGTGCGTATCGAGGGCGCATATCGACCGCAAATTAAGGGGGAGCTCACGAGCACCCTTCTGAAACCTAAAATGACTAAATGTGATTGACGCGCACGCAGCAGCCATTGCAAGTCCACAAGACTGAAAGTGCATATGAAGTGTGCCATTTGGGACAGGGCCATACACAGTCAATTGTTTCATTACTGAATGAATTAGTTTATGAACGAATCTGTTGACTGAATGGTTCAGTGACTCACTCTTTCACAAACACCTGTCGCCACTTACTGGTGTAACGATGTAACCTGCAGAAAGAGTCACTGCAAAAATCCCCACCACTAATGCACAGCAGTGTTATACATTATATTAATTGATAATTTTGAATTAGCTTTATTTTTAATATTTCAGTTTTCCTTTTAAGTTTAGTTTTGTCATTTTATGTGCCTTCCTCTTTTTTATTTTGTTATTTTAAAAGCTAAATAGTAGTTTTCATTTATTTTTATTTTAGTTTTAGCAATTTTAGAACTTCAGCTACTGTTAGTTACAAAGGCAACTGTCACAATTCATGTCTTGTTTCCCTGTTTTGTGTTGAAGTACTCTTTATGTTGAAGTGTATTTGTTCCCATTGCTCCAGTGTTTCACTTCCTGTGTTTAGTTGCAGCCTTGTTTGTTGCCGTGGTGATTCGTTTCTCTCACCTTTTCCTTGTCAACCCCTTGTTATCTTTGGTGTATATATATACCCCTGTATACCCAGCCAGCCGTCTGTTGTCGGTCGTTGTCTTTGTTCTCCCTGTCTGGATTATCTTTGCTGGTGTTTTTGTTTTTTTAATAAATTTACACTACATTTGGATCAACATTTAGTTTTAGGTTTTTCAGCTGATATCTATTTTTTGTTTTATTTCAGATTTATGTCAGTTAGAGATCATTTTAATAGTTTGCTCACAATAGCAAAACTGATGCACAGACTGAATATTGTGAATAATCTGCACTGAAATGTGCATTGATCATGTAGACCAAGTATGTGTTTTATGGAAATAAATAGAGTCAGTACTGGATGGAACCAAATGTAAATGGTTTAGAACTACTAATTTATAATTCGCCTTTGGCTAAGCCCCGCCCCCCTTAGTTACTGTTGCTTCGTCCGACAAACAAACTTCATCTGGGCTCTGGTATCAACATGGCTTATGCTGTGACAGCTCTTCCTGCTGAAATTTTATCAAACTTTTATAAAGCAGCAAATAAAGTGTCCGATAGAAGTAGGCAAAAGGGGCTGCAATATACGTTCGAAGGCATACGTTCATGACATACAGGTGAAACGCAAGGAACAACAAGGCATCCAAATAGAGGCAAAAGCATACCGGTCACAGTCAAAAAATGAACCACCGCATATCCTACTAATCGAGGCGGAGGCTGGGACTAACAATATCAAGGAGCAACACTGTTCATGCAAAGCTGGGTAGGTCTCTATTCACTTCTATAATCGTTATTACAAAGCAAACGGACTACGTGAGTATAACGTTGTATTTATTAGCAGCGTGTGCTAGACGACACTTGTCAGGATTTGACTTCGGTTTTGGGAAGGGAAAAAAACGGACAACCCCCTCCAACCTCTCTGGGAAACGCGTATCTGTGTTACAAATGCCCCAGGCACAACGTTTAACCATATTTTTGATAAAACTACGACGGTAATAGCCTGCCGAGGCCAAAAATATGAGACGCCTGTGTTAAAGTCAATGGAGCGCTGTGAAAAAGTGTCGGACCTCGGTGGCAGCTCGTTCTTGGCTGCGCTGTGATTGGTCAATCTACATTCTAGGGTGTGGCTTAGCCAAAGGCGAATTGATTAATTGAAAAATCACGTATTGACCATTATTCTTAATATTGGAGTAGACATGTCTTGCTCAACATCTGTGGTGTTTAGGTTCCTGATGGGAGTACTTTAATCCTAGTTAATTCTATAATGGATCGCAAACGCAAAGTGATTTAAGAAACATTAATTCCATCACAATGAAAACAAATTTCACCACACATGCTTTACCATGTGCTTTAATCAGTTATAACAAGGTAAAGATAACAGAAGAAAGAGAAAGTGGACAAAGCTTGGCTTTGAACAAATCTTTAACAATTTTCACAATTATCATTAAGCCTGTGTACTGTTTTTATTACCAACAGTGGAAATATAGAAGAAATAGAAAAGTCCATTTGCCCACAACAGCAGTATGAAGAATGCCCCTCTTATCTTTTTCATAGAAATATTTAATTGAAAGAGCGCTAAATCAATTCTCCTGTTTATTAGCCACTAATTATTTTAAACGAATTCTATAAATCTCCTTTGGGAGTCTCGTTCTCTTGTTCCCTCCTTGCCGACAACCCAGTGATTTCAAACACGGTGGTGGTTTTTCCTGCTGTGATCGTTATGCACTGCAGGAAGCTCTGGTGATGTGAATTTAAAGCATTTTATTATTCAACGTACCTCTGTAATAGCAGAATCATTATAGGTTTAATAGCACTGCTGGTAGACAGTTTTACTGATGATGTGCTGCAATTTTACGCCTGGGGGCCACACATGGGCCAGACGAGGTTATTGATTTATTAAAACGTGGGTCAGAGATGAAACACACTGCTAAAGGTTTGTGGACAGACAGCCAAATCATATTGCTAAATTTTGTGTCTGAGTGGCTCCACTAATTACCAATTTATGTGAAAAGAAATGGCATGATCACTTACCCCTGCAAGTTTAAAGGGTTTGGATGGATGTTTTATTTGGAGCTGGATATCATAGAGGTACATCAGGCACCAGCTGCACGTGGTGGACTTCTGAAATAAAGAAAAAGTCTCCCTGTGTAGATTTGAAAATCATGCTTTTCATTGTTGAATCACGGAGGCTACACCAGTTACTTTACTATATTATTTTTATACATGTATCAGACAGAGAGAAACATGCATAGAAGAATATGGCTACAGGCGAGGAGGTCTTCACTCCAGATTTCCCTATTCCCCATTTCTCTATCCCCTCACCCCATCATGCCCGCTGTAAATGGTTTCTTGGTTTTTCTTCTCCCTCACCCCTCATGCCTCTATGTTTCTCCTCCCTCACCCCATCATGCCTTTATGTTTCTCTGAGTCAGTACAGTAAGATTGAGCTTATATACACCACTCTGGGACTTACACCTTCCTTGTAAGCAGTGGTGGAGGAAGTACTGAATCTCAGTACTTAAGTAAAAGTACAAATAACCAGAGACATATTTACTTTAGTAAAAGTAGAAGTACCACAATGACAACCCTACTTAAGTAAAAAGTACCTGATTTCAAATGTACTTTAAGTATTAAAAGTAAAAGTACTTGCATAACAATTTATTCTCTTAATGTCTATATTCTAATGATTAATAAAACAGTTAATTCTAACTCATTCTACCTAATACTCATATAATGACGTTCAGGGACGGCTCTAACCCTTTGGTTGCCCTAGGCGATATTGAGTTTTGGGCCCCCCCCCCCCCCCCCCTTAAAAAAATTATAAGTATTTATTAAACTAAACAAGCTCTTATAGTTACTCAAAAACTTAAACAATAAATTGTTCAAACAAATGCTACAAAGAACGTTCAAGGATATATCATAGTTGGATTGTCCAACTATATTTTATCAGACCATAAATAACTTTTAGTAGATAAATTACAACTACTACCACACTAGGCCAACTATTATTACAATCTATTGGGCTGCTACAAGGTTAAGGGGGTTTCGGGGGTATTTCCCTGTAAGAAAATTATGTGCATTTTAATGTTAAATTCATCAATCTGGTGCACTTTGAGAGTTCAAAACTAAAAGCTCCAACCCATATTCAGTGTGCAAATTGAACAAAGAAAAATTCAAACCTCTTTTAATTACAGTCTTTGTCTACATTACACTAGGCTACGACATAATAATAGATATAATATTAATCCCATGACAGTAATTGCCATAGGCTATATTGTAAAACAAATGCACTGAAAAATAAAGGAAACTTTCATGAGTATTGTACAAATTTCTATACTTGAAAGTAAGTTATATATTTGGAAGTAACCCAGCGCCGCCAATTAAGCAAAACAAAAAAAAACGAATGGGCCACCGATGTAAGTTAAGCCTACGAGTTTTATGGGCCGTTAAGACAAAAATAGAAAAATAAAAGTATGAGATGTATCGGCCCAAAAAGCACGTCGGCCCCGCGGGAATCTCCCGGTTGTCCCGATGGCCAGAACATTTGACACCTTAATGGATGAGATGAGAAGACTTACCTCTATACTGGGCTTTCTTGTGTTTCTCAAAACCAAGAATGCAAAGAACGGACTTGTGTTCTTGGGGAGAACGCTCTTGCTAGTTGTTCTTGGAAGAATGAACTCACAAGGTGACGAGCACACAGAACGCTGCTGACAGTTTGAGACGATGTGTTCTTGCTGGTATTGCGCAATAATTCCCCCGCACAGACACCGTCTGCAGTACCCAAACATAACGAGAATTGTTGACGATAACAGCCAGGCTGCAATGATCTCTTGACTGTGGGGAAAAACGAGTCTGTGAGCAAACTGGCCGGTTGGCTCGATAGCTAACGTTACACCCGCAGGCGCTTATGGAGATTCTCACTTCCGAAAACGTTTGAGCACATTTTCGATTAGCCATACATTTTCGTAAAATGCCAATATTTGAAATCTACACAGTTGATTTCTCGCATCAAATGTTCTCAGAAGTGAATTTAGTGATGAAATAGTGTACGTAATTGTAGAAAAACGAAATACTGTATTGACCTGCCTCTCCTTCCTCGAATGCCGAATTGAATGCTGGGATATTTCTGCCGTCAAGTTCACACAAGTTACCAGCCGATGCATCCTCGGTAAAATGGGCGTGTCAAGAACACATCCGGGATTTTTAACTGTTCTTGCCAAAATGCAAACTTGTGTATTGGGACAGTACTTGGGCCACAAAAGATGACGTTTCACAAGAACACAAGGACACAAGTACAGACAAGAACACAGATTGAGAAAGGCCCTTTATCTTGTTGCTTTCTCCGTTTCGTCCCTGTGCACCAGAGGGTTTAGACCGCTTAATTTTCGATCAGCGCGCGCAGCAGCCGAGCCCTTGCCTAACGTAAGGTAACGCAACTAACCCCCCCCCCCCCCCCCCCCTTAGGAAATAATCGACAATAATCATCCATTCAATCTAATAATCAGGTTGACAAGTAATTAAACGTATGGCTGAGGGGCGCCTTAGGATGATCATATTTAATAAACATGTTTTTGTTTCGCTTGTCATTGTAAGTCTATGATTAATGGGAAGTAGGCCAAGGGCGACACTAGAGGGCGCCCGCGCCCCCAACACATTTGTCGCCCTAGGCAACCGCCTAGTTCGCCTATAACAATCGCCGGCCCTGATGACGTTCAATATGATGGAAAAGCAGTTATATTTTAAGTTTTTGTCACCGTTTCTGAACAAGCTTGCAATTAGGCAATATACACATCAAGCTTACTATATGCCCTTACTATATACGGTATATATATATATATATATACAGTATAAACACACATATTATGTTAAAACGCCGTATATGACGGCTTTTGGCTGTAAACGCGATTCATTTGGCGTAATTCTGAACCTCTTGGCTTGCCATACTAATCCTAACCAAACTATAATACACATGCACCCCACATCACTACTAAACCTACCAATGCGTTTCCTATGCATGTAAAAACTAATTTTCGCGTATAAATTGCACGATAAACACACTGCATGCTATAGAGACGCATTTAGTGTGACCGGGTTGATATATCTATGGCAACCAAACTTCACTGGTGAGACAGAAACGTGCGATGAACGGACGGTCAGGAAGACGTTTTGGCAGGGGAAAAACTGATCAGAAAATTTAACGAAAATGTAACAGAATCTTGTAGAAATGTAGTGGAGTAGAAAGTATAATAATTGCTGCAAAATGTAACGAAGTAAAAGTAAAAAGTATGCACTATTGATTCTACTTAAGTAAAGTACAGATACGTGAAAAATTTACTTAAGTAAAGTAACGAAGTATTTGTACTTCGTTACATTCCACCACTGCTTGTAAGGTAGAAAAACATGTTGCTTATGTTTAAAAATAGAACGTATACCTCATTCTTACACATGGTACAATCCACCTTCCCTCTGTGTACATACATTAGTGGTACATTTTCATCAGTTGAAACATTCCTTTCCTTGTAAAGAACATACAAACTGAAGTATCATCATTAGTGGAACATCTCTGCTCAGTGAACGTTGCATTGCACACTACTTCTAAGTATGTAAATTAAAAAAATAAAGAAAAATAGTACTAAAAAATAACAATAAACAATAGCATTTTAGTCTTCAACCTGAATTTGATGGGTTTTTCTTTTCTTTTCAATTATGAAATACACTCACCTAAAGGATTATTAGGAACACCATCCTAATACTGTGTTTGACCCCCTTTCGCCTTCAGAACTGCCTTAATTCTACGTGGCATTGATTCAACAAGGTGCTGAAAGCATTCTTTAGAAATGTTGGCCCATATTGATAGGATAGCATCTTGCAGTTGATGGAGATTTGTGGGATGCACATCCAGGGCACGAAGCTCCTGTTCCACCACATCCCAAAGATGCTCTGGGTTGAGATCTGGGTTGAGATCTGGTGACTGTGGGGGCCATTTTAGTACAGTGAACTCATTGTCATGTTCAAGAAACCAATTTGAAATGATTCGAGCTTTGTGACATGGTGCATTATCCTGCTGGAAGTAGCCATCAGAGGATGGGTACATGGTGGCCATAAAGGGATGGACATGGTCAGAAACAATGCTCAGGTAGGCCGTGGCATTTAAACGATGCCCAATTGGCACTAAGGGGCCTAAAGTGTGCCAAGAAAACATCCCCCACACCATTACACCAAAACCACCAGCCTGCACAGTGGTAACAAGGCATGATGGATCCATGTTCTAATTCTGTTTACGCCAAATTGTGACTCTACCATCTGAATGTCTCAACAGAAATCGAGACTCATCGACCAGGCAACATTTTTCCAGTCTTCAACTGTCCAATTTTGGTGAGCTCTTGCAAATTGTAGCCTCTTTTTCCTATTTGTAGTGGAGATGAGTGGTACCCGGTGGGGTCTTCTGCTGTTTTAGCCCATCCGCCTCAAGGTTGTGCGTGTTGTGGCTTCACAAATGCTTTGCTGCATACCTCGGTTGTAACGAGTGGTTATTTCAGTCAAAGTTGCTCTTCTATCAGCTTGAATCAGTCGGCCCATTCTCCTCTGACCTCTAGCATCAACAAGGCATTTTCGCCCACAGGACTGCCGCATACTGGATTTTTTTCCCTTTTCACACCATTCTTTGTAAACCCTAGAAATAGTTGTGCGTGAAAATCCCAGTAACTGAGCAGATTGTGAAATACTCAGACCGGCCCGTCTGGCACCAACAACCATGCCACGCTCAAAATTGCTTAAATCACCTTTCTTTCCCATTCTGACATTCAGTTTGGAGTTCAGGAGATTGTCTTGACCAGGACCACACCCCTAAATGCATTGAAGCAACTGCCATGTGATTGGTTGATTAGATAATTGCATTAATGATAAACTGAACAGGTGTTCCTAATAATCCTTTAGGTGAGTGTATATTTTACTTTGCATATGTGGCAAATAACCAATGCTAAAATATTTGTGTTTTAAACATTTTTTTAATTGCTTGAAAATAACTATTACAATAAAAAGCATATTTTGTTACATTTCTTACTAACTGTTGTTCAACTTTTTAATAGTTGCTTTTTGGATCATTAGTGAAAAAAATCCTTTGTAAATATACTGTAAATTGTAAATCACAAATAATAACTGAAGCCTAAAGTTAGTTTTTCTAAGCATATAGTCTGGAAAACAAATCTCGTCTCTGGACACTGATATTTTGTTGATTAGCATTATAATGTTGGTGATTTTACAGTTTTTCTCAATTGCTAAAACACAATTTCTGAATCCTTGCTCCTTTTTCTGAAAACATTAAACACAAAACCTCATCTTCAAGCACTATTTACAAAACCTCTGACTCTTCTTGCAAAATGAAACTTTCGCCTCAAAACAGTTTTACTTGTGTTCAAAATCAAACACTGCTCTCCAATCATAGACAAAGTGATCAAAATGATATACACTATCAAGCAGTCAGTAAACAATACACCAAAAAATAGAAAACACATTGTTCAAAACATACAGTTCTCGAAAGATATCTATGGACGGCTATTCTGTTTGTAGACTTACCCGTGACACATTACTGTACCATCAAAATTTCAGGGAGAAGTACATTTTTAATCTTAAAACAAATTTCATATTTGTCCGTCATTGTCTTTTGATGAATGAAAACATCATAGTAGCGCAAAATTGATCAGAAATTACTACTCTGCTTTGCTCTTTGCAATTTTATTTGTTCTTCCTCCTTGTACCCCTATTTTTACAGTACAGTGCCCTGCATCTCACAAACGTCTCATTTGTCAGTTCTATTGTTTGATACTGTAATTCTTGTTCTTTGTTGATATGAACCTGCAAGTGCAACCAGTAAAATCTATTGAGCATTCAGTACTGTAACAAATGGTACTGTTACAGTAACGATGTTCGGGGCCATATAATTTGTTCATTGTGCAGTATACAGCCTAAAATGCACTGTACTACAGTATACAATACTAAAAGGGACAAAAATCAAAGGAGTAAACGTGATCAGTGTGCTTCTTCTTGTCTTTGGGCATCATTTGAAACAGGTTAAATCAATTTTGAGTGGTTGTGTTCAATCAATGACATTTGTTCTCTATTTGTATTTGATCATTGCCACTTGTGTTTACCAGTATGGATGACGTGTGCATTACAGTGCAGAATATGTTTTGAGAATGAGAATGTGTTTAGCGTTTTGCTGAAAAGTCTAAGTAAGATCTGCAAATTGTGTTTTGCCATGTGAAATAGTTTAAGGTATTGACAACAGACTGCACAATTAGCTAAATGAGTTCAGGCAACTGAGAACTTTGTTCAGCCAATGGGTTTTAGTGTTTTAGCAATTGAGAAAAACTGTAAATCAATTTTGAGTGGTTGTGTTCAATCAATGACATTTGTTCTCTATTTGTATTTGATCATTGCCACTTGTGTTTACCAGTATGGATGACGTGTGCATTACAGTGCAGAATATGTTTTGAGAATGAGAATGTGTTTAGCGTTTTGCTGAAAAGTCTAAGTAAGATCTGCAAATTGTGTTTTGCCATGTGAAATAGTTTAAGGTATTGACAACAGACTGCACAATTAGCTAAATGAGTTCAGGCAACTGAGAACTTTGTTCAGCCAATGGGTTTTAGTGTTTTAGCAATTGAGAAAAACTGTAATAGATTGTTTCTCATAAACTTTAAAACTTGTTGTGATTTATATTTCATCCATGTAAGTAGATTAACATAATGTTAATATAATAACTTTTAAATGATTGCCCTACTCTAAAATCTGTTAGTGATGTTAATATATTGTTTTTGTTTGTAATACAACTTATTTACTTAATTTATCATCTAAATACATAAAATAATGTGTCTGCTTTAGATACTCCTACAAGCTCAGACACATTTAGAATCTGTTGATGTGATAACTAACACACACAAGCGCAGTGACTGGGAAATGCAGACGGTAGGCCACATGCGGATCTCCACCAATCAGATTGTCCGGCCCGCTCACTGCTGGAGGTTGACTCCCCACACCACAACTCATCACTTTCTGAATACATTAAGAGAGATTGACATGACTGAGAAGCGCTTGTCTATGCGCACGGTCTCCATTACAATTGCACTATTCTTTTTGTGTTTGTTCTTTTCTTATGTTTCTCATTTCACTCTTTAACTGAGTGTGATGAGACAGGGCAGGTATGGTGTCCCAAAGGGCCCAAAAAGCTCAGGCAGTGCTCCCTGATGGGTGAGGCAGCTGTTATTCACAGTTTATGAATTTTAATAAAGTTCATCGTGAGCGTCTCTGCTGTTTTCCTATTTCCTGCTGAAATGGCTTTAAACCACCAGGGATCTCCACGCTGTATTTATAGACATTTTAGCATCAGGGGAATCTATCGCAGAAAAGAGGTGTGTGTGCGTGCGTGCGTGCGTGCGTGCGTGTGCGTGTGTGCGTGCAGTAATGTTAAATGACAAATTAGGGAGTTATGTTGACCTGACCCCTACATAATGGTTACATAGTTTTGTAGAATGACAGTGATTTGACAACTTAATTAATTTATGGACATGTTGCACTAGCTACATAACATTTCAATAGATAAAGAAAATCTTAAAGACCCCAATTAAATTGTTTGACAAATGCAAAAAAAATAATTATTATTATGTTTTCCTATTGAAAGACATTCAATGTCTACTGTTAAAGTTAAAAGATTTTGAGAACATTGAACATTGCAAAATTAAAATCATAATGTTATGAAAATTAAGTCATTAAATAAAAAACTTAAAGCTTTAGGATTGTGTAAATAAAATATGGATGAAAAAATACAAATTATCACAATATAGGAATATGATTTAGTTAAATTATACTTTAGGACAGGATTTACCAACAAAGAAATGCTCCGTCTTTTGGCACACCAGCACCCAGTTATCATGAGTAACCGGACCCTGCGGATGTTGTAGGAAATGAAATGTATTCATTCAGAAACAACCAAACAGAGATTCAGGAAATTGCCTTTTTTGTGCAATCTGAAATGGCAACCATGGGTCAACTTCACTTTACTTTGTTACTTTCCTTGCGATGTCATTCTCATAATAATATAACTTTAATCTTAACATTCTATCATTTTACTCTTGTAATTCTGACTTTATTCTCAAAATATTACTCTAGTTATAAAATGCTACAACTTTATTCTCATAATTTATACTTTAGCAAAAATATTACTGTACACTACTGTTTAAATATTTTTGGGTCAGTAAGATTTGTTTTTGTTTTTTAAAGAAATTGATACTTTTATTTAGTTGTTCAAAATTTAATTGTTCAAAAGCGACAGTAAAGACTTACAGACATGGTTTCAAGAAAAAACTTTTTATTCATTACAGTTTTTTCCAATTGCTAACACACAATTTTGCAAACTAGTCTGGTTTTATCAAAATACTTAACACAATTCACAAAACCACACACCCAAACTGCAAAATACCTCATATATCCTGCAAAATGAAGCAGTGCAACCGAAACTACACATCAAACTTTTGCATGAAATGGCACACACTTCATTCATATTACCAGATTTTTGCCTAACCAACTACACACTGTTGGGCATAATGAAAAGCACCCCCATCTTTAGTATGCTTTGCCATAATAATAAATGTATCAGATTGTTCACATGCACAGAAATATGTCCAGATACACCCACATGCTGTTGAAACCATTTTTTTTTTTTTCACTACAGTAAACAAGTCAGTGCAACATATGCACAGCATATATATTTACATGGGACTGAACAAAAATATTCTTACAAAGTAAACTGAAAAAGAAAATTTCAGAAAAAAAATATATTACAGTAAAAAAAAGAGGCAAGAAAAATAATTAGGCAGCATCTTGCAGCACAGCCGGGTCTGGCCACAACGCCTCGTCAAAATCACAGGCAATATCTTCCCTTGCCAGACATCGAGGGAAGAAGCGCCTTGAGTGCCTTATCCATCCCTGAATTGCACCCACATCAGTCTCATCACATGCCTCTTCCATGGCCTGCACAAGATGCATGCGCACAAAGGGCTGCCGGTCGTATACCTTCCACCGCCATGCCGAAAAGAACTCTTCTATGGGGTTAATGGTGAGTATGGTGGGAGGTATTGCACGAGAAATGTTGGGTGGTCAGCAAACCGGTTTTGGACTGGGGCTGCACGATGAAAGCTCACGTTGTCCCATACTACAACGTACCGGTTTCTTTGATGGTCTGCATCATTCATACGTGTGGTATGAGAATGTTGTGAAGTCTGTCCAGACATGTGAGAATATGGGCTGTGTTGTATGGTCCAAGGTTGGCATGACGGTGGAGGACACCATGCATACTGGAGATGGCAGCGCACATTGTGATGTTCCCACCACGTTGGCCAGGAACATCTATAATGGCTCTGTGGCCAATGACGTTTCTCCCCCTTCTTCTGGTCTTTGCTAGGTTGAACCCAGCCTCATCTATAAAGATGAACTCATGTGGGATTGCATGAGCATCCATTTCCAGTACTCCCTGAAAACAAAGAACAAAAATCAGTCAATATGGTGTTATCCAGTACACTGGGAAACAATGTTGCGTGTAGTGTACTGCAGTCAATATAGTACTTACATTCACATATGCTCGTCTGACCTCTTTGTTTCTTTGAGAGTTTCTCTCAAACGGCACCTTATAAAGTTGTTTCATTCTGATTTGGTTTCGCTTGAGAATGCGAGCCAATGTGGACAGACTGACTCGTTGAATGTTGTTGAATAAGGTGTTGTCTTGGATGATGTGGCTTTGAATTTCTCGTAATCTGATTTCATTATGTTCCTAAACCAAGTTTACAATGCCAGCTTCCTGTACCCCCGGTGAACATTTGGCCCCTTCCTCCACCATGGTGTCGTCTCTCAGTCCTTTAGAAAAAAAATAAAATAAAAAAATATATAGGGCTTGGACAATGCAGCCTAAATATTTTTCCCCTACAGTAGAGTACATTGTACAGGAAACTTGTACAGTTCATGAATGGCTGATGTCATACACTAAGTAAACAGGTGTCACCCAACTGATACACTATGACATGGGGTGTACTACATACATTTTGGTTACATAGGCCTACCTGTTCTCCAGTCTAAAGGTCCGGATGACAGAGGCGACAGTAAAACGGCTCAAGTTTGGCTGCACTCTCTGTCCAGCCTCACGCATTGTCAGCCCATGGTTGATGACAGGATCTACTAAGGTTGCTCTGATTTCATTTGAAAGTGTTTGTCTTCTTTGGCCATGAACTCCTCTACCTGCTCTACCCCTACCTCTCACTCTTCCTCCCCCTCTTATTCTCAACCTCCCTCTTCCTCTTCCTCTCTCTGCAACGCCTTCCATTGTTGTTGTAAAGAAAAGGTGCTCACCTGTGGTCTTGTCATAGTGCTTGCATCCTGATTGAAGTGTTAACAATTAACCATTGAGGTGTTTGGCCAGCTTGCACATGTAATTCGCCAATTAGCTCATGTAGTGTCATTTTGAATGGCAGTGTTTTGAAATGGCAAACATGTGACTTTATGTCAGATTGTTGTGTCTTATGCAGAGAACTGTGTTCAGTGCATTTAAAAAGTGCCATTTTGAAATGCAAAATGTGTGTAAAGCAGAAAATGTGTTTAGACTTTTGGAGACTTGAGAAGAAGTTTTGTTCTCTGTGTGTCAGTTTAAATAATTGTGCTGTGCATGTCATTTTAGTGTGTTAGCAATTGGGAAAAAAAACTGTAAAGAATCATTTAAAGGAATCATAATTTCCACAAGAATTAAGTAGAAAAACTGTTTACAATATTGATAATAATGAGAAATATTTCTTGAGCATCAAATCAGCAAATTAGAATGATTTCTGAAGGATCATGTGACACTGAAGACTGTAGTAAAATTCAGCTTTGCATCACAGGAATAAATTACATTTGTATATATATTTAAACAGAAAACAGTTGTTAAATTGTAACAATATTTCACAATATTAGTGTTTTTATTGTATTTTTGATCATATAACGGCAGCCTTGATGAGCATAAAAGACTTCTATCTTACCATCCCCAAACTTTTGAAGGGTATCTTCTGAAGACACTTTTAGTGCAAGGGAGATGTGAAGATCCTGCAGACTTGGTGTTTGTGTGAGTCTGGGAATGTGTTTGCTTGTGTATTTGCATGTCTGAGTGTGTGTATGTGTGTTAGCTTTGTCATAGTGTGAGATGGAAAATGGCTGGCACAGTGGGCCGAAGAGCGGTGGCAGTGACGGTTATCACAAGCACACAGACCAGCGTTTAAGGGTCGTGCCAGTGTGTGTATACAGTATGTGTGCTCCCCATGGGCCGCACTGAAATGCCATCAGCCCAAGTGCCCAGGGTGAGTGTGTGTGCTGCCACTTACCCTCCTCCAAGAGGGCATCAGACTGACAACACTGACATGCCAACCATCTGCACATACAGAGAGAGAACATCAACACAAGAGTGTTGAATTGGGATATTTGTCACTTGGTGAGTGACATAAATGCTTTTTTATATAGAGGGTTTTTTGCACTTTATTGCACCTTTTTGTGGCCTCTGGAAATTTGAAAGTAAAAATTTTTTCGGAGAACTTTTGCCCCAAATCTTTGTGTGGAGCAGATCCGTTCTTTTAATTTGATTTTGTGTTGGATTTATGCACTTAAGCTTTTCATTTCAACTTTGGACTTTGGGAAAATCATGTGGCGCAATACCATTCTCTTTACTGTTTTTAGGGGTCAAACAGCTATCAAAGAGACAGAGAAGTACCATGTTTTTGGGTCAATGGTTATGTAACACCAGGGTTTGAAATGAACTTTTTCACTCACCGGCCAATTTGCCTACTACAAGTTACAGGCAATTCTACTAGCCAAAAAAAAAAAAAAAAAAAAAAAAACCCATTTAATACGTCATATTATTTATAATAAAATTTGGATTTCTCGTTAATTTCTTATTCAAACAAAATCCTGCCATTCAACCATCTCCTCCCTTCCTCTTCATCCTCATCACCAAAAATGTATTTTAGGTGGACATATCAATACAGTACAAAGAACATCACACACCACGCGGAACAAAACAAACCTGTGATCCCAGGATAAGCCAGGGTCTGCTAAAATGGTAGGATGTTGGAAAACAACAATGTCTTTTCTTTTGACCAAATGCTCAGATATCCTCAGAGCTCTCATCTTCAGAGTCCTCTGTATCAGCTTGCCACCTGGTATTAAAACTTCTAATTTTCTTTTCTTGGTTTCCTTCGTTGCTTGACGGGTCTTTCCTTTTTTCACTGGGGTTAGTTACCTAAGGCAAGTATCGCCACATTATTATATTTTTTTAATCTTCGCCATTGCTTCAATGCAATTGAACAAGCGCGCTGTTATTTGTTGCGTAGTGACGTGTATATTCGAACAAGCCACATATGCGCAGATTCTGCACAATACGCTGTATTTAATATATCATGATGACTCACGAGTTGAGCATTTCGCTAAATCTGCGCAGATTTGGCTTAAGTGAACTTCCCCAGCAAAGTGTAAACATAATAAGTAACCCGCCAAATTTGCTAGTGATTTGACAGCGTTATCCGCCACAGTTGATTTAATTTCAAACCCTGTGTAACACATAATGGTTTATGGTATTTTGAGTTCTGTACGATTTTTTATACATTTAAAATAAGTCTCTTATGTTCAATTTACAGTAAAAAATTATTATGCAAAAAAAAAAATTTAATATTAATACATTCATATTTTGAAATAGTAACACCATTTCAGAATAACTGTATTATGTTTGAGTGTGTTTTAAAATATAATTTATTCCCGAAATGGCAAAGCTGAATTTCCAGCATTAATACTTCAGTCTTCTGTTGCATGTGTTGCGATGCTATATTTGGCAATTTGAAGATAGTGACTTAAATCTTACACTAATTGCTCACATCGCTAGTTCCTCACAGCAAAGATCAGCAGCGCTCCAGAGGTAATTATATCTTTAACTCAAATTATATTGGTACATTTAGAAGCGCTTTGCAAAAGCACTCTCATTGAGACCGTTGTTTCTCGCTAAACTCTCACTTTACTATGGTTTTGCTGATGATATGAACAGTTCATTTGTTACCAAATGTTGCATGCTACTCCCTGTAGAAGTGCTAGACATCTTAGTTTTCTCTACAGCGTGAAACTGCTTATTGGTTTTCTTTTGTTTAACATAGCAGGAGTTGTCTGGAAATTACAGAACAAACACACACACACATTTTGTTGAACTTCTGTGATTATGCACTAAAGACAAAAACTGCATGTGTTCATCAGTCAACAAAGGGGAGAAAATGTTTGACAGAAAATGCTACTTTCCCGTTGTTTCATTCTGATTATGTAAACAAGACTGATGTCAAAAATGTATAATTTGTGCAGGGAAATGTTCAGCGAACGCACTGAAGCGATGCACCATCCTGAGACATTCAAACTTTTTCGACATGTTTCTGAATTCATACAGGTTAACCTGTCATACATTTCAAGAGTAACCAACATTAAAGACTAGCTTTAATGACTGAATATCTTGTATTGTGGTGAGGCAGGTGTCTCCACTCGACAACTAAAAGAACATCTTATGTGAGCGCTTTAGAAGGACTGGAAATCTCTCACTTGATTGATTGTGATGATCAGGCTCTGAAATATTTGTCTTTGTTAGTCGCTCCATTCCAAATCTTCTGAGAGGTCATGAAGGAGATTGAAGATGCTGCATGTACTTTTTTAGGATGTAATGGATAACATTTACATTGAATAATTTAGCAGATGCTTTCATCCAAAGCAGTTTACGAAGTAGATGAGTTGCTAGTTGGTTTGATTGGATGAAAGTATGGTTGAGGATGAGTCATAAATGTTTCATCAATATTCAAATTTAAGTTTTGTACAATGTTATGTTAGTATTATTTATGGGCTATTATAGTATTGATTGATATTGTGAATTAGGATCTTTTTATATTTTCCATCATTTACATTTTCTAATTTTACTTTGTTTTAGTAATTGTGTTATCTGCTTTTGTCAACTATTGAATCCATTGGCCTTAAACTTATTTTATTTCAGTTAGTTGCCCAAACATAGTTTCTATTATTATTTCTTCTAATATTTAAATTGTATTTTATTTATTTTATGTTTTTTTAATTATATTTAAAAGTTAATAATATGTATTTATTTTATATTTTTTATTTATTTTATAATTATTTTGCTGCTTGCATCGAGTACAAGGCTTGTGTACACCTGTAACTTATATAAGTTTCAAAATTTTCTTAAAAAGTTTTAAAAAGTTCATGAAAAATTATCAATGCATAAAAATCCATAACGATTCTTCTGGGATAACCAGATAATTTATGGTATTGCAAAAATGTTTCGTTTCATTGCATGTACGGCTTTTCTGTTCCACCATATTGTGAATGTGACGTGTGTGCTGTACGTGTGTGTGTGTGTGTTTATTGGCCATCGTGTCCCCTCTCTTGGCTGCTCATAAAGAGATTGCTTTATGCAGAGAAGCACAGTGGAGGAGTCTGCTTTGATCTTCTCCCCATTCCTTCACTCTACTCTTTCATCGCCAGGAACCCCCTCCCTCGCTCCCGCAGCCCCCTTTCTTGTCTCTCTCTCTCGCTTTCTGTCTCTTTAGCCTCCAGTCTGTTCTGCCGACTTTGCCCGATGGGAACTCGCACTGAAATGCCAAACAGCAGAAGGGGTTATTTCCTGTAGTGATATGAAGACGCTAGGTGCCCTGGGCTTCGAGTGGGGTCTAAAGAGGAGAAGAGGGGCTTTCCACCATGTGCCGAGTCCCGGAGGAAACAAAGAGATCACATTCACGCAAATGAGCGGCAGGCCAAATTTACACCTTTTCCCTCCGTGTCGAAGCAGCTGTGATGGATCACGCTGATTCGGGCTTGTGCATGTGGCACATTTGTGTGAAGTTTTACAATGGCTGCGGGCTGCTTCATTAGTGGTCCACGCACATCCAAAGACTGCCTGTCAATTCACTATTAATGTAGCATCTGTGCAGGACTAGCGGTCGCTGAAGGGTGGGAGCAGTGAGCCCTGCAGGGAAGCTCTGACGGCCAGACACTGTTAGCCAGACGCTAACAGAGCAGCTAACTGTGGAGCGGGGCATGTGTGCCAAGTTTGGAGGCAATTAGGCTGCATGTCAAAACGGAATCTAGCTTTTGATTACCAAATGTGTATGTGAGCTGTTTGTGTATGAAGAGGACATAATGGAGAGATGGACATAAATACTCGCTACCGTACTCGTTAACTTCTTTATAGCGAAGATTACATGACTATGTAATGCTAACACTAAATCACCTGTAAAGGGGTACATCTAAGGTAATTTGAGGTTACACAGAGGCCAGCCATCCCATTCTATGTATACGCATCTCACAATGTTTGCCGCCAGTCCGTTCTTCTCACCTCCCACACCTCCATTAGCTCCTTTTAGAGGTGGAGTCATCTAGTTTTTTTGACAGGACCTTGTGCTTGTGCTCAAAATATGCCTTCCACAAGCCCACATTAATTCCCAGGTGTCTCACAGAACTCTTTTAGACTAATTAGGGTCTCCGCCAATCCTCAGCAATTCCCTTCTCCTTGTTTTTTTTTTTGCCTCAAAAGTTTCCTCAGCCAAACTCATCTGTTCACATTCAGTTAAAAGTTGCAGCCCTCACATAATACTTGTGCTTTAGCACAAACTTTCTTTATCAGATTCAAGGTTGTTACGTTTCCCTTGTGAAAAGAGAAACGACTTTCCCTTGTGAATAAAGAACTGTGCTTAATTGTACTGAACGTGCACTTGTAGTGTACCTTCAAATCTGAAAATGTTTAGATAATATATTATTATTTAAATAAAAGACCACTTAAGTGTGAGACACTTTGATGACTATTTTTAGTCACTAAAGTACACTTTTAAAAAGTGCACTTTTTAATAATGTCAAATTAAAAGTTTTACTTTAAAGTAAATACAGGTGAAACTCGGAAAATTAGAATATCATGCAAAAGTTCATTTCAGGAATTCAACTAAAAAGGTGAAGCTAATATATTATATAGACTCATTACATGCAAAGTGCCTTTATTTGTTATAATTTTGATGATTGGCTCACAGTTTATGAAAACCCCAAATTCAAAATTAGAATATTGTGAAAAGGTTTTCATAGCTGTAAGCCATAATCATCAAAATTATAACAAATAAAGGCTTGAAATATCTCACTTTTCATGTAATGAGTCTACTCTATATAATATATTAGTTTCACCTTTTAAGTTGAATTACTGAAATAAATGAACTTTTGCACGATATTCTAATTTTTCGAGTTTCCCCTGTAATTATGTCATTAGGTATTTATAATAATTATTTTTTTAATTATTATTTTTTGATAATTTGTCATGCTTTAAAGAAGTATTTTGAGGTGTAGGCAGCACATAATTTTAACTGTAGTGTTATTTAATATCACATTTAAAGTTAATAATATATAAAAAGTTAATAAGATATAATTTAAATTATATTTTAAATCCTTACAAATGTGTACTTACAAATGTAAATAAACATACTTTAACCATATTTTAATGACAATAGAAATAATGGTAACACTTTACAATAAGGTTCATTTATTAAACATTAGTTAATGTATTAAAACTAACATGAACTAACCATGAGCAATACATTTGTTACTGTTTTTGTTAATCTTTGTTCATGTACAAATCCAGCTGTTCATTGTTAGTTCATGTTAGTTCACAGTGCATTAACTAATGTTAACAAGGTTTTAATAAAGTATTAGTAAATGTTGAAATTAACATTACCAAAGATTAACAAATGCTGAAGAAGTATTGTTCATTCTTAGTTAATGTTCACTAATGTAGTTAACTAATGAACCTTATTGTAAAGTGTTACCGAAATAATTAAGAAATTGCAAGTAAAGATGTACTTAAGTCCTAACTGGGTAAAAAAAGTTGAACTAATTGCATTTAATATAGATTTAAAAAATATACATTTTTATCTCATTTTAAATAAGATGTAGTTAAATGCCATAAAATTTAAAGGCATGGTAGGCAATTTGTTCCAGAAACATGTTTTGTTATGCTGGTTGAAAGTCTATTCACATCCTTAAAGGGGTCATATAATGCCATTTTTGTATAAGCTAATATGATTCTTTAGGGTCTAAATTAAAAGTTTGTAATATACTTTAATTTAAAATTCTCATTAGTATTGTAAGAAAACACTTATTTTAACTGGTCAAGAACAGCTCTGTTTTCAGCACACCGTTTCAGAGCATATGACTTTAAATGATAATGAGATTTGCTCACCCCGCCTCTCTCTTCTGTGCGTACATCGTTTGTAACACAATAACCATAATGCGTTGTTCATTATAAACGTGGGATTATAAATTATATTGAGAACGTCGTACATAGAAAACATGCCGTAATGTACCCTGAGTGTAATTTAGACGAATTCATGGTGAAGCGTGCAAGCGATTTGCTAAGATTAATATAAGTATTAATATAACGGTTAATAAAACATTACACTCACTTCAGTTCTTCTGGAGGTTCAGCAGGAACACAAATAGTTGGTACCGATCCTTTATTCAGGAGCAGCTTCTTAGCAAAACCAGCTTTATACTGACCCTCCTTTATAAGCAGTCTGGTGAGAAATGATTTGCGCAAACATGAAAGCATTGACGTTGCTCGTGGGGAATATTCCCTTCGAAAACAAACCAGTCTTCAGCGGTTCAGATTAAGGAACATTAAAATGACTGCTGTGTTCCTTATTGCACCCAAGAACAGAACACCACAATCGCTTAGACTCCATTCTGCTCATAGACAGTGCTCCAGCATATCAACAATGACCGCGCCGGTCAGTGCGGACTATGACTATGAACAATCGTGGGAGGGGCTTCTGTTTTATTGACGTCACAAAAACGAACGGCTCAATTTGAGGCAGGGGAAAACATATAAGGAGATTAAAAAAAAAAACACTGGATGGATTTTTATCATTATATTATGGTTGTGTACAGGCACTGCCAACACACATTTCAGTACAATCAACTTGTAAAAGTGCATCTATCATTATATGACCCCTTTAAAGCAATCACCAAGTTAAGTGGTCTAAATGTATTTACGTGTATCATCCGTGGAAGGCGTAGGACCATAAAATGTTTGTCCAATCATTGCATTCGGTCCGAATGCAATGGTACGATGTCTGTCTGTCGACAAATGTATTTCCATACCGCCGCGCACCCTGCTCGCGCAGACATCACACATCATCAGCACGTTATATACAACGAGTCAGTCACCGAGCACCGCAACTGATCTCTATTGTAAATGATCAAGCAAACTCACAGTAGGGCGACAGTTTGTGTGAATGATTGTTTTCACCAACTGTTTGTTATGAATTTGAATGTTCATTCACAGCCTATTGACAACTTTGACTAAATTTGTTTACGGCGGAGCCGTTGTTTATGCTCACTGGGAAACGCGAAGCTAACGTTATCTTGCTATTATTGTATGGGAGCTAAAGTTATAACCTCAGGTGGCGAAAAGTTTTATCGTGTTTTTTCTGGTAATGTTTCTCTTTTTCTGCATTATATGAAAGCATTTATCTAACTTAGCGACATTACACCTTGAATGAAGTATCAGTAAAACTACAGGGGGAGGGGACGGGATGAGGAGGAGGGAGGGTCTAGCTAGCCTGTGTTTTGTTTGACAAACTTTGAACGTCAACAAGAAGTGACGTCACCCAACATCGCTTAGAGCACCTTTAAAGAAGACGTGGATTTGCAGACGCTCTGAAGGGAGGGTGGGATCTAATGCTTTCAAAGCTAACTTTGTTATTGCTAGCCGCTCCGAAAACTTCCTACCCTACCTTAAGTTTTCACTTAAGTATATTCTTTTAAAGTCTATTAGTGTAGCTACTTCTTTTTCACAAGGGTTAGTCTGTACTGTCTTTGAGGGGCGCAGTGTTTCTCGACCCGAACCATTCTGCCGTTTGCCATCACGCAAATCCATGTAACTTAGTTATCAGGCGAGTGATTAAATGTAAATCTCATAAGAACATTGGAAGCGTTGCATCCCATATTGCCCTCTCACACCCGGCATGCATATCCTTCCAAACTCCCTTCTATCAAGCTACGCTAATCAGTGCATCTGTCAGTCAGTCTACTGGGGCAAGCGAACAGAATTAACAAGCCTTAGATGGAGTATTACTGCAGCAATAAGAGCAGCTTCAAAGCTAATGCGCTAAGTCATACCAACGCTAGCAGAGCCGGGCTTAACGTATGCAAAGCACAGGAATCCTAGTCAAGTTTACAGGCTTTGGAAGAATGGGTCTTAATCAAGTCTGAAGGGAATTTAAAGAGAGGGAAAGAGATGAAGACAAAGATCTAGAGAGAGAGCACGACTGTTTATGTATGTGTACACACGTAGCCTCGTGTAAGCATAATAGTGTGTTGTGCTTCTGCTGTACAGATGGTAGAGGAATGAGGTGATGAGAGATTTATGAAGTGTTCTGTCACTTGGGCCTGAACTGCCATGCTGGACTTCATAGCTTCACATTATAACTATATATAACAGACAGATGTATACAGTAAAATTAGCCTCCACAAATACAAGTTTTTGTCTTGCCTCTTGGTTTACCCCATGCATTTCTGGGTTTTAAATGGCAGTTCTTAAACTTTAATGTTAGATTAGTAATAGCTGGGTTTCAGTCACGTGATTATGATGACGCGCGAAATTCAGATGGAGGGCAGGGAGTGAAGAGCGCAATGGACGAGATGGAGGAAAGTCCGTACTTTACTACTTTACACGCTATTACAAGAGAAAGATATAAACAAAAAATCAAACATATGTTGGACGTGATCCTTACGTTATGAAGAGGAGCGATTTTTCAACTGAATTGAAAGATTTTCCTGCCATCGAGGCGGTAGATATCAGCAACTACCTCGTCTTACACACATACTTTGACTTTACAAAGTTCGGAAATGTTACACGTTACACAAACATAGCCACTTAAAGGGTCACTCCACCCATTTCAACATAAATCTTTATTGAAAGTGGGTTATATATGTAGTCGAAATGTAAAAGAAATTTTGAATTTGGTGCCCTCTTGACCAAGAAAAGACAGAAAATAACTTTAGGGCGCATTTGTATGTAAGACAACAACTCCCACAATGCACCACGTTGCACAGCTCCGCAAGCCACTCCCACTAATCCAGAACAGCGCAAACAGAGAAATCACTCTCTGTTTGAAAATCCGAAACTAGAAATCCGTCTACAAGGCTAGCTGCCAAAAGAGTTTTTAAATTCATTTCACACAAAATGTCTAGTTAGTTGGCTGTGGCGAGCAGGACGAGGGCGAGGGACGTGACAGGACGACGCGAGTGATAATGAATGACACCTGTGAGACGCAGCGGTCTCATATCTCTCACGGAGGAGCGGAAGCACAAAAGGAACAGGCCTGATTTTATGTTGTGTTTCTGTTGTGTGTGGCCAGCTGGCTTATTCTTTTGTTTTGTATTTGTTTATTTTACTATTAAAATGTTTAAATGTGCGCCGGTTCCCGCCTCCTTCTTCCCACAACAACGAACCCCGTTACATTGGCAAACTCATTAGCGAATTACTCCTCGTTTGTATTTCTTTCTATATGGTGAATTATTGCATGATACCTGCATGTTCCGTCAGAACATATGCGTTGCGACACTAGGATGGTTCACATCACAACACAAACATCCGTGTGCTCGTCTGATTCAGAGATTTCGTCCAGGAGAAATTGCTATCGTTGAAATTCTCTGCAGCAGACGGACTCTGTGTCCGTAGCGCACAGCGAGAGCACAGGCACCAGCAGTCCACCCAGCTCGACCCAGTCCGGGCTCCTCGTCCGCGACAGGCAGCCGCCTCCTGATCCTCCATCAGCCTCAGCTGCTCTTCACTATATTGCGGCTCGTAAAGATAGCCACGAACAGCGGATTCGAGCAGCAGAATTTCAAAATCCTCTACTTCCATATCATGTTTAGTTTCTCCATATCATGTTTAGTTTCTTCCGTCATTGTCGTAACTTCCTATCTCCACAGCGCTTGTTAGCTTAGCTTATAAACAAGATGGCTGATATTGCTTTCAGTATCTACAAGTGAAGTCCCACCCACTGATCTGTGATAGCTCTGTTAGCGCATTAGGTCCAACCCCCTATGGGCGGGTTTGAAAGGGTGGGAACTAGTGCTTGTAGTCTTTACAGAAATACCCCATTCTTACACTTCCTCCTACAATGACGCAAATTGACGATTTTTGCGTCATTGTAGGCGGAAGTGAAAAAGGTAAATAGTGGATTTCTCTCGTCTCAGGGGACAATGAAAGATTTTTTCAGGACCATTCAATAGTATTACTGGGTTTCTAACAATGGAAAGCTTAATGCAAATGGGTGGAGTGTCCCTTTAAGTTGTATTAACTCCCCTTTGACGAAGTGATCACTGCACACACGGGCATTTTCCCATTCGGCTCCTCCCGACCACAGACGTACGTTTGCAAGCCGTTTTTCCGGAGTTTTTCGGTCAATTTCTTGCATTTCCCCCCCTTATGAACAACAACTTTTGGTATACGATAAAAACTCCTCGCGGTTTGATCGATTTAAGTAACCATAAACGAGGCAAAACAACGAGGCATTTTGAGTTTGTTATAGTGCTTTCTAAATACAGCAAATCACTTCCTGCCCTCCATTTGCATTTCGCGGCATGGCAACGCAGTGGCGTGACGTCATATGAAAACAAGCTATAGTAAGCCTTTTTTTAACACAAGTCCAAATCCCTTGAGAAAGACCATGGATCACTTTATGGAAGTAATATTTTTCCTGAGGTTCTAACTGAGGCATGTCTTCCAATTTCTCCCAGCACTTCTGTGGATATTTCAGAGTGTGAGAATCAAGCTTTACATTCAAGAGCATTAAAATGTACTATGTTTTACCCTATTTAAAGGAATGTTCTGTGTTAAATCATTTAAATATAACAAATATTTGCAAATACGATAATGCATTTACAATAGGTGTCTATGGGGCATAGGCAATGCAGCAGGATGAATGATACCCAGTATACCAAGTACAGCCATAAGGCTTAAATAGTATACCGTAATTCCTCAAATAAAGACCGGGGCCTTTATTTACCTGAACTGCAGATGGTAGCCGGCTTTTATTTGAAGCAGGCTTTTATTAGAGGCAGGCCTTTATTTCTAATTCGCGATCCCCGCCCGCCCACCAGCCAAGTTTCCATGGTGACGCGTCATGCTTGGCACGTGTTCACCACAGCCAAAATAGCGATGTATGACAGATGTAGCGCTTTTATTTCTAAATATTAACAAACTTGCTTACCATGTCATCAACTATCTTCTATTCTGACTCTCAAATCCGTGTAAGTGAGTTTGTTTTGTCGTTTAAAACCCTTTATAAATTATCTTGATCTGTAACGTGAGATGGGCACCGCAGTTCAGAGATTCCTGTCTGTTGGATTTGTTACGTTACAGCGCGTGAATTCTTCAGTTTCTCCCGAAATACATGAAAGTAAGTGGCCGGTGAACTGGGAGAAGAATAGAGTAAACTTTATAGTTACTTACACTGTGTATCTGATATGAATAAAACACGTCGCCAAATATATTTGAATGGATTGTTATTGCTGCTTCCATAGACACCATTGTGTATTTTACAAACTATAAATGTATTGTTTTGCTATAAATCATATCTATTTAAATGTCTGAAACCTAAAATAAACATGTGGTTAAAAACACTGAATAGTTGTGATATGACAACCGCTGAGCGAGTCCGTCTTTGAGTGTACACTAATTTTTCCCCGGCCTTAATTTGAGACCGGCCTTTATTTGTCCGCGTTGACCACGCCCCCGGCCACTATCAGAGGCCCGGCGTTTATTTGAATACCGGTCTTTATTTGAGGAATTACGGTATGTGTGAACATGCAGACATGTGATAACCTTGCCGGCGCAAACTCTATTCTTCCATGCCCGTCATGTAAATCTATGTAAACCCTGCTACTTTAGCATGATATGCATAAGGATATCAGAAAAGGGGTTATTAGAGCAGTAAAAGTATGATTTAGACAACTTTGCAGCTTGCACATTTTTTTTATTTTTTTTTTACAGAAGAATGAATGTAAGTGCTTTACCTAAAACCAGCTGCACATGTCTTCTTTTAAATCATCTTTGGCCCATAGACTTTCATAAATGAATGTGCATTAATGGAATGTATTGTCTATGGTAACCGACAGCATCTCACAGATGGTGTTGATAGAGCTTAACTTGTTTTGAATGTGGAACATTCTTTCAAAAAGTGTTTTACGGGGTTGCAATTGGGCTATTTTACTCTTCTGCTGGTAATTTAGAAACTTTAAAGTGCTACAGAATGTTCAGAAAATACATAAAATATTCAAATGACCAAAACTCAGACAAGCTCAATAATTTCCAAAAATATTTTTGCAGTGTCTACTACCAAAATGTTTTTTTTTTTTTTTTTAGAAAGCATTCAATGAAATTGCTTCTGAAAGCAAGAATAGCAGTGTGTCAAAACATTGAAAGAGTTTTTATTTTTAAACATCAAAACATTCTTTATGCACTAGGTCAGGTGCGATGTAACACTATAACAGCATCACTAGCCTCACAATTGTTCATCAGGGACTATTTGAGATCAAACCCTCTCTCTGGACACCAATTTACTGGGCCATAATTACTCTGTTCACAGCAATAACTGTTCACATCATTTGAGTGTGTGTGTGTGTGTCTGTAAAGAGCTTTTTAATGCCTTCCATCAGCCCGAATACCCGTAAGGCTGACCTTGGGAATGATTTTTTTTTTCATAATATTATTAATGATCATTTGCAACTAATTATATGATATTTAAAAGAACACAAATTACAGTGCGACATCCGCTTTAATAAGGACCATTCACAAAGCAGGAAAACACAAGGTCAAAAGAAGCAAATGATATTCAGAGAGCTGAGAAAAGAGGTTAAATGTATTTCAAAGCTCAGAAATGATAATATGGGTCTTACTGAGATTTGAATTAATAGCTTAATTAACACACAAAATTCGTCTCATTTGACAATCTGTGTCACCCGCTCGAGTACTTTGTAAGGTCTTACTGAACAGAGCAGCGACAGTATTTCCTCAGAGTTAGGAAAAATTATATATAATTAGTCGTGTGTTGGTTGGCACTATGGGTCAACTGATGTGGGTTTTTCAAGTTTCCAATTTATAAAAAGCAGATATATGACATATATATATATTATATTATGTATGTTATATATAGAGAGAGAGCATACGGTACTTTACAATAATGTTCAATTTGTTAACATTAACCTAGATTAATAAATGTTGCCTTATTTTAAAGTGTGACCTATATGATTGACCTGATTAAATGCATATCTTGCATGCAATCTGCTAAATGATTAAAAATGTAGAGAGAGAGAGAGAGAGAGAGAGAGAGAGAGAGAGAGAGAGAGAGAGAGAGAGAGAGAGAGAGAGAGAGAGAGAGAGAGAGAGAGAGAGAGAGAGAGAGAGAGAGAGAGAGAGAGAGAGAGAGAGAGAGAATAAATATATATACATAAATAATACATAGACAGTATAAAGACAGTTTAACCAGTTTAACTGACTAATTTCAGCCAATATACCATCCCATCTCTATTGGCACACAATACATAGCTGTTAGTCCCATTGCAAAATGAATGGTTCTTATTCATATCCAAATAATCACTTTTGCATATATTTCTGCACATGCACAGATTATTTTCCAGATGCACGGCATTACAGTTAAACAGAGATGCAGAGCTGTCTCTGTTGTGGAGAAACTGACATCCATCTCTGGATTAACTCTGTGGAGATAGAAGCAGCAGTACTGTGTTTGTGTGTGTGTGTGCTCGTCTCTATGCGCTGTTGCTGGGGCTGATGCGAAGGTTAAGTGTGGATGAGTGATTTCTCTGAGAGAGTAGATTGTGCTGTAGTGCTGTACTGGCATATTCCTACATTAAAGTATAACAACCTAGTTGACCACAGTTGATAGAGAGAGGGAAACTGAGAGATGCACATCAATTTAACAAAAGTGGCATGTTTTTTTCAAAGCAAGAGAACTGTTTGAGGTCAGGTCCTCTCTTTTTCTACTGCCATCTCTTTTTTTCACTAGAATCACCATGACATCAATATGCTCTGCTTTCCGTTTGCTAAAGTGCTGTGGTAGAGTCTGAGATGGAGTACAGTATACCCATATGTAACACACAAAAGAGTGAATAACTTTGACAGAACACACACTTTGGCATAATTATTAATGTACAGGTAATTTATAATGTCAAGAAAGCAGGTGTAAGAGAACCTGAGCGGGGTTTGAGGGGTTGGTGGAGTCTTTCTGAAAGACTTTCTCAGCTGTGAGGGTTTTAGAGCAGAACAGGTGACCATGTGCAGCAGAGGGAAGAACGGCCAGTGGAAGATAAATCCAGAGAGAGGTAGGTGTGTGTGTGGGGTGGGGGGTGTGTGTGTGTGGGGGGGGGGGGGGGTTCCTTGGGGGTTCCTTGTTCTTGTGCTTGTGGGTTCAGGGTTAAGCTAAATTCTGAACTCAAGAATTGGCTCCTTCATGAATTGACCACATCCCACAGAATGTTGAACTGGAAGTTGAAATGGAATCAGGCAGTGGACTGTTTTTACAAAACATTAATGAATACATCATATGCCCTGACATTTAGGCATACTCAACAAATTACATATTTATATAAACTCAATTTAATATTGTCATCAGCAAACAGATTTTAATTTTTTATATATAGCATCACAATTTTAACTATTTTATTTGTGTGTGTATATATACACTCACCGGCCACTTTATTAGGTACGCCATGCTAGTAACGGGTTGGACCCCCTTTTGCCTTCAGAACTGCCTCAATTCTTCGTGGCATAGATTCAACAAGGTGCTGGAAGCATTCCTCAGGGAGTTTGGTCCATATTGACATGATGGCATCACACAGTTGCCGCAGATTTGTCGGCTGCACATCCATGATGCGAAACTCCCGTTCCACCACATCCCAAAGATGCTCTATTGGGTTGAGATCTGGTGACTGTGGAGGCCATTTTAGTACAGTGAACTCATTGTCATGTTCAAGAAACCAATTTGAAATGATTAGAGCTTTGTGACATGGTGGAAGTAGCCATCAGAGGATGGGTACATGGTGGCCATAAAGGGATGGACATGGTCAGAAACAATGCTCAGGTAGGCCGTGGCATTTAAACGATGCCCAATTGGCACTAAGGGGCCTAAAGTGTGCCAGGAAAACATCCCCCACACCATTACACCACCACCACCAGCCTGCACAGTGGTAACAAGGCATGATGGTTCCATGTTCTCATTCTGTTTACGCCAAATTCTGACTCTAACATCTGAATGTCTCAACAGAAATCGAGACTCATCAGACCAGGCAACATTTTTCCAGTCTTCAACTGTTCAATTTTGGTGAGCTCTTGCAAATTGTAGCCTCTTTTTCCTATTTGTAGTGGAGATGAGTGGTACCCGGTGGAGTCTTCTGCTGTTGTAGCCCATCCGCCTCAAGGTTGTGCGTGTTGTGGCTTCACAAATGCTTTGCTGCATACCTCGGTTGTAACGAGTGGTTATTTCAGTCACTGTTGCCCTTCTATCAGCTCGAACCAGTCTGGCCATTCTCCTCTGACCTCTGGCATCAACAAGGCATTTCCGCCCACAGAACTGCCGCTCACTGGATGTTTTTTCTTTTTCGGACCATTCTCTGTAAACCCTAGAGATGGTTGTGCGTGAAAATCCCAGTAGATTAGCAGTTTCTGAAATACTCAGACCAGCCCTTCTGGCACCAACAATCATGCCACGTTCAAAGTCACTCAAATCAACTTTCTTCCCCATACTGATGCTCGGTTTGAACTGCAGGAGATTGTCTTGACCATGTCTACATGCCTAAATGCACTGAGGTGCCGCCATGTGATTGGCTGCTTAGAAATTAAGTGTTAACGAGCAGTTGGACAGGTGTACCTAATAAAGTGGCCGGTGAGTGTATATATAGTAGACACAAATTTTGTCCAAAGAAATGTATATATAGGCTATATTACGAATACAGTTATTATAAATTACATGCAAGGATCTATAGGTGGAATATCAGACGTTGATTATTATTAATATTATTTTATATTTTTGTAAATAACTTTTATGTTATGTGATTGATAACATGTCTATGGTAATTCATATAAAACATTTCTTTATTTTGGTATAAAAAAAAATATATATACATAATTATTATTTAAAAACTACACTTAAGGCCCATCTAAGAATGTTAACTATAAAGATGACTTAAGATGATAACAATATTAGCGTCCACTCCAACGTACCATATCATTGTTTATTATGAGCACGCGTTGCAGTTTTGTCGTCTGCTGCTTTAAAAGCTTGAGCTCTGTAAAGCAGGATGGATTCTGATTCCATTTTAATTCTACTTCCTTGAATTCAAATTGTGCATTTGAATTAGAATGTAAAAGGCATTCTCAATCAAACTCCGATTGGCTGTTATTAATTCCATATTCATTCATTGGTAGTCAATGTTGTATGATAATACTATGATACTGAATGATTACCATATTTATATGCCATGGCCAAGGTAATTCAGATAATACACTGGTAAAATGGTGTTTCTGCAACACCAGACTGTCCCTCCTAATGTGATAGTGTGTTTATTTTCCAGGGCGTGGACCGTGAAATTTTACTTAGAGAGGAATGAAAATAAAACAGTACATTTGTTTTGTAAATGTTCACTAATGTGTGTAGCATAACAATATCAGGCATGTGTTTAACCTCGTTCACTCAGAATGAAAGCAGAAAGAAGAACAGAAAAGAGAGAGAAAGGTAGAGAGATGCAGGCTTGTGTTAATAGGATTGACTTGGCACATGAAAGAGACAGTTGTTGGCCCTGCATGTCTCTGAGAATTAACTCCACTTCACACACACACACACACACACACACACAAGTACTCGAGACACACACATCACTGTGTCTGTAATGACAACTCTGCCTCTCTCTCTCATTCTCTCTCTTGCTCTAATGAAGGAGCTGGTGAAGGAATTATATGCAGGTGTAAAATGTGAATGAAAGGAATAGAATAACACACTACAATTGATTCATGTAAATCCACTGCTGGAGATATTGGCTAACAAGAATGTCTAAGAAGAAAGTGGGGATGTGGAGAGGAATGCTTGCTTTTCCTGCCTTTGTGTGGCTGAAAGAAAAAAAGAGTGGTAGAAAAGGAAAAAGAGAGAGGGAGGAGACTAGAAGTTTCTAATGTCTGTCTCCTTTAGCATGGAAGGCCAAGGAAAAGTTGAATTTGTCATGCATTATTATTACAGTTGCAGAGTCACTAACTAACAGCTGCAGCATATTAACGTGCATGTTTTTTCAGTAGTGTGACAGTAGCTGAGCTGCTTTAAAACAGTGTAACTTTTCCAGTAGCAGTGTAGCATGACAAAACACAACATCGCTGGTTTTTATGTCACAATGCTGCCCATACAACTCTACAGCCAGACAAACAAAAGCAATAATCAGACATTCTCTCCTAAACTGTCATCTCTCTCATATCATGTAGTGACTAAATGAACTGGTTCGAACAAAAAGATACACAGACATGAGTCATTCTTTCAGTTCCATTCTGTGATTTTTCAGGTAATTCAATACGATTTTAAACAGAAGAAAACGTCTTTAACTGCTCATAAATAATCTGTAATAACATGTTTATTTCCTGAAAATGAAAATCACTGGAAAAAAATGATAGCCTAATAATGACAATAATAATACTGAATAAAAAAATTGCATAATATAATGAGTTAAAAAAAACACTCAAATGATGGCACTTCCTCTTCCTTATATTAATGGCAGTTATCTATTAATGTAAATAAGTAATGGACAAAAGACAGATTATTATTGTATTTTTGATGATGTCATAATTGTTGTAGTTGTTTTAGTTTAACAAATTTTCACATCGGACAAGTTTTAAAGAGTTATTTAGCTATACAGACATGAAAAACAGTGCAAATTCTCCTGTAAAATATTTCTAAAAATACAACAAAAAAAACATTGGAATGTGAAATATATTTAATATATTTGATATTTAAGAGAATTAATATATTTTTGAAAATATTGTGTAGCACTAAAGTAGGCCTACTTGTAAAAAAATATATATATATATTTAATTAATTTAAAATTATTATTTTAATTGGCTTATTCTTATCTTTGTCACGGGTAGTTGCAGGTAAACAGAGGAAGATGAAGAGGGAGGTTCCAACAAAAAGCTTTAATGACAATGGGCCAAATGACAGGCAAACAGGATGCAACACACACTTAACATTAGGGTTGAGTATCGGTTGGGTTTTATCCGATACCAGTACCTACTCTGTATTTTTTAAATGGTTCCGGTGCTTAAACGGTTCTTGAAACGGTACTTAAGAAAACGAAGCCGCACACACTTTGTCAAAAAATAATACCCCTTTTTTTACAGGGCCAAACTGGACACAATATTAACTTGTATCTTTAAACAATATAAATACAAGTAACATATGGTAATAATAATTAAACCAATATAAAATAAAAATTCACATTACATAATATCAAATAAAACAATATTGTATCAAACAATGTAATAATACTGGAGATTAATAGAGATTACTACCTGGGTAATCTAATATAGACATGGCTACAGGTTCCCATGTTTTGTCTGCTTGAACCAGTCATGTAAGTTATCTGATCATTGTACTAGTTACGCAGCGCTTAGCTTGGCGAGTTTGGTATTTCGTTCCCACTGCATCTTAGCTACGCAGCTTTGAGTAAACTTATGAAAGAGAATGTCTCTGGTTACTGGTGTAACCCATGTTCTCTGAATAGGGAACAAGACGCTGCGTTCACTGCCAAACTCCTCGCGCTGCCGACAAGCTTCCTTTTTCGGCAGAGAAATCTGAGGAGCAGATGATGCGCGCGCTAATATAATACTATGACGTGAGCGTCAAGGCGGCGGCCGCGCCATCAGCCAATGGATTGGAGTGAATCGTGATTCTATATGGGCTTCAGACAATCGTTCTGACGCGTAATTTTACACGTGAAATGCAGCCAAACCTTGGAACGGTTTGTCTTCGGCATTTTCAATAATCCCCTCGCTATCAGCAGACGTTCCGGGAGTCTCCCGCATATTGATAACGGCTCCCTGATGCCCGCAAATTAGTTAAAATCTCCCGGAACGCTTGAGCGAGCGAGCAAAAGCGCGCATGTGAGACAGAACAGACAGTGCTCCAATAAACCGTATAGTGCGTGCACGGCGGAGAGAGAGAGGGAGAGAGAGAGAGAGCGAGAGACTTTGCTAGTGTGCGCCTTATGCCACAGAGACTCAGGCACAGAAATCAGGCACCGAAATTTTCGTTCTTATTCGGTCTGGTTACTACCGTTTACGTCAGAACCGGTTCCCTGTTGGCACCGCGTTTCGGTACCCAAACGTGACCAGGACACTGAATGACGGTGAAGGAGAAACTAAGGCCCTGTCCACACGGACACAGGTATTTTTATAACCGTGACTTTTTTTACGCGGTTCAGCCGTTCGTCCACACGAAAACGCACTGAAACCGAACATTTTTGAAAACCCCTGCCAGGGTGAGGATTTTCAGAAACGCCGGTTACAGTGGTGTCGTGTAGACAGTGAAACCGGGGTTTTTGCCTTGCGACGTCAGAGTGTGCGCTGTTATCCGCTGTGTTTGACGTCAGATTTGCGCTTCTGATTGGCCAACGTGGCTTTAGGGTTAAGGTTTATATCGCCGCCTGCTGGCGTGGCATGCTCTTGACCGCGCTTGATACGTGTTTTTGCGTTTTCACGTAGACGGAGACCGAGCATGTGTGGACGGGATTTTTTTTTTAAACGCTGTAGGAAAAACTCCGGTTATAAAAATACCTGTGTCCGCAGGGCCGGCGATTGCTATAGGCGAACTAGGCGGTTGCCTAGGGCGACAAATGTGTTGGGGGCGCTGGCGCCCTCTAGTGTCGCCCTTGGCCTACTTCCCCTTAATCACAGAATTAGAATGACAAGGGAAACAAAAACATGTTTATTAAACATGATCATCCTAAAAGGCGCCCTCAGCCATACATTTATTTACTTGTCAACCTGATTATTAGATTGAATGGATGATTATTGTCGATCATTTCCTAAAGGGGCGGGGGTTAGTTGCGTTACGTTACGTTCTATGGTTACGTTAGGCAGGCAAGTGCGCAGCTGCTGCGCGCGCTGATCGAAAATGAAGCGGTCTAAACCCTCTGGTGCACAGGGACGAAAACGGAGAAAGCAACAAGATAAAAAGAAAGCCCAGTATAGAGGTAAGTGTTCTCATCTCAGCCAGTAAGGTGTCAAATGTTCTGGCCATCGGGACTACCGGGAGATTCCCGCGGGGCCGACGTGCTTTTTGGGCCGATACATCTGTCACCGATGTTAAGGCCAAGGGTTATTTACCACACTCCGGAGGAGCAGACACCAGAGGCAGACAACCAAGGTAAGTTAAAAAGGTAAGTATTTATTAAATTTATAAAAGAATAAAAGCAGGAACAGGCAGTGGCTTTTCTCGTCGTCGGACTCGTTGTATCGGCTCGTGGGACAGACAGTGGCTTTTCTCGTCGACAGACTCGTTGAATCAGCTCGTGGGACAGACAGTGGCTTTTCTCGTCGACAGACTCGTTGAATCAGCTCGTGGGACAGACAGTGGCTTTTCTCGTCGTCAGACTCGTTGAATCGGCTCGTGGGACAGACAGTGGCTTTTCTCGTCGACAGACTCGTTAAATCAGCTCGTGGGACAGACAGTGGCTCTTCTCGTCGTCAGACTCGTTGAATCAGCTCGTGGGACAGACAGTGGCTTTTCTCGTCGTCAGACCCGTTGAATCAGCTCGTGGGGCAGGCAGTGGCTTTTCTCGCCGTCAGACTCGTTGAATCAGCTCGTGGGACAGACAGTGGCTTTTCTCGTCGTCAGACTCGTTGAATCAGCTCGTGGGGCAGGCAGTGGCTTTAAAGGTGTGTTGAGCTTTTTCTCCCCTGCACCCTGCACATGATCTCAGGGACCTGGACACAGCTGAGGGGACAGATCAATTCGAAAGAATCTTCAAAGTTATAGGTCAATTTCATCCGTCAGAAACTCAGAGAAGACAGTTGTTTGATCTCACCACACTCGTGCATAAATCACTCTTGTAAATCTCCACACGTGTTTAATTCACTCTTTTAGACACTGCAAACTCACTCTATCTTCACAGCGATTAATCAACTCGTTTCTCTTTTCTTCATAGGATGTATGAACCGCAGAATATTGGACTCAGAAGATAAACATGGATTCAGCGATCTTCCCAGCCGCTACTGTTACTGTCAACAGGATAAAACACTCTGACCACAAACACAGGTTAGTCGTACACTGGTGATGGCAATCTTCACATGTGTTTTTCTCCAAAAGGTGAATCATAAAGGGGTGCACTTAACTTTTCCTCGGTGAATCACGTGAATCCTGCAGCGGGTTTCCACTCTCTTTCCACTCTTCCTCTCACTTTTACTGCAATCCGGCCCCGACGGGCCACTGTTAACCCCCGGGCCACCTCGACGGCCTGACACTCCCAGTGGGGCTCGACAAGGACACACGCTTCAGGACCATAGGCCCGCTCAGGGAGACGGACCCAGACCACAGCCTCACTCCGGGCAGGAATGGAGACAGCGTATCGACATACCACTCGACCAGCATCTTCCCGATCTTGCTGGGAGCTGGTGACCTGTACTCGTCGACAGTCGGTGATGACACGTTCCCACTCTCGCTTCTCGGCTACAGAAGTGGAACGAAGAGGACCAGTCCGAAACAGCTCTTCCCAACAGTCCATGATTACATTCATCCCCAACAAGGCTCGATGTTCCCCCAAACAGGAGTCCCGCACAATCACTACCCCCTTCTGTGGGATCGTGGTGCCATGGATCTCGAAATCGGTCACCTGATATCCGATGTAGGGGATGTTCAGGCCATTCGCTCCCCGCAGGGTGAGCCAGGGGACTTCAGCCTCCGGTAAGTGATGGGCATCGAACAGATCTCTGGACAGGCTCTCGGCAAACATGGTAACCTGGGACCCTGTGTCTACCAGGCACCGAACAGTAACTCCATTGACTTTGATCTCCACGAGGGGGCAACGTCCCACCAGGCTGTCTCGTGGGGCTGAGCTTACAAAGGGGTCCATTCGGGGGGTCCCGACCACTTGACCCACAGTGGCCGGTCGTCCTAAAAACCCCCCCTGCGAGTTACGTCGGGAGCCGCATTGGCGGCTATAGTGCCCGGGCTCGCCGCAGCTGTTACAGATCGGGCGCCCTTGCCCATTCCACTGGAACCTGGAACTGACTGGTCGGCCGGTACGTCTTCCCGGATCCCTCCCTCCGTCAGAATACGACCGGTCTCGGGGCAAAGGCGGAGGCTCTGGCCGTCCACGACGGAACTCTCCCAGAATAGTCTTCGAGAGCTCAGCCATTTCTTCTCGAACATCCTTCAACAACTCTGTACGTAAGGCTTGTTTCCAATCCGTCAGTTCAGGCAGTCCTGGGGCACTAGTTCCACTTGCAGCCATGCACACCGGCGACTCCACAGTCTGGTTGTGATCCTGTTCCAGGGCTAAGGCCTCTTCACGTAGATCTTCGAAAGTAAGGGCAGCGTCCCGTCGAAGCTGTAATCTCAGACTCTGTCGCACTGGACCTTCTCGTAACCCCAACATGAACTGGTCTCTTAATAATGTCTCTTCTTCTCCTAGACCATGATGCTCCCGACTCTTCAACCTGGAGTACTGTTCTCGCAGTCGCAGAGCGAATGCTCGCAGAGTCTGCCCAGGTCCCTGCTTACAGTTAAAAAACTGAGCCCGTAACACTGCCACGGGAGTGGAATCACCATACTGCCTGGATAGGAACTCGAAGATCGCTTGTGTAGTGGCTCGGACAACTTCAGGTGCTGCTCGAACTTCTCTCTTCGCCTCCCCCTCGAGCGAATTCAGCACAAATTGTATCTTCTGGGCTTCTCGGAGCCCTTGCAGTCCGGCCAGGTACTCCACTTGCGCTCTCCAGTCTGTCAAGCTCAACTCCGAGCCAGGCCCACCGTACTTCTGGGCCCACGGGGTCCCCATAAACATGGCTGTCATCGGCTGCCGGGCGGCTGGCAAATCCTCATCCGCCATCTTGGGTCCTCTGGCCGCTCAACTCCGAGTGGTACCCTGCCGACTACGCCAAAAGTTATGTCACCGATGTTAAGGCCAAGGGTTATTTACCACACTCCGGAGGAGCAGACACCAGAGGCAGACAACCAAGGTAAGTTAAAAAGGTAAGTATTTATTAAATTTATAAAAGAATAAAAGCAGTAACAGGCAGTGGCTTTTCTCGTCGTTGGACTCGTTGTATCGGCTCGTGGGACAGACAGTGGCTTTTCTCGTCGACAGACTCGTTGAATCAGCTCGTGGGACAGACAGTGGCTTTTCTCGCCGACAGACTCGTTGAATCAGCTTGTGGGACAGACAGTGGCTTTTCTCGTCGTCAGACTCGTTGAATCGGCTCGTGGGACAGACAGTGGCTTTTCTCGTCGACAGACTCGTTAAATCAGCTCGTGGGACAGACAGTGGCTTTTCTCGTCGTCAGACTCGTTGAATCAGCTCGTGGGACAGACAGTGGCTTTTCTCGTCGTCAGACCCGTTGAATCAGCTCGTGGGGCAGGCAGTGGCTTTTCTCGTCGTCCTCGTTGAATCAGCTCGTGGGGCAGGCAGTGGCTTTAAAGGTGTGTTGAGCTTTTTCTCCCCTGCACCCTGCACATGATCTCAGGGACCTGGACACAGCTGAGGGGACAGATCAATTCGAAAGAATCTTCAAAGTTATAGGTCAATTTCATCCGTCAGAAACTCAGAGAAGACAGTTGTTTGATCTCACCACACTCGTGCATAAATCACTCTTGTAAATCTCCACACGTGTTTAATTCACTCTTTTAGACACTGCAAACTCACTCTATCTTCACAGCGATTAATCAACTCGTTTCTCTTTTCTTCATAGGATGTATGAACCACAGAATATTGGACTCAGAAGATAAACATGGATTCAGCGATCTTCCCAGCCGCTACTGTTACTGTCAACAGGATAACACACTCTGACCACAAACACTGGTGATGGCAATCTTCACATGTGTTTTTCTCCAAAAGGTGAATCATAAAGGGGTGCACTTAACTTTTCCTCGGTGAATCACGTGAATCCTGCAGCGGGTTTCCACTCTCTTTACTACCAGCCACTCTCCGTCTTCCTCTGTGAAGTTTTCTCACTTACTTCGTTGCGTTGCTGTTCGTGGTTTCTTTAAAAGACTCACTTAATGAGCATGTCTTCGGGGGACTCAACATGGAACACCGATCAGGTCTTAAACCTCTGCTTCCTGCACTCGCCGCTGCTCACTGCCACTGCTACAATCCACTTGAGCACTCCTATGGAGCTTTCCTACTGCCAGAGCATTTCTTTCCTCTTACTATGCGTCGAGCCCCTCTCTTTATACTCCTTCCTTCCCGGCACATGCTTCAATGAAGCGCTACTCACGGGCTTCAGCTGGCGCTTGTTATGATCGGCGGCCATGACGGGTAAAAACAGAGCCGGCCCGGTGTTACACCGGCATTTCTTCCCCCTGGAAACAAGTCAACCATTCTTTGGTTCCCGGTTTGTTCACCCGGTGACACATCTCATACTTTTATTTTTCTATGTTTCTATTTTTTTCTTAACGGCCCATACAACTCGTACATCGGTGGCCCATTCGTTTTGTTTTACTTAATTCACGGCGCTGGGTTACTTCCAAATATATAACTTACTTTCAAGTATAGAAATTTGTACAATAAGGCTACTTATTAAAGTGTCCTTTATTTTTCAGTGCATTTGTTTTACAATATAGCCTATGGCTATTACTGTCATCATGGGATTAATATTATATATATTATTGTTGTAGTGTGTGATGTAGACAGACACTGTAATAAAAAGAGGTTTGAATTTTTCTTTGTTCAATTTGCACACTGAATATGGGTTGGAGCTTTTAGTTTTGAACTCTCAAAGTGCACCAGATTGATGAATTTAACATTAAAATGCACAAACAAATTCTTACGGGGGAGATACCCCCGAAACCCCCTTAACCTTGTAGCAGCCTAATAGATTAGTAATAATAGTAGGCCTAGAGGTGCAGTTGTAATTTATCTACTACAAGTTATGGTCAGATAAAATATATTTGTACAATGCAACTATAAATACCCTTGAACGTTCTTTGTAGCATTTGTATGAACAATTTATTGTTTAAGTATTGTTGACTATAAGAGCATTTTTGTGCTCTTATAGGGGGGGGGAGGGGGGGAGGGGGGGTTGGGGGGTGCAAAACTCAATTTCGCCTAGGGCAACCAAAGGGTTAGAGCCGGCCCTGCGTGTCCGTGTGGACAAGGCCTTAAGTAGTGAATACAAACAAGGTAATTATGAGTTCATGTGTATCAGCTGTGTATCGTTACTGACAGAAACCATGACGAACAAGGAGAGGCGGGAACTGAACAAATGAACACGTGAGATGAATGAAGATAAACTAAAAGTCAATTAACATAACGGTGACAATCTTGTAGTGATTTAAAATGATTTTTATTGATGGTAGTTTACCTGCTTTAAATTGTGAACAGCTTGTAGCTTGGCAAACTAGAGTTTTAAAGTTGCTTCCTCATTCACACACAGGCTTCGCACATGCAAGACAGGTGATTCGTTAAACACATAATGGATTCATGTAGGCTACCTCTCTCTGCTCTTCTAGCACATGCATCTGTGTGTGTGTTTAATACAAGTTCCCCTCTAAAAGCAGAGATAAGGTAATTTGTGCTAATTGCTATTCATGGATAGCAGCCTCGTTAGCGATGTGCACACACCGGAAGGCTTCTGCACTGCATGAGCGTTAGCTGTAATTATTGAGAGAGTGAGGGACAGACGCAAAGACAAAATTTCTCTGATGGTCTCCTCTGGCCTTGGTTACACCATAATGAATGTTATTCACATTATGTCTGTGTCTCTTATGTCTCTGTCAGCGCTCTCACAGAGGTGAACGGGAAATTAAGTGGATTATTGGGGGTGAGATGTTATGTCAGTCAAGCACAAGTTAAATTATAGAGTAATTTTTATAATATAGATCTTATTTAGTTTTGTCAGGCTCTCATGTGGGTCTATCAGTGCGATCATACTGCTAAATCATTTTAGCGAAATCAATTTTGGTCAGTAGATTAGATAAACCATGATATAAACAAATAGGATTTCCCTTGTAAGAGTTAATGTAGTCATCATTCAGCCTGAATAATCAGGCGCAAAGTAAATTGCTGGGAATAATGTGTGGAACTAATCATATCTGATGAGTTTATGTAGCTGTTGTGCCTCTGTCTGATAACCTGTCTGCATTTGAATGCTTAGATTTATAACGGTTGTACTTTCTGTGTTTGATTGATGGATATTTTTGCACTCATTCAGGTTTAGTTCTCTTTGAAAGCTTTCTGACAGAGCTGAGATTGATGGCTGAAGTACTGTCCCTCTGAGGCCGCCGTAGTAAATTTGCAGCAGTGTAAGTCTGCGGCTGTGTCCAAAATAGCATAATCTGAGTAGTTACTTATTTTGAATAAGTACGTACTTTGCCACAATTAATGTATTTTTTCTATATAGCATGAATGTGTGAATGTAATTCGACTTACTACATTCATACTACATTGTCATGTGACCTACCAGCATCAGTGATGGGTAGATCATGAACGATTTGTTCATTTTAAAAGAATCTTTAATATGATTTGGTAATAACGAGTTGTCTCAGAGAGTGATTCGTTCATTTTGTGTTGACTGGGCATGTGCAACATCCTATATGTTCTCTACATGAAACAAAAATAACTAGTTCACCTCTTGAGTCTTCAGATTGTACATTGGTTGTTGTATGTAGAGCAGTTTGGACATGAAGTACCTATAAAAGCTTAAAGAGGCCATATTATGCCCTTTTATAAAGTCTTGATTTTGTTTTTGGGTCAACTAGAATATGTTTTCATGCTTGAATGTTCAAAAAACACATTATTCTTCACATATTTTGCATTGTTACAGCACCTCTCTTCCCAGTCTGACAGTAACGCTCTGTTTAGTTCCTGTCTCTATGAAGCCTCTCCTTTCAAAAAGTGCAATGTGCTCTGATTGGTCAGCTGGACCAGTGTGTTGCGATTGGTCAACCGCTTCAAAAATGTTTCGTAAATGTCACACCTCCTTACCATATCCTCCAGTTTCAACACGTTTCTAACGCAACTCATCGGGGCCTCACCCCCTTTTTATATGAAACAAATTTTCTGAAGCAACCATGCCATTTTAACTTGATTCTACAAGTGATTGAGCTCTTTTATTGTGACTCATTTTTTCACAGGAGCGCAAGTGCAATGCTGTACAAGGTGAGCTACAGAGCAAGTGTACTGTGTCAGAAAAGCCAAGCATATGGAGCAGCGTATGTGATGCAGATGTCCAAATGTATTAGTTTACAAATCATGCGTAATGGTAAAAGTGTTTTGAGGTCATAGTATTGTACAAGGAACCATGTCAAAAGAAATCAATAATCTGTCCCTGTAATCATAAGTTGTGTGAAAAGGAATATTTGTGGTAAATTCAGCTGGAAACTGCAGTGAATTGTGTAGATATTTTAGGAGTTTTGCAACAATGTAGATAAAGGCACATTTTTCCAATGAGCCTATGACTGTGTTGTCTATGGCTGTATTCCACTTTGCTCTACAGAAAAAAATTGTGATTCTCAATTTATCCAGAATCGTGCAGCCCTAATATACATCACAAATTCCTTCAGGTGTTGTAAAGCCCAAAAAGCATAAACTGATCACTTTAACACTTCAAACATCCATCAAAAATAGTACAACCTCAAGGAACTTCAGCATTATGAACTGTGCTATGTTTTGGGAACACTAAATCCAATTTAGCACACCATTCAGAATAGTAGGCAAATTGGAACAACGCCTAGGATAATATTGTCTATGTGTGCATGTACTGTACATGTTTGTGTGTTATTCTTGAAATAGAAACCTTTTCTTTTCTTCAGACACCCAAACAACAACCTCGAGCAAACACACACAAACTCCCAAATTTTTTTCTAATTTCTGTTGTGTTTTTTTGGGTGTGTGTCTCTCTTTTGCCTTTCATGTTCAAAGCTGAGGGAATGAATGCATTCTCAGAGGAATGAGGTGGTTGTGTGGGGAGGGGGTCTATAATCAGCATGGCGGTGCGGAGGTGAAGAAAGTGCGGGAGCATGGTGACAGAACAAATAAAAGAGAAAGAAGGGATTGCATAATTAAATGTGTTTGGCTGGCAGTCTCTGGCAAACTAAGATTGTTATGATTTTCTGGTCTATAAATATGACACTTTTATCCTTCCTGTATGGTTCTCCAGAAGCAGCGACATAAGTCATGTCATTGATATAAAATATTAACATGCGTAAATCATAGTCATCATAATCATGTTCATGAAGATGGCTGAATTGATACTGTGGTGTCATATCCCACAGTATCAATTTTATACAGTATCAATATTAGAGTCAATTTTATGACAATTTTATACAGTATACATTTTATACAGTATCTCAGTATCTTTTATACACTGACCCTTATGCTGTTTTTTACTTTTATATCTTTAAGACTTATGTAAATGACCTCTGTTATGATTGGCTAACCTCCATATTGCGTAGCTGACACTGTAGTTCATCATTGCAGGCCAAGATCCTCAATACTGAATATGCATTTATATGTAAATCATATGTAAATGTACCCCTGGTTGTCAATACCATGATGATTTGTAAATGACCTCTTTTTACAAGAGACTGTAGTTTTGCCAGCTAAAATGTTTTAAACATATTTTTTGCAACATATTTTGTTGGCTATGGAACAACATTCCTGCCAAAGAAACAGTCCATTAACCATTAAAGAACTAGTTCACCCAGAATTTCTGTCATCATGTAATCACCCTCATGTCGTTCCAAACCATTATGACAGGTCATCTTTGGAATAAAAAAGAAGGATATTTAGAAAAATGTCTCAGGGTTTTTGTTTTGGTTTGTTTTATACTTTTTACTCCATACAATGAAATTATTTCAATACCTCCCACAAAAAAGTAGTACAAATTAGAAATGACATGAGTTAATGGTGAGTTAATTATAATAGAATTTCGGTAACACTTCACACTAAGGTTCATTAGTTAACATTAGGTAATACCTTTGTTAACATTAACTAAGAATGAGCAATACTTCTACAGCATTTATTAATCTTAGTTAATATTAATTTCAACATTTACTAAGGCATTATTAAAATCAAAGGTAGGCGTTAACATTAGTTAATGCTCCGTGAACTAACATTAAAAATACATGAACAGCTGGATTTTTATTAACTAACATTAAAAAAAGATTAATAAGTAACAAATGTATTGTTCATTGTTATTTCATTAATTCATTAACTAATGTTAACTAATGAACCTTATTGTAAAGTTACCAGAATTTTTATTTTTAAGTGTACTATTCTTTTAAGAACCCTAAAAATTATAGGTTAATAAGGTTGTTGTTCAAAACCTAACCCTAATCCTAGCAATCTAATTGGTTGATAGATACTGAAGAAATAATGTTCTACGGCCAAGAAGGATGTTGATCGCAGGGCATTTGTGTATTATTCCGCTCCCTAGTTCTAGTGCCCTTACAGTAGCAAGGGCCTTGATGATGATCAGCCACACATTGGGACAAAGATATCTTAATACTCACTATTAAAACATTGATTATTATTAACAAAATCGCTGGCATAGCTTGAATTTGGTAGTGCATTCTGTGATTTTTCTAGTGAGTGAATGTTTCAGTTCACTAGGCAGTGTACTTACTACTGAAGTAGGCAACAGATTCAGATTTTGCTGCATTTTGGTGTTTTATTTTAAGGACATTTTGCTTTGACATTGTGCGATAAAATGTCTGTGTTGTGTTGCCACTTGATGTCCAGTGTAAATTCTGGGTCTTGAAGCAAAATCAGTTGAGAAGCACTTCGTTGTGATGTACATCAAACTCTTGTATTTGAGAAGGAGAAAGAAAATCCTGTTATCCATGATATGAACCTTTATACTCAACACCTCTGTATTTTTCTGTCAGTGTTGTTGTGTTTGGTCCACTGGATGGCCATTATCTGAACTCCCCTGCATCATTCTGCTCACCTGGCTCACATGTCAAGAGCATCCCACTTTCTGTTCAGCTCCAGCTCTTCATTTACCCTCTCTCACCATCTCTGATCTCTACCTTATGTCCTTTCCAGTGCTCAAAGTAGAAGAAAACTTCCATAATACTCTGCTTGTTTATGGGTGTATATTTATTGGGGAGACCCGGGCAAGTTAACACATAGTGCAATTAGTCCATTTAGACAGTAGTCCAATTACACAAATAGTGATGCTGATGTTGATTTCAGACACTTGGTTTCAAACATTTCCTAATTAAGATTTGTGTGTGTGTGTGTGTGTGTGTGTGTGTGTGTGTGTGTGTGTGTGTGTGTGTGTGTGTGTGTGTGTGTGTGTGTGTGTGTGTGTGTGTGTGTGTGTGTGTGTGTGTGTGTGTGTGTGTGTGTGTGTGTGTGTGTGAATTCTCTAATATTTTCATCTTATTTTATGTGATTTTGTGTTTTATAAAGTGAATACATTAGTAAGTAAAGTGTTCTATGAAGGCACACTTCAGAATCTCTGCAGAAGTAGTAGGTCATTCTGGGGGGTTTTCGCCTACTTTTTTTCGAATACTATATTTTCTGACATACTACTCTTTTGGCGTGCTGTTTTTTTTGGCATATAAGGAAGTATTCGAATCCAAGGATAGTAATACCAGTGACCTTATGGTAAAAAAATTTGTTCCCAATGAGGAAAACAGCTTAGAAATATGTTTTGAAAATGTAAAAAATGCAGAAATGTTTCTGTCATGGGTATGTTTAGGGGTAGGTTAGTGTAAGGGGATAGAATATACAGCTTGTATAGTATAAAAATCAATCTGGAAGTCCCCATAGAACATGGTGTGTGTGTGTGTGTGTGTGTGTGTGTGTGTGTGTGTGTGTGTGTGTGTGTGTGTGTGTGTGTGTGTGTGTGTGTGTGTGTGTGTGTGTGTGTGTGTGTGTGTGTGTGTGTGTGTGTGTGTGTGTGTGTGTGTGTGTGTGTGTGTGTGTGTGTGTGTGTGTGTGTGTGTGTGTGTGTGTGTGTGTGTGTGTGTGTGTGTGTGTGTGTGTGTGTGTGTGTGTGTGTGTTTGTTTATGTCCCTTTTGGGTACATTCACCAGGATACACACCAGTAAACTGAGGACCACCTCAAAAATTGAGGACATTTTGTATGTCCTCATTTGTTTGACTATATAATGGCATTCAGCATACTCTAAAATGGTGTCCAGACTTAAAATCTCACTTGTCCCAAAAAATCAGTTTTAAGTGATTTGTGTATGTGAAGTGTGTATGCCCCCCCACTAAAGTGTGTATAACACAGCGCCCTCTAGGAGTACTGCACTTCCGGAAAAGATACACACTTCGGGGATTCTGACCAATCAGAGCGCAGGAAGCCACTATGAGAGCGGGACTTAATGATCTGACCAATCTGAGGCCATCACGTCATCAACAAAAATGGCGGAGCGGAGGCGATATCATTATTATGAATGAATTAACAGATAATCCACATTCAATAATAGATAAATTCGCAATAATTATTATTTAAATAAAAATAGACTAATTTACCCTGAGCAGCAGGAGCTCTCACGATGTATATGGGCATGTTATTAAACTTTAATCCTCGCAGTTTTGCTCTCGCATCGGAGTCTGCTCTGTGTAACGTTATGTGTGTGTGAAGATCGCGCTGCTGCGCGTCACCGAGACTATACAGCTGTACAGTAACTTACATAGGAGTTTATTAATCATGTAGGAACGAGTTTGAAGCGGGGAAGAGACAGAGACATTACGTCATGTGAATTTACAAAGTACATATTTTCTTCCAAAAGCGGAGGAACAGCTGTTTAAATCTGTCAATATGGATGTGATGATTTATTCATCCAAGTTTGTTTAATAAAAACACACAAGCCACCAAAAGATGTGAAAACATGCTAAATCGCTTGCTTTTATGAGTGATTTTATTTGTTTGAAGTGTTTTCTCCTACTTTGCGTTCTGCCGTTTCCTCTCATAATATCAGTGATTTCCCTGAGCGGCCACCGCCCCTCCCCCACCCCCCGCACGAGCAGGACTCCGTTACCAGTTACCACAGCAACACATTCACTACAGCAAACAAGCTAACTTTTTTCTTTATATATTATATTATATTATATTATATTATATTGAGGAGAGCAGTTACAGCAAACATTATTCTTATTATATTATATTGCATTGTATTATTTTATATTATATAAAGAGGAGAGCAGTTACAGCAAACATTCTCTTTGTAGTATATATTATATTATTTTATATTATATTATATAGAGGAGAGCAGCTGCATGAAACATTCTCATATTATATTATTATATTAATTAAATGTTTACACTAATTACATACGTTTTTTTAAGGCGCTTTGGTGCATTTCTCAAATCACAACTAAAATTCTTGTTCAACCTCCACATCATCTAGTCACTTGTGCACATCATGAAAGCAGTTTATCATTCTTTTGAACAAATTGCAAATGCTTTGGTACATTCATGCAATAAATGTAAGTGTCTGCTGTTTCTTACATTATCAATTGCTTATGTCATGTTGATCAAAATGTATTATACTGGTTCTCTGTTGAATAGTCTTACCCCTCAAAACATATAGGCATTAAATTACTAGTTGTCATAAACTGTCAAACATATTTTCTATACAATTCTATTATACTTTTTTTGTCCTGAATTGCAGATGTGAATTTTGAATTTCACTAATGAAGGGGAATGTAAAGCATTAGATCAATCAATGATCACCAGTTCTCTATAATCGCTCAGAGTGCATCTCATGAAGCTTCCTCTGGAAGCCATATAGACAGAGCACAACACATACACACTCTGAGAATGGAAGAACAACAGGGTAACAGCCGAGAAGAAGAAGAGGAGGAGTAAGGATGTGTGGTGGAAGGATACAGAGGTAAAACAGAGAGATTGTAGGTTTCTGAAGAAATAGGGGCCAATATTGTAGATCATGTTCATGACCTCATGGCCGAGGCGGGTTGAAAGCTGAGCTGAATGTTGGGAGAACAACCGTGTGTGTCCTCAAACATTCAAGTCTTTATAGACAGAACATGCGTGTAATCAGACAGTGTTCACTATACTGTACTGTTCACCATAAGCTGTAGACTTACTGTATTACAGTGGAGTCTACTTGCATTTTACATGAGACAGTAAAAATACGTGATAGAGATCCCTTTCCCACTAATTAGATATCTTAAATGATGTTGTGTGCACTTCTGTATTTGTCTTCATTGTTGTACAGCCTTGATGTTAATATTTTGTTGAAAAATTGTTAAGACCCCAGGAAGAATAGCTGCTGCTTAATGGAGTAGCTAATGGGGATCTAAATAATAAACAATAAACAATAAACTCTACAGATAAAGCGTTGTGAATCTAGTTTCGCGTACCTACCCCGAAGTGATAAAATAAAACAAAATTATGTATCAAATTTATAGACAAGTAATTTGTTCAGGCATGGTTTTCTAGGGAAATACAAACCTACGCACATATATTCAAACGCACATAACTATAGAATCAATTCTTAATGCGCATGTGAACGCCATCAGCGTTAATCACAGGTTCACGTTTAAAGTCTGTTTAGAGACATTCATATACATTTTTACCTTGCAGTTACTGTAAATCCGGCCTCTAGTTCATAAACGCCAGAGGAGAACTGGCCCCCACTGAGCCTGGGTTCTCCCAAGGTTTTTTTCTTCTCCATTGGGTCCCTGATGGAGTTTTAGGACACCATCGGGTCACTTGATGGAGTTTTTCGGTTCCTTGCCACTGTTGCCTTTGGCTTGCTCAGTTGGGGATATTCAAATTAATTAACCAATCATTAATACCATTGATCAGCTCTACCAAACGTGGATGTTTTTCCACTAAGAAACGAACATTGTTATTATGTTTTGATTGATACTGTGAAGCTGCTTTGATGCAATCTATATTGTGAAAAGCGCTATATAAATATACTTGATAGAGACATAATGTAACACACACACATATACAGTATGTGTTTGAATAGTCTGTTCATCGCAATGGCATTGTCATTTTTTAACAGACCAACAGTGTATCTGTGAGTCCAGTCTCATAATGGGTACATGTGTTTATGTGTCATACAGATAATGTGCAGTCTTTTCATTGTCATCAAAATCGTAGCCAGTGTTTACTTCTCAAAATACTGATACAGTTATATTGACAACCATCAAAAGCCTGTAACTTGTTAAAAATCCTTAGTACAATATATATCAATGAACATATCAGTGCCTTGTGTCACAAACAAGAATGTCAAAATGCTGTCATGTAATCCTATTGTGTTCTGCTGTTTGTACGAAATGCACTTTCCTTGTTTGCAAATCTTAAGGATGATTCAAGAAATGTACCAAAGCGACTGATAAGAACTGTTTATAGAGGAGAGCAGTTACAGCATACATTCACTCTCTCTCTCTCTATCTATCTCTCAATATATATATATATATAGCCTATATATATATATATATATACAGGGTTCTCAAGTCTCACGCATTGGCCGTGAGACACACGCAATTCAACCAGTTCACACGCTCACACGCCACACCGTGTATTTCTCACGCTGAAAAGGCAATGCCAACCAAGTTGTCCTGCAAGCTTTATATATAACGTTGTATACGAGGCGCATGCACACAAAGATAAGTTTCCTGCCGCCAGCGCGTCCGCATCTCGGCCAGATTGCGTTCGTTACTATAGGCAACTTATAGACGCGCGAAGTCCGCGAACACACACGGAAGTTCGGCCACCGCGACATCGCGCGAACACACGTCGTGATGGAGAAAGTAAGTTGGAAGAAAGCTCGCCTAACATTTTTAGACTAGAACATTTAATATATAGCCCATTGTATACATTATTGATGCAGTCAAAAACTCTACAACTGCTTTGCAACCAGGCCAAAAGCTTTGGCTCGGTTTGGCTAAGGAAATGTTATTGGGTATGGGAAGGAATGAAGATGTATTTCTTCAGTTTATTATACTGTATTAAGTTACATTAAGGCTAAAGCAGAGTGCTCTTGATAATATTGTATATCCTGTCAAAACATACATTAGCCTAATCCATTGCATTTGTATTTTTCAAAGATGTCAGGGAAAAATGCAAAAATATTTGTTTTTCCAAACATTTTGGAGCAATTTGTTATATATTTGTAGCCTAATTTTGAAATATAACATTAAAGAGTAGGCCTATATTTGATGTGATGAATTGCTCTGTCATTTATCAGATTTACCAATTGTTATAATTTCAATTTTTGCTGGTTAATTATGAACAATGGGTAAAATTGGGGGCGGGGATAGGTGGGGGCGGGGCTCCATTTAGGCTCCTCCCCTAACCGCATGTGATCTCACTCCAAGCTTTTAATAAAACTTGAGAACCCTGATATATATATATATATATATAAATCGATAGATAGATAGATAGATAGAGAGAGAGAGAGAGAGAGAGAGAGAGAGAGAGAGGGGGGGGGGGGGGGGGGGGGGCAGAGCAGTTACATATAGTCATACAAAAGAAAAAAAGTGTTTAAAAGAATCATGAATCAAGCTGACACGTTTAAATGTTTGTTTACATAATTATTTTGTACTTAATTTGATTTTAAAAGCCATTGGATCTGCACTAACCCTAACCCTAACCCTAGCTCTGCCTGTGACTGTCAGTCTGACTGAGATCTGCTCACACTGTGATCAGCCGCCCTTCCCCCACAGCACTGAGACTGATCGCGCGCGCGCCCTTCCCCCACAGCACTGAGAGAGACTGATCGCGCGCGCGCCCTTCCCCCACAGCACTGAGACTGACTGGAGTGACAGAGAGTTGAACTTGTCTCTGGCTGAACTAACAGACTGACAGTTACAGGTAGATAGCTAAGCAGAAGTGCTGCTCAAAAGATCACAAACTGTCGTGGCTATGCGTTTTTAAAGCACTTTTACAAGGTCTATTAGCTTCTCCGCCCTGTAATGTAAAATACCATTAATTTATGAAAGAAATACAAAGAAGATAATGCTGTTAAAGTACTTGTTAAAGTTTAATTTAGAGCCTCGAAATAATCCACACCCATCCCCCATCTTAACTCGAATAAATTGACAACAACACAGACTCCAAAAGTAGAGACATATTATACCAGCTTGAATATCAGCCCTGCTGTGTATTTGCATACATCAGTTTACTATTTTGATTAATAAATGCTATTAGTAGAAAATAAGATGTCTGTTCAAGATATCTAGGTTGCTCATTTTGCATTTTTTGCTCTTTTAAACCTGTGCTTGTTCGGACATGCGCACTGGTTCCTAGTTCGAGTCGGGTGAGTTCGTTTACAAGTGATCATGTGCTCTGTCCACTAGAAAGACTTGATCCACGACAGTTTTTTTTTTTTTTTTGAAGAAGAAGAAACACTACTGCGATTAAAAAAAAAAAGATTCTTGTCATCAGAGAGTTTTCTATTCGGTCAAATAAATAGTCACAATTGCAACGTGAAATCCAAATACGTAACTACGTCATTTACGCACGTCTGCGACAGTGGATGTATTTTCCCGGGAAATGCAGACACGTGACAATGGGACGCGAAACAGTCAGACGACAGCCCTCCACCCTCCACCACGCAGGAAAGGTGAGATGAAGTCTTGTCCTGAAAATGCATGATAACTAAATACATTGTGAAATATGAAAGTTAGTAAGATGTATGTTTATTTTAGTGGTTTAATTATTTTTTGCTTAGGGTTTTATTTACTTCTCGATTGTATTTTATTTGTTTCTCATTTGATAATTTGTTGCAATAAGGAAAAAAGTATATTGCCTACTTGTAGGCATTGACCAGTAAATATAATTTTGTTATTTCTTATATAATAGTACTTTAGATTCTACAAATTAAAAAAAAAACGAGTCAGTGATAGCCTACTATATCATTGTTTTTCTCAAGTGTTGTCAAATTGCAACTGTGATTTAAAATATTAATTATATATTTTTATATCATTATTATTTGATATATTTTTAATTTTATGTAATACAATATTTGCCCAAAAATCTTTTTTTCAGTGGAATGTTTTTTTCTAGATTTATTATTTATCTTTTTTATCTTTTTTTGCCCAATGATGGTACATAGACACTTTATAGTATTTTTATTGTGTGTTTCAATGTCCAAAGCAGACAAAAAGCACATTAGAAATAGTCCATATAAATCTAGCTGGTTATTGACTGAAAATATCCTGTATGCTGTAGCTAATCAATATAGTAGATTCATGTCAATTGTGGTCACAAGACACACAAGAACCAATGTTTTTTGGCATCATTGACATTGCCTTTTTTTAATCTAAATTCCTGTTGTAGACTGGTCACACGTGCTGTCATTGAATAGAGCTCTGTGATATAATATAAATATATACTTTAGTGTTGAACAGAAAAAACACACGTGTTTGGAACAACATGAGGTTCAATTGGAACACTTAACATAATTGTATGTTAATTACGTATGTTTTTGGGTGAACAATTCCAGTAAGATCAACAAGATTTTTTAAATATGCTTGTTTATTTCATTCACATTATATATATATATATATATATATATTTTTTTCCCAGTCATTTCAAGAAAGTAAGTCGCCATGCTGGGAAATAAAAGACGTAAGAAACCTCTGCAGGACGCTGAGCATCACATTACCTGTGAAACCGACAAGCCTGAGCTTCAAGAGCAGTTCATCAGCAAATATAAAGGCAAGTATTTATGAATAAGCAGTAATAACGTTACTCTACAAAACTGATAATTTAATATATAATTTATTTTTATTGTGCAGTCAAGATTTCTGAATAGAGTTCTGCAGGCATTAGCCCGAAAACAAAAACAGTTGCATTTTTGCATTTCTGGTTCCATCAACCCAAAGTCAGTGTTTATTTGCGCATTCTTAGCCCAATTATGCACAATAAGCCCATAGTGCGTGTGGTCATGTAAACGCAGACTAAGGTCATCATAAACGGCATAAGCATAAACCAATCGACACCGCTAGATTTTTGCCCCTTATTCCAGATTTGCCCAGCATGTAAACACATTAACCTGCGTTCTGTGGCTTATTGAAGTGAGCATGTGTGACTGGAAAGTGTCCTTATTGTGGATTTAAGCACATCCAGACAGAGCGAGCGTTTTCTTGACCCAAGAACATCTTAAAAAGTGTTCTCAAAAAGTGTTCTCATCTCATGCAGAAGTGGTACAGTCAAAATCCTACTAAAACTTCTTTGTCATTGTGGAGAGTGCAGTGCATGGTTGCATAGCAACAACAGACGCCACGGGAAAATCAGACTGTTATTTTACTATTAATAATAAAATATAAGCTAATATGCATTAACACTAGGACTCCCAGAATTCTATAACTACTATAATGGCCATAGCAGTCATTCTGACTGCTCATACATTATTTGCATATCATTTCAAAAAGCTATATCAAATCTAAGAATAAATGGATCTGTTATGTTAGGATAGGTAATAATAAACATCAGAACACTACATTTTAATTATGATGTATGTAAAATTGTATTAGTTAACCAACAACCACTCAGCCTCATCAAGGCTCTGAAGCATGGCTAAAGCCTCTGTGGCAGTCATTCTTCTTGCTGACATTGTTCTGATATTCTCTTTTCAATATTTCAATTTGGTTTTAGCTCGAAGCTAAAGCTAGATTTCAGCTTTGCAATAGACTAAACAAACAACAAGAGAAATTGTTGCTAGTCAACGGTGATGCATCTTCAAGAGCAGGAAAAAGGAGCAACCGACACACGGTCTGTAATGCATACGGTCAGTATGACTGTTATGACCATTCAAGGTAGAAATACTCAAAACTCAGTCTTTTGTGTCTTGTAATTTTAATAAAATAACAATGATAGAATAAAATATAGACACATTTAGGAAAAGTCAGGGTCCTATAGTTACATGGGTTTTATTTCAACAAAGTTATTACATTGCAAAATTTTAAAACAGTCAAAATGACTGCCTTGGGAGTTCTAGTGTTAATGTACATGTCAAGTAATTTGTCTTTTTTTACTCGTATATTTCAGCCTTTAAATCATTTTTATAAAAAGAATGAGGTTTATCTTTTTATAAAACCTTTTTTGTCAACTTTATTCGAATTTAATTTTACTATATGTGCCTATAGGGGTGGGCCGGGGATGGCAGGGGTTGGTGGCAATGTAAGTTTCTGGATATTTTCTATAAGAAAATTTGCGGGGCGAGGGCTTCGATTACCTCTCTCTTTTTGGACCATACATGTGTTTGCATCCCTGCATATGCGCGAGGGAGGGAGAGAGAGAGCAAGACAGTTTGAAGGCGCGCGCGCGGCCGGGGCTCTGCTCGTTCTTTCAGTAACATGCGCCCTGTCACACTCATCTACATCACTCACCGATCAAATAAGGCTTTGGCGGCAGGGGCGTGTCTAGAAGGGGGGCACGGGGTGGCACTGGCCCCCCTGGAATATGATTGACCCCCCCCTGGTGCCCCCCCAACATCATTGGGCTAGATTTACTGTAAACCTGACAATGCCCAACGCCATTGGATCAGAGCGCTGTCAATCACTGCTTGATTTGCGATTCGCAAAGCGAAATCACAGGTCCGCGTTTTTAAAACAGTAGGAGAGAGAGAGAGAGATACCTCGACACGTCATTGTAAATATTGCACCGTATGTTAGTCTGATTACTTTCATGTGTGACTGATCAAGCCAGTACCGTTAGATCAGCTAACGTAATTTCGGCAGACTGAATAGAGATTCCGTGGCAGCGCACGACCACATAAATATAAAATAGATAATTTTTATAGATTTTTAATAGATTACTCTATCTGTTGTTTTAAATACTAAAGGCACAATAATCTTTTTCCAAAAAAGTCGTGCCGTGGTGAACATTAAAATGTGAGAATGTTAACTAACACCATAGCTACATGCAACTGTGTAATTTAGATACTTAATGGGTTTTTGTTTATTTATACACCGCAACAGGACATCCAAGATTTCTTTAAGAAATCATTTTAGAGACCGATTTCATGCAGAGAACGTTCACCGACACTCACACACACATTCAATGTTTGTGTTGAGAATAATGCATGTTAGATGACTAATTAATGCCTAGGTGATGTTTTTTTTATTTATAAGAACAAAACTGTGTGGTCCAATCCATGTTAAATACAAAATGATTTTCAGGCTCTTGTTCAGTGCCACATTTAATACCATCTATATTAGGGCACTGGGCATTGCAAAGATTTTTTAATTCGTGTTTAATATTTTCTAAACAAGTATTTATTTCTAGTTGAATTTTCTAGCTGATTTCCCATGGGCCCCCCTGACTGGTCCTTGGTCCACCCTGTGGCCCCCCCATTTATAAAATCCTAGAATCACCCCTGTTTGGCGGGGCAAATAAACTGCATCCAACTGCTTTCCCTGACGCCTGGATCGTTCGGTGGCGTATTCAAACATGTTGTTTGTCCGCAGCCAGGAACAGCACGTCTGCGTGGCATCGCAATCTTCTTGTAAACAGACCCACTCGCTGCATGACAACGCATGCGATGATGCGAAATGAGGCATAGTTGTCTTGTGCTGGAGGCGGTCATATGCAAACGACTGGTACGTCACTTCGTACCGTGACGTCACCTCGTACCATGGATCCACAACGAGCTGTATTTAGAGCTTGATTAAATAAATGCTTCGTTTATAATGGGGGGGGGGGGGGGGCATCTTAAGCTATTAAACTTGCAGGAAGTTTTAATAATACATAGATCTCTTATATACCAAAAGATCAAGGCAAATTTGGTCTCATGTCATGACCCCTTTAAAAGTATAATGTAAAGTATAAAAAGCAAAGCATACTTTGAGATTAGCCTGGCTATTGACTATTTTCCTACAGTAATTTCCCTTTTACATCATATAATGTACATCATATGGTTGAGAACTTTTAGTAATAATCAAAATAATAGTTGACATTAAAGAAACTGCTGCTAATGAATTTCTCCTCTTCAGGGCGTGGAGTTTTCACCACTGGAGCTTTCTTCAGAGGGGATTTTGTTCTTGAATACAGAGGTGAACTTCTGAGTTCAGAGGAGAGTCTTGCTCGAACTGAACACTACACTGAAGCTGAGAACACGTTCCTGTTTGATTTTCAGTGGCATGGCAGAAATTGGTGGTGAGTAAAGAACTGTTGGATTGATGTAGTAGTGATGATAAAATATCTGGAACTGTAAAATACTCAGGGTGTGTTCATGCCTGTAGTTCTGTTCGCTTGGTTCGTTTGGTCCGGGTCTGCTTAGTGTTCAGATTGGCATTTCTATCGTCAAACCTGTTATGCTTGACCAGTTTGTCCTTTTTAGGGTCACATCTTCCTGTTTTTGGTTCGTTTACATGTCTCTGGTCCATGTTATGCTCATATTTCATTCAAACCGCACCAGAGTTTTTCTCTGTATTCCCTAAAGAGAACAAAATGGTTAAAGGGATAGTTCAGGATTTAGCATTAAGCTTTGTATTAGTAGAAAACCTGTAGTATTTTCGAATTACCATGCTTTCCACCCTCATATCCCCCTGAGACGAGAGATTTATGTATTTTTTGTCTGGAAAAAATCCTCCGATGAAGCAAAATTCGTCATTTTGCGTCATCGGAGGATTTTTTGGCCAGAGGCTAAAGACTACAGCCAGTAGTAGGGGCTGTCCCGCATGTTCTCAACCCGCCCATAGAGGGTGGGATCTCACTCACAGAATGTACACATAGTGTCAGACATCTTTTTCTGGAAGCTAAGCTAGCAGGTTCTTGTTCTGTGGCGAAAGCTGAGTAGTAGGGGTTACCATCCTCTTTTTCCCGGACATGTCCGGCCGTCGATGTCCGGGATTCAGCTTTTGCTTTCTGCAGTCGCCATTCATTGTTTACATGCACACCTTTTGTTTCAATCTAACTGAATTCATTCCGATTGGTGAATCTGAATGTAGTGTTTACATGAAAGCTAAACAAGTGATCGGTTGATGTGCATTTTAACATTGCTAAGAAAATTTCGTCTCACAGGTGTCGCTCATCAGTAATCACGCCACCGGCCTCGCGCCGTTCTCCCGCGGCCCTCACTCGTCCTGCTCGCCACAGTAAACATGACTCGTGTCGTTCTCCCGCGGCCCTCACTCGTCCTGCTCGCCACAGTAAACATGACTCGTGTCGTTCTCCCGCGGCCCTCACTCGTCCTGCTCGCCACAGTAAACATGACTCGTGTCGTTCTCCCGCGGCCCTCACTCGTCCTGCTCGCCACAGTAAACATGACTCGTGTCGTTCTCCCGCGGCCCTCACTCGTCCTGCTCGCCACAGTAAACATGACTCGTGCCGTTCTCCCGCGGCCCTCACTCGTCCTGCTCGCCGCAGTAAACATGACTCGTGTCGTTCTCCCGCGGCTCTCACTCGTCCTGCTCGCCACAGTAAACATGACTCACACCGTTCTCCCGCGGCCCTCACTCGTCCTGCTCGCCACAGTAAACATGACTCGTGCCGTTCTCCCGCGGCCCTCACTCGTCCTGCTCGCCACAGTAAACATGACTCGTGCCGTTCTCCCGCGGCCCTCACTCGTCCTGCTCGCCACAGTAAACATGACTCACACCGTTCTCCCGCTGCCCTCACTCGTCCTGCTCGCCACAGTAAACATGACTCGTGTCGTTCTCCCGCGGCCCTCACTCGTCCTGCTCGCCACAGTAAACATGACTCGTGCCGTTCTCCCGCGGCCCTCACTCGTCCTGCTCGCCACAGTAAACATGACTCGTGTCGTTCTCCCGCGGCCCTCACTCGTCCTGCTCGCCACAGTAAACATGACTCGTGCCGTTCTCCCGCGGCCCTCACTCGTCCTGATCGCCACAGTAAACATGACTCGTGCCGTTCTCCCGCGGCCCTCACTCGTCCTGCTCGCCACAGTAAACATGACTCGTGTCGTTCTCCAGCGGCCCTCACTCGTCCTGCTCGCCACAGTAAACATGACTCGTGCCGTTCTCCCGCGGCCCTCACTCGTCCTGCTCGCCACAGTAAACATGACTCATGTCGTTCTGCCGCGGCCCTCACTCGTCCTGCTCGCCACAGTAAACATGACTCGTGTCGTTCTCCCGCGGCCCTCACTCGTCCTGCTCGCCACAGTAAACATGACTCGTGCCGTTCTCCCGCGGCCCTCACTCGTCCTGCTCGCCACAGTAAACATGACTCGCGCCGTTCTCCCGCGGCCCTCACTCGTCCTGCTCGCCACAGTAAACATGACTCGTGCCGTTCTCCCGCGGCCCTCACTCGTCCTGCTCGCCACAGTAAACATGACTCGTGCCGTTCTCCCGCGGCCCTCACTCGTCCTGATCGCCACAGTAAACATGACTCGTGCCGTTCTCCCGCGGCCCTCACTCGTCCTGCTCGCCACAGTAAACATGACTCGTGCCGTTCTCCCGCTGCCCTCACTCGTCCTGCTCGCCACAGTAAACATGACTCGCGCCGTTCTCCCGCGGCCCTCACTCGTCCTGCTCGCCACAGTAAACATGACTCGTGTCGTTCTCCCGCGGCCCTCACTCGTCCTGCTCGCCACAGTAAACATGACTCGCGCGTTCTCCCGCGGCCCTCACTCGTCCTGCTCGCCACAGTAAACATGACTCGCGCGTTCTCCCGCGGCCCTCACTCGTCCTGCTCGCCACAGTAAACATGACTCGTGCCGTTCTCCCTCTGCCCTCACTCGTCCTGCTCGCCACAGTAAACATGACTCGTGTCGTTCTCCCGCGGCCCTCACTCGTCCTGCTCTCCACAGTAAACATGACTCGTGTCGTTCTCCCGCGGCCCTCACTCGTCCTGCTCGCCACAGTAAACATGACTCGCGCGTTCTCCCGCGGCCCTCACTCGTCCTGCTCGCCACAGTAAACATGACTCGTGCCGTTCTCCCTCTGCCCTCACTCGTCCTGCTCGCCACAGTAAACATGACTCGTGTCGTTCTCCCGCGGCCCTCACTCGTCCTGCTCGCCACAGTAAACATGACTCGTGTCGTTCTCCCGCGGCCCTCACTCGTCCTGCTCGCCACAGTAAACATGACTCGTGTCGTTCTCCCGCGGCCCTCACTCGTCCTGCTCTCCACAGTAAACATGACTCGTGCCGTTCTCCCTCTGCCCTCACTCGTCCTGCTCGCCACAGTAAACATGACTCGTGCCGTTCTCCCTCTGCCCTCACTCGTCCTGCTCGCCACAGTAAACATGACTCGTGTCGTTCTCCCGCGGCCCTCACTCGTCCTGCTCGCCACAGTAAACATGACTCGTGTCGTTCTCCCGCGGCCCTCACTCGTCCTGCTCGCCACAGTAAACATGACTCGTGTCGTTCTCCCGCGGCCCTCACTCGTCCTGCTCGCCACAGTAAACATGACTCGTGTCGTTCTCCCGCGGCCCTCACTCGTCCTGCTCGCCACAGTAAACATGACTCGTGTCGTTCTCCCGCGGCCCTCACTCGTCCTGCTCGCCACAGTAAACATGACTCGTGTCGTTCTCCCGCGGCCCTCACTCGTCCTGCTCGCCACAGTAAACATGACTCGTGTCGTTCTCCCGCGGCCCTCACTCGTCCTGCTCTCCACAGTAAACATGACTCGTGCCGTTCTCCCTCTGCCCTCACTCGTCCTGCTCGCCACAGTAAACATGACTCGTGTCGTTCTCCCGCGGCCCTCACTCGTCCTGCTCTCCACAGTAAACATGACTCGTGTCGTTCTCCCGCGGCCCTCACTCGTCCTGCTCGCCACAGTAAACATGACTCGTGTCGTTCTCCCGCGGCCCTCACTCGTCCTGCTCGCCACAGTAAACATGACTCGCGTCGTTCTCCCGCGGCTCTCACTCGTCCTGCTCGCCACAGTAAACATAATGAATGGTGACTGTAGAACGCAAAAGCCGAATCCCGAACATTTTGGGCGATCTCAAAACACATTTTCAAACTCACTAGTAGCCTATACTTGTTGTTTAACTACTGCGCTCTGTTACCGGTAGGCGTGGCCTCCTAGGGCAGCGAAGCAAGTGCATTCTGGGAGTTGTTGTCTTTCATCCACATAAGCCAAAAATACATTTTCTGGCTTTTCTCAGTCTACAGTAGAAAGCTCCAAATTCAAAAATAATTTCACATTTCTTCTACATAAATGACCCATTTTAAATACATATTCATCTTCGCAGAGGTGAAGTATCCCTTTAATTTGAGATGGCTTTATCTGAGAGCTGAGAGGATGTTGCAGTACACTATCATATATATCAGTGGTTTTCAGACCCTCTCTGCAGATTCTGTATGTCTCCTTCACCAGACACACTCAGTTGAGTTCATAGAGCCGTGTTCTGATGATAAACTCCTCATCTGAATCAGCTGGATTAAAACACGAGACATACAGCATATGCAGAGCGGTGGGTTCCCAGGACTGGGGTTCAGAACCACTTATAGAAAATAACTGTACATTTCTATCATGTATACTAAGATTACAAGTATTGAGTGATAATTGGATGTCTTTATAGCATGGATGCATCTAAAGAAGACGGGTTGTCCTTGGGAAGACTTGTAAACGATCAGACCAGAAATCCTACTTGCAAAATGAGAACCGTTGAAGTGAGCAGAAAACCTCACCTGTGTCTCTTTGCTGTACGAGACATTCTACCAGGAGAAGAAATCACTTAGAATTATGGAGACTCAGATTGGCCATGGCGAGTCAAGGTACTATCAAGAAAATGCTAAAGAGATTGATCAGTAATTCATGATAATCTTTTACTGTCATTCTGATTAGTTACCATGTGATTGTGGTCTCATATTTCTGAAGCCTTTAAATCAAGCATCAGCAGAATCCACTGATAAAAAGCCAGCCAGCAGTTTGGGCCCGCAGAAATCGGTAGGTCCACTTTAAAACATCTGTATCATTATATTATTGACTATTTCAGCTTAGAGATGTGTGTGAAAGAAATGATAGTTAAAGTGTAGGACAGCTAGAGAAATGAACATAAACAAGTTTTTCTGTCCTTCACAAATATTTCCTGCTTTCTTAGCCCCATTGTGCAGCTTCTCTTCCCTTTCCTGAATTGGACAAGGTGAACAGCAAGGGTCCACATAAGCTGTCAGGCAAAGCAAGAACATCAAGGAATAAAACGGTAACCATCTCATACATGCAGCAGCGATCTACTGATGTTTACTGCCAGCTAGTTAAAAGTGCAGTCAGTGATTTCTGATAAACACTGTTGATATTTAAAATCGACAGCCAAACAAACACACACCTCCCTTCATTGCTCCGCCCCCAAAATAATGAACAACACAGGCAACCAGTTGACTACAGGTGCATATCCACTTCATCCAGCACACGTGTGTAATAGTTGTGGCACGTTCGGATCATTTTACTGACTTGGATCTTTGAATCTCGTTCATCAAAATTAACAAATCTTTTTTCGAAAACCTTTTGTTCATTTCAGTAGAATGTATTTAAAATGGTAGCCAAATTCCCCAAACACATCAAATGTTGATCGCATTTAGAATAAGAAAAAAAGTGCGATGCAAGGAAAAGGCCAAATTATGAGAGACGGAAATGATTCATTAATTTATTTGGGTCTTCAGGCTATGCAGTCTGTTAGTTACCTCACCTCCCGATCTAAGCCGTTCGTTCATCCTGTGACATCCTCATAAACTTAACTTTGCAGTCTGTAGTACCGGATACGTACACGTTTCGAGTCTATCGACTTCGGGTTCAAGTCATTCGTTCATCACGTGGCAGCCCCATTGAGCTATGCAGTCAATACTGGATGCAGAATTGATTAGTTCATATTTTGAGTCTTCGAGGACTTGAGAGGTGAACTAATCATTTATCTTTCCAGTACTGACAGCATAGCCTCAATGGGACTGATGGGAAGAACGAAGGACCCAAAGACTCGAGTGATTTAACTAATCATTTCTGTTTCCAGTACAGAACCTATAGGATGTTGTGTGTGCGCAGTCAACACAAAATTAAAGAATCACTCTCTGAGACAACTCAGTAGTCACGAGTCATTAAAGATTGTTCAAAATGTCTATCACACAAACAAGCCCCCCCCGTTGGACCCCATTGAAGTCACTATATGGAGAAACACCTGGAGTGTGTTCCTCAAAAACCTTCATTTCTTTTACACTGAAGAAAGAAAGACATGAACATCTTAGATGGTGTGATGATGGCGAGTAAATTATCAGGAAATTTTAATTCTGAAGTGAACTAATCATTTAAGTAGTTATTGGTTCAGAGTTTTAATGTCTGAACCAGTGTAACTATTAATTTGACTATTGTCACAATTTTGTTGTTTTTTATTTTATTAATGATCTTTGCTTTGAAGTGTGCAAAACACGTTTCTTTATTTTTTGTTTACCCCTACAGTGTGTTTGTTTTGTTTTATATGGGTGCCACAGTTTTCAATATTTTTAATGTCATTTTATTCTTGTTTAAGCTAAATATCTCTTTATATATCTGCAGAAGCGGTTTCAATCAAGACTGTTACAGTCATCCTCAGTCGCATCCATATCTGGTGCACCCTCTTCATCAGCACCCTGTGCTGTGTCCACCTCTATAATGGCCTCATCAACCTCATGCCCTCCTGCCCTGTCCTCATCAACATCAACACCTCCCACGTCACCTTCATCATCCTCGCCTGTGCAGCCTTCATCATCCTCGCCTGTGCAGCCTTCATCATCCTCGCCTGTGCAGCCTTCATCATCCTCGCCTGTGCAGCCTTCATCATCCTCGCCTGTGCAGCCTTCATCATCCTCGCCTGGGCAGCCTTCATCAGCCTCGCCTGGGCAGCCTTCATCATCCTCGCCTGTGCAGCCTTCATCAGCCTCGCCTGGGCAGCCTTCATCAGCCTTGCCTGGGCAGCCTTCATCATCCTCGCCTGGGCAGCCTTCATCAGCCTCGCCTGGGCAGCCTTCATCAGCCTCGCCTGGGCAGCCTTCATCATCCTCGCCTGGGCAGCCTTCATCAGCCTCGCCTGGGCAGCCTTCATCAGCCTCGCCTGGGCAGCCTTCATCAGCCTCGCCTGGGCAGCCTTCATCATCCTCGCCTGTGCAGCCTTCATCAGCCTCGCCTGGGCAGCCTTCATCAGCCTGGCCTGGGCAGCCTTCATCATCCTCGCCTGTGCAGCCTTCATCAGCCTCGCCTGGGCAGCCTTCATCATCCTCGCCTGGGCAGCCTTCATCAGCCTCGCCTGGGCAGCCTTCATCAGCCTCGCCTGGGCAGCCTTCATCAGCCTGGCCTGGGCAGCCTTCATCATCCTCGCCTGGGCAGCCTTCATCAGCCTCGCCTGGGCAGCCTTCATCAGCCTCGCCTGGGCAGCCTTCATCATCCTCGCCTGTGCAGCCTTCATCAGCCTCGCCTGGGCAGCCTTCATCAGCCTGGCCTGGGCAGCCTTCATCATCCTCGCCTGGGCAGCCTTCATCAGCCTCGCCTGTGCAGCCTTCATCAGCCTCGCCTGTGCAGCCTTCATCAGCCTCGCCTGTGCAGCCTTCATCATCCTCGCCTGGGCAGCCTTCATCATCCTCGCCTGTGAAGCCCTCATCGCCTTATGCGCAGCATTCATCATCCTCATCCTCGCCTGCTCCACCCTTATCTTCACCTTGTGCTGTGTCAACACCAGTGGTTCACTCATCACAGGTGTCTGAGACACTCTCATGGGAGGTGGGTAGATTCATTTGCTGAATTATTGGGATGGTCGGGGTGTATTGCACTGGTAGAACTAACAATAGATTATATGAAATTATATATCATTTATATTGGTTTGTATTCATCCTCTTCCAGATATCCTCTTTAAGGCCATCAAGAAAAAGACAGGTATGTGACTTGCCATGTGATACTTTATATGCAATTTTTTTTTGCATAATTATGAATTGGCTTGCATAATAGTATCCGCAATATGATGAAACGTAATGTTACAGCAACCACTGCCTTGAGTAAGTGTTAAATTCTCTCATTCAGTATTCCGGAAGTTCCGTCTGTGACACAGACTACAGCGATGTCACAGACTACAGCGATGTTGACTACATACCAAAAATCAGCTCCGATGAATCGGATGGTAGTTCTTCTGGACATGACATGGTCAAAAGTGCTTTGATACATCCAACATCTCCCAACGAGGCAGGTAGTTCATCTGATCAATTTATGACCGCACCATCACCAAAAAAGATGAAATGCCAATCTAAAGAGACAAACACTTTGTCTGGTGAAAAGACTTTTATTCAGTCAATGCCATCACCAAAGCAGGAACGCAAGGCGTACAACAAGAAGCAGTATTGCCTTTATTGCTCTAAGCCATATTCAAAAATGGCAAGACACCTTGAATTTGTCCATCGCAACGAAGTGGGGGTTGTAAAGGCAATAGCATTTCCAAAACATTCCAAAGAAAGACAAGTCCAGTTAAACCTCCTTAGAAAAAGGGGCAACTTTGCCCACAACACAGATGTGGTGAGACAAGGACATGGGGAGATGATTGCCTGCTACCGTCCAAAAAATAGACAAAGAGCCAAAGAATTTATTCACTGCATTTACTGCCAAGGGCTTTACAACAAGCATAGCCTTTGGAAGCATATCAAAAACTGTCCCCTTAAACCTAAAGAGGATGATGCCCAGGGCAGGAAAAGAGTTCGATCTCTGTGTGCTTTAAACACACCAGTTGGCTTAGAAGTGAGCAAAGGTTTCAAGAAAATACTGTCCTTTATGAACTATGATGAAGTTTCGCGTGTAGTTCATACTGACAGATGCATCATGCAGCTGGGGGAGCACATGTTCAACAGGATGGGGTCTGATGTGACCAAACATGACTACATCAGACAGAAGATGAGAGAAGTAGGCAGACTTCTTCTTGAAGCAAGGAAGATTACCCCACTGAGAACAATGGTAGACTTCTTCATACCAGCAAACTTCAAACATGTCATAGCAGCTGTTAAAGTTTTATGTGGCTACAATGAAGAGAAAAACTCCTACCGCATTCCTTCTTTAGCTCTCAAACTTGGGCATTCTTTAAACAAGGTCTGTAGCATTGTTGAGAGCAATGCCATGATGTATGGAGATCATGATCGTGCTGAATGCGCCCGAGACTTCAGGAAAATACACCAGGCAAGGTGGAATGAGTACATTTCTGCTGGTGCTATAACTACATTGAAAGAAGCCAAGTGGAACACACCACAGATCATTCCTTTCACTCAGGATGTCAAAGTCCTGCACACACATCTTGAAAAGAAACACGATGGGCTCCTAAGTAAGCTCAGAACTTGCCCTTCTGCTGACAGCTACTCTGCTCTAGCCAAGGTCACACTGTCCCAGGTCATCCTGTTCAACCGAAGGAGAGAAGGTGAGGTATCCCGGATGCTTTTGTCAGCTTTTAAAAGTAGGGATTCTTCTGAGCTACACAAAGACATTGCCATCTGTCTGTCTGAGTTTGAGAGGAAGCTGTGTCTGCACTTCACAAGAGTTGAGATCCGGGGTAAACGAGGCAGAAAGGTTCCTGTGCTCCTCAAGCCTTCCATGGTTTCTGCCATGGAGCTGCTCGTTGAAACGCGGGAGCTTTGTGGTGTTCCAGCAGAGAATCCCTTTATGTTTGCCAGATGTGGAGCAATGTCAGCCTACAGAGGTGGAGAGTGCATCAACAAAGCTGCTTGCGAATGTGGCATAAAGAACCCTGAAGCACTGTCATCAACTAGGCTCAGGAAACACATAGCAACCATGTCTAAAATTCTTAACCTTGATGAGAATGAAGCAGACCAACTGGCTGATTTCCTTGGTCACGATATCAGAATCCACAGACAGTATTACCGGTTACCAGAGGGAACACTGCAGCTGGCAAAAATGAGTAAAGTCCTAATGGCCATGGAGAAAGGAACACTGTCTGACTACAAAGGAAAGAAACTTGATGACATTGAAATTGACCCAAATGGTATGAGTATATTTAGTCTGTGTGTATCTGTGCTGTACTTATTTGCAAAACACATCATGTCACAGATACTAAGTATAAGCAATATAGTGTTAATTTTATTGTCATTTAATTATTTAGAGCAACTTGAGGCCCAAGGTGATTCCATGTCAAGTGATGAGGAGGACTACAGTGACCTATCTCAGACAACAGCACCAGCAGAGACTGATCGACCTGTTCAACCTGTTCAATCTGATCAACCTGTTCAACCTGTTCAATCTGATCAATCTGTTTCACAGGTGGATCAATGTAAGAAAAATCTCTAAACTGCACAAACAACAATAATCAAATAAACATGAATTAGCTCCAAGCAGCAATATCCAGCCAAATTCAAATAATCAACACATGAGGACACAATCTTGATTTGGTCTTTACTCACCGATTTAGTTGTAATGAGAATTTACTTTTTAACTATTTCATAGGTTCTTCACACGCTCCAAAAAAGAAATGGGAGGACAGTGAGGTAAAAGCAGTAGAGAGACACATGATGAAGTTCATCAAGACATGCAAAGTTCCTGGTAAGCAAGACTGTGAAAGATGCATTCACGCAGAGCCAGAAGCTTTGAAGCAGCGAACATGGACTGGTGTGAAAAATTATGTGCGGAACAGGATCACGACTCTTAAAAGAAAGGGTGGTTTGTAGGGAGCCATCAACACTTCAACACTTTGCATATTATGCTCTTTTTGTAAGAAATTGAGCTTAATTAAAAGAAATGAGGATAAAGGTGTAGAAATATTCTGAGGATGGAATGAAACAGAATATAAAGTGAAAAGTTAGAGTATAAGAAAGCTAATGAAGAAGTAGAGGATAGTAATATAGTCTAATTTCATTTATTCAGTTTTCTTTGTTCAGTTGCAATGAAGTTGGATGGAATGTCATGTTAAACTTTTTGATATTTCTGTTATAGAGGGAGGAGAGAATGTAAAGACGATAAAGTGAAGAGTGATTAGCTGTGTTGGACATGGGCTGTGGCTGGATGTAACCGATCGGTGAGAGTTGCCGTGTGGAGGCGGGAGGAGCTGAAAACTGAGACGTGAGTTTGACACTTTCTGCTTCCCGTAGTGACGCTTGCGCTGTGTTTGCATACTTTACCACAGCTGAAGTGGAATAAATGCATTATTTGCCAAATACACCGATATTTCAGAGACATTTTGATTCAATACATGTACTGCTTAATACAGCGTCTGTTTGTACAAGAATATAGTTCAACATAAGCCTAAATCCCAATGAAGTGGGGTCTACATTGTATCAGTTTTATTTTGATAACCATGACAATATAACATCGCGACTACATGAAAAGAGCTTTCACTGTTATAAAAAACAGATTTGTGCGGTGGATTCGGCAAATCGTGGATCAGTTGTGTCGTCATCAGAGCTCGTGAGTCGCTCTGGAGAAACTGCTCTGGCTGAGTCCTGCTCTCGAATCGCTCTCGCCGTACTCTGAGACCATACGTCACAGTCACGGGGCGTCGCTGTCTGAAGCCGTACACAAGCTCTAACCGTCATGCACTGCTCAAGTCAGCCGTCTGTGCAGCGCTGTCCAACAAGTTCAACAAGCATAAAGCTCTCCTCCCTCTTTACATCATCTTTATATTCTCCTCCCTCTTTACATCCCCTTTACATTCTCCTCCCTCTTTACATCTGTAAAGTAAAGGGGATGTAAAGAGAAGGAGTGAATGTAAAGAGGAGAGAATGTAAAGAGGATGTAAAGAGGGAGGAGAGAATGTAAAGAGGATGTAAAGAGGGAGGAGAGAATGTAAAGAGGATGTAAAGAGGGAGGAGAGAATGTAAAGGGGATGTAAAGAGGGAGGAGAGAATGTAAAGGGGGTGTAAAGAGGGAGGAGAGAATGTAAAGAGGAGAGAATGTAAAGAGGATGTAAAGAGGGAGGAGAGAATGTAAAGAGGGAGGAGAGAATGTAAAGGGGGTGTAAAGAGGAGGAGTGAATGTAAAGAGGAGAGAATGTAAAGAGGATGTAAAGAGGGAGGAGAGAATGTAAAGAGGATGTAAAGAGGGAGGAGAGAATGTAAAGAGGATGTAAAGAGGGAGGAGAGAATGTAAAGGGGATGTAAAGAGGGAGGAGAGAATGTAAAGGGGGTGTAAAGAGGGAGGAGAGAATGTAAAGAGGGAGGAGAGAATGTAAAGGGAATGTAAAGAGGGAGGAGATAATGTAAAGGATGTAAAGAGGGAGGAGAGGATGTAAAGGGAATGTAAAGAGGGAGGAGATAATGTAAAGGATGTAAAGAGGGAGGAGAGAATGTAAAGGGAATGTAAAGAGGGAGGAGATAATGTAAAGGATGTAAAGAGGGAGGAGAGAATGTAAAGGGAATGTAAAGAGGGAGGAGAGAATGTAATGGATGTAAAGAGGGAGGAGAGAATGTAAAGAGGAAGGAGAGAATGTAAAGAGGGAGGAGATAATGTAAAGGATGTAAAGAGGGAGGAGAGAATGTAAAGAGGGAGGAGAGAATGTAAAGAGGGAGGAGATAATGTAAAGGATGTAAAGAGGGAGGAGAGACTGTAAAGAGGGAGGAGAGAATGTAAAGAGCATGTAAAGAGGGAGGAGAGAATGTAAAGGGGATGTAAAGAGGGAGGAGAGAATGTAAAGAGGGAGGAGAGAAGAGAATGTAAAGAGGGAGGAGAGAATGTAAAGGGGATGTAAAGAGGGAGGAGAGAATGTAAAGAGGGAGGAGAGAATGTAAAGGGGATGTAAAGAGGGAGGAGAGAATGTAAAGAGGGAGGAGAGAATGTAAAGGATGTAAAGAGGGAGGAGAGAATGTAAAGGATGTAAAGAGGGAGGAGAGAATGTAAAGGATGTAAAGAGGGAGGAGAGAATGTAAAGGGGATGTAAAGAGGGAGGAGAGAATGTAAAGAGGGAGAAGAGAATGTAAAGAGGGAGGAGAGAATGTAAAGAGGGAGGAGATAATGTAAAGGGGATGTAAAGAGGGAGGAGAGAATGTAAAGGGGATGTAAAGAGGGAGGAGAGAATGTAAAGAGGGAGGAGAGATTGTAAAGAGGGAGGAGAGAATGTAAAGGATGTAAAGAGGGAGGAGAGAATGTAAAGAGGGAGGAGAGAATGTAAAGAGGGAGGAGAGAATGTAAAGAGGGAGAAGAGAATGTAAAGCGGGAGGAGAGAATGTAAAGAGGGAGAAGAGAATGTAAAGAGGGAGGAGAGAATGTAAAGAGGATGTAAAGAGGGAGGAGAGGATGTGAAGAGGGAGGAGAGAATGTAAAGAGGGAGAAGAGAATGTAAAGAGGGAGGAGAGAATGTAAAGGGGATGTAAAGAGGGAGGAGAGAATGTAAAGAGGGAGAAGAGGATGTAAAGAGGGATGAGAATGTAAAGGGGATGTAAAGAGGGAGGAGAGAATGTAAAGAGGGAGGAGAGAATGTAAAGAGGGAGGAGAGAATGTAAAGAGGGAGAAGAGAATGTAAAGCGGGAGGAGAGAATGTAAAGAGGGAGGAGATAATATAAAGAGGATGTAAAGAGGGAGGAGAGAATGTAAAGAGGGAGGAGGGAACGTAAAGAGGGAGGAGAGAATGTAAAGAGGATGTAAAGAGGGAGGAGAGAATGTAAAGAGGATGTAAAGAGGGAGGAGAGAATGTAAAGAGGGAGGAGAGAATGTAAAGAGGGAGAAGAGAATGTAAAGAGGGAGGAGAGAATGTAAAGGGGATGTAAAGAGGGAGGAGAGAATGTAAAGAGGGAGGAGAGAATGTAAAGAGGGAGGAGAGAATGTAAAGAGGGGGGAGAGAATGTAAAGAGGGGGGAGAGAATGTAAAGAGGGAGAAGAGAATGTAAAGAGGGAGGAGAGAATGTAAAGAGGGAGGAGATAATGTAAAGAGGATGTAAAGAGGGAGGAGAGAATGAATGTAAAGAGGGAGGAGAGAATGTAAAGAGGGAGGAGAGAATGTAAAGGGGGATGAGAATGTAAAGGGGATGTAAAGAGGGAGGAGAGAATGTAAAGAGGGAGGAGAGAATGTAAAGAGGGAGGAGAGAATGTAAAGAGGGAGGAGAGAATGTAAAGAGGGAGGAGAGAATGTAAAGAGGGAGGAGAGAATGTAAAGAGGGAGAAGAGAATGTAAAGAGGGAGGAGAGAATGTAAAGAGGGAGGAGATAATATAAAGAGAATGTAAAGAGGGAGGAGAGAATGTAAAGAGGGAGGAGAGAATATAAAGAGAATGTAAAGAGGGAGGAGAGGATGTAAAGAGGGAGGAGAGAATGTAAAGGGGATGTAAAGAGGGAGGAGAGAATGTAAAGAGGGAGAAGAGGATGTAAAGAGGGATGGGAATGTAAAGGGGATGTAAAGAGGGAGGAGAGAATGTAAAGAGGGAGGAGAGAATGTAAAGAGGGAGGAGAGAATGTAAAGAGGGAGGAGAGAATGTAAAGAGGGAGGAGAGAATGTAAAGAGGGAGAAGAGAATGTAAAGAGGGAGGAGAGAATATAAAGAGGATGTAAAGAGGGAGGAGAGAATGTAAAGAGGGAGGAGAGAATGTAAAGAGGATGTAAAGAGGGAGGAGAGAATGAATGTAAAGAGGGAGGAGAGAATGTAAAGAGGGAGGAGAGAATGTAAAGAGGGAGAAGAGAATGTAAAGAGGGAGGAGAGAATGTAAAGAGGGAGGAGATAATATAAAGAGGATGTAAAGAGGGAGGAGAGAATTTAAAAAGGGAGGAGAGAATGTAAAGAGGATGTAAAGAGGGAGGAGAGAATGTAAAGAGGGGGGAAAGAATGTAAAGAGGGAGGAGAGAATGTAAAGGGGATGTGAAGAGGGAGGAGAGAATGTAAAGGGGATGTAAAGAGGGAGGAGAGAATGTAAAGGGGATGTGAAGAGGGAGGAGAGAATGTAAAGGGGATGTAAAGAGGGAGGAGAGAATGTAAAAGATGTAAAGAGGGAGGAGAATGTAAAGGGGATGTAAAGAGGGAGGAGAATATAAAGATGATGTAAAGAGGGAGGAGAGCTTTATGCTTGTTGAACTTGTTGGACAGCGCTGCACAGACGGCTGACTTGAGCAGTGCATGACGGTTAGAGCTTGTGTACGGCTTCAGACAGCGACGCCCCGTGACTGTGACGTATGGTCTCAGAGTACGGCGAGAGCGATTCGAGAGCAGGACTCAGCCAGAGCAGTTTCTCCAGAGCGACTCACGAGCTCTGATGACGACACAACTGATCCACGATTTGCCGAATCCACCGCACAAATCTGTTTTTTATAACAGTGAAAGCTCTTTTCATGTAGTCGCGATGTTATATTGTCATGGTTATCAAAATAAAACTGATACAATGTAGACCCCACTTCATTGGGATTTAGGCTTATGTTGAACTATATTCTTGTACAAACAGACGCTGTATTAAGCAGTACATGTATTGAATCAAAATGTCTCTGAAATATCGGTGTATTTGGCAAATAATGCATTTATTCCACTTCAGCTGTGGTAAAGTATGCAAACACAGCGCAAGCGTCACTACGGGAAGCAGAAAGAGTCAAACTCACGTCTCAGTTTTCAGCTCCTCCCGCCTCCACACGGCAACTCTCACCGATCGGTTACATCCAGCCACAGCCCATGTCCAACACAGCTAATGTAAAGGATGAAAGAGGGAGGAGTGAAGGTAAAGAGGGAGAAAATGGGGAGGAGTGAAGGTAAAGAGGATGGAAAAGAGGGAGGAGTGAAGGTAAACAGGTTGAAAAGAGGGAGGAGTGAAGGTAAACAGGTTGAAAAGAGGGAGGAGTAAAGGTAAAGAGGATGGAAAAGAGGGAGGATTGAAGGTAAAGAGGGAGAAAATGGGGGAGGAGTGAAGGTAAAGAGGATGGAAAAGAGGGAGGAGTGAAGGTAAAGAGGGAGAAAATGGGGGAGGAGTGAAGGTAAAGAGGATGGAAAAGAGGGAGGAGTGAAGGTAAAGAGGGAGAAAAGAGGGAGGAGTGAAGGTAAAGAGGATGGAAAAGAGGGAGGAGTGAAGGTAAAGAGGGAGAAAATGGGGGAGGAGTGAAGGTAAAGAGGATGGAAAAGAGGGAGGAGTGAAGGTAAAGAGGGAGAAAAGAGGGAGGAGTGAAGGTAAAGAGGATGGAAAAGAGGGAGGAGTGAAGGTAAAGAGGGAGAAAATGGGGGAGGAGTGAAGGTAAAGAGGATGGAAAAGAGGGAGGAGTGAAGGTAAAGAGGGAGAAAATGGGGAGGAGTGAAGGTAAAGAGGATGGAAAAGAGGGAGGAGTGAAGGTAAAGAGGTTGAAAAGAGGGAGGAGTGAAGGTAAAGAGGGAGGAGTGAAGGTAAAGGAGGAGGTAGAGATTTTGATGGGTGGATGGAGGAAATATCGAGGATGGTTGTGCACTGAGAATCATTCCCACCTCCAAGTTAATTGATTTTTCATTGTTCTTTTTTTTTTTTTTTATGTTTTTGAATTTCTGTCATTAACTGCAATGTGTACTTTCAACACAATGTGTTCAAGACTGTTAATATTAAAGAGTCATTTAATTGGAGTGTGTGTCACTCGAGTCCCCAAAGAGTCATTTAATCGGAGTGTGTGTGTCTCTCAAGTCCCCAAAGAGTCATTTACTTGGAGTGTGTGTCTCTCAAGTCCCGAAAGAGTCATTTAATCGGAGTGTGTGTGTCTCTCAAGTCCCCAAAGAGTCATTTAATCGGAGTGTGTGTGTCTCTCAAGTCCCCAAAGAGTCATTTAATCGGAGTGTGTGTGTGTGTGTGTGTGTCTCTCAAGTCCCCAAAGAGTCATTTAATCGGAGTGTGTGTGTCTCTCAAGTCCCCAAAGAATCATTTAATCGGAGTGTGTGTGTGTGTCTCTCAAGTCCCCAAAGAGTCATTTAATCGGAGTGTGTGTGTGTGTCTCTCAAGTCCCCAAAGAGTCATTTAATCGGAGTGTGTGTGTCTCTCAAGTCCCCAAAGAGTCATTTAATCGGAGTGTGTGTGTGTCTCTCAAGTCCCCAAAGAGTCATTTAATCGGAGTGTGTGTGTGTCTCTCAAGTCCCCAAAGAGTCATTTAATCGGAGTGTGTGTGTCTCTCAAGTCCCCAAAGAGTCATTTAATCGGAGTGTGTGTGTGTCTCTCAAGTCCCCAAAGAGTCATTTAATCGGAGTGTGTGTGTCTCTCAAGTCCCCAAAGAGTCATTTAATCGGAGTGTGTGTGTCTCTCAAGTCCCCAAAGAGTCATTTAATCGGAGTGTGTGTGTGTCTATCAAGTCCCCAAAGAGTCATTTAATTGAAGTGTGTGTTTTTTTTGTTTGTTTTTTGGACAATTACTACACTTTACAGAAGAACATGACTAATGTGTTAAAGCCCCAGTGAGTAGCCAAAGACTCAAGATGTTTTTGTGATAATGATTATTTTGCAGTCGATGCTAAATTAACTAGAGGGATGCAGGCCGTGGTCTTAGAAAAACTATTTAGGCTATATATATATATATTAGTTTGCGTGCCGTGTGCTCGGCTGCTTGCTGTGTTGTGATCGTAATTATACGATCACGCGAGAGAGAAAGTAGATGTGTGCAGTTTCAGCCGTCCTCCTCTGATTGTGATGTGATCGAAATAACAAACAAAACAATTTTGTAAAATGATATATGAATCATTTTTATTTTATCATATATCATTTTACAAAACTTTTTTGTGCATGTGCTCCCGCACACACAATTTCAGTCACAACACGCAGTCAGAGGATGCGCTGAAACATCAGCTCGCGATGCTGTTCCCTTCATTCATAACTCGGACTGAGAAGGATAGGCTATATTTGTGTAAATAGTTGTGCAACTGCGCAAACTTTATGAAGTTTAATGTTTGGGTTCCAGGGGAATTTATGACTGTTTCACCTTTTCAACCTCATCAAAGTTTCGTAATTAGTAAGTTCTGTGCTTTTTCTCTTTTTTTTCTTGTGTGCTGACTGATGAGGGGCCGATGTGCCTTGGTGAAACGGTGTTTGTACATGTAGCTTATTTTTTTAATTATCGTGGCAAGCAATCATAAAATACAGCATATTGCACAAAAAAAAAGCAATTTACTGAGAAACGGACCTCGGGTTTGGGTCGGGCTCAGGCTTAAAATATAACCGTAATGTTCGGGTCAGGTTAAATGATTTCGGGTACGGGCCGGGTTTGGGCTTAAGTTTAAAGCCTGTGCTGACCTCTACTTCAGGCACATAACTTGTAAAATTTCAGCAATTATTAAATGACTTCTGTAGAGCTGTTTTACAGTTGAAATAGAATTGAGCTGAATAATGACACTATTGTCTTCAGTTCCATCTTTGGTTCTCTCTGATAGTCAATCAATCAAATACAGTCAAATGAATAATATTTCTGAATGTTAATTGTCATTCCCCAACTGAGCAGTGAAGGACACTTCATCTCAAGCTACAAATCAGACAAAAATGTTGGCTACCCATTTTCTGTGATCTTGACGAAATAAAAATAAAAATAAAAAACTGTTTACTCACTAAATATATACCATCTCAACAAAGTCCTGATATTATACCTTTACCAGAATCTGTGTATCACCATGGTCCTCAAAGTATGACTTAACCAGAGTCTGTGTATCACCATGGTCCTCAAAGTATGACTTAACCAGAGTCTGTGTATCACCATGGTCCTCAAAGTATGACTTGATCAGAGTTTGTGTTTAATGTCCCCAAAATGGACATAAAAAATACTGTCCCTAAAGTGAAGGCAAAATGTCAGGTCTTTAAGGAAGACTTTTATTAATAAAATCAAGTGATAAGTGTGATGACAGCTTCTCCAGAAGTGCAGTCATGTCTTTCTTTTGTCTCTAGACCCTTCAGAAAGGGGTGTCCCTAAAGGTAGGGTTCCCAGTCATACGTCCTCACATTGTGGTTAAGTAGGTATGTGTGTGTGTGTGTGTGTGTGTGTGTGTGTGTGTACTACTATCCAGCATATATAAAATAATTTTCATTTTTATGTATTTTAGAGCAATCTTAACAGCTATAAATAAAAATGTTGCTGCTACATTATCAAGGTAATATTTTGATTCAAAATAAATGTGTCAGTGTCATATGTCTTCGTAAAGGGTGCAAAAACTTGCACATATGAGACTTTAAGACTCTTCAGAGTGCCCTTCATGTGCTCTTGACGACAGCCACTTTTGATTGGAACAGGTTCTATGACAGGTGGGGTGGTCTTGAAAATAAGAGGGTTCTGGTGATGTCATCTATAAAGAAAAGTAATTTCAGAGGTAAAGAAAGTTATTATATTTTGATAAATGATTACAAAGACCAACATTTTGACAGGAGTTTTGTCTCTCTCTCTCTCTCTCTCTCTCTCTCTCTCTCTCTCTCTCTGATCTTACAATACTCCTGTTTTCATTCTTCGTAGCCTGTGAGAGACTGACAGGCCTAACATTAGCGTTTGAACTCAGAAAACCCACTGAAGTGCACACTTGTGTCGTACGTATTTCAGTGACGTGACTGTTCTTGACATGCTAGTTGTCCACTGCAGTTTTTGAACATACAACACCTAATTTGCTCTCTGCCACTCTATTTCAAGTAGTCAATTTTTGTTATAGAATGTGTTTGTCAGTCTAACCTTACGTAAGAATAAACTTAACCATAATTAGCACTTAAAACAGGACGTCAATGTGTTTTTAGCTTTATTGTTAGCTTACAAAGAAAGAAAACTCAGCTTATGTGTATGCCTACTTCCATCCCCCCCCCCCCCCCCCCCCCATTTTTAGTCTTGCCCATCTTTCTGTAGTCGCTCTTGTTGGTTGGTCTCATTTTTAGTGCATTTCTTTTTTCTTCTTTTCTCATTTAATCGTTTGGTGCAGTGTTGCATTCTATTCTCTGAAGTCCGACAGATAGAGAAACTGACGTTCGGTTGCGGATGTTCACTCGTTCTGGCTCAATGAAGGGAACTGATCTGAGCAGAAGCTGAAAGCAACAATATTGATCTATTTGGCTTGTGGTTTTGTAAAGTATTTGTAGCTCTTTAAAGATACTAAACACCCTCACTGGTACTATAGGATGTGACACCAAACCGTGTTGTATGTACAGGGGAGAGAATGGAAACTCGAGTTTGTGTTGTGCAACTCAAAGTTTTTACTTGCATGGCACATAAATTACCAATTTTTTTTAAATGATGCATGGTATTGTGTATATATGGGGAGAAAATCATAGAATAATTTTTTTCTCCACAGGCTATTTAACATCACATACTGAGCATAAAATATTGTCAAAACTCTGTTCTTATTTGTGGATATTTTAAATTGTGAATTTGCCAATGAATAGATTTAGTCTTGTGGTAAATAAATAACATTCTATATAACAACCTTGAACTTGTGGCTGAGGTAAGAGTGTGTATGGTCGATATCTCAGCTCAACATTGTTTTCATGTTGATTCTACTGCTCTGAAAGTAGTGAAAGTGGAAAGTTCTCTAGATGCAGAACGAATAAACTTTCAAATGAACTTTGGATTTAAGTGCTAAGTTATTAAAGAAAGACCTTGATTGCAGTGATTGTGGGGTTATTTGCACCTTTTTCCTTTAGTATAAAAGCTGTAAGAACATGTTGAGTAAGACATGCATGTATGTTTGAACCGAGGGGAATATTCTGTCTCTAGTTAGCTTGCTGAGTTAAAATATATAAGAAAAAGCTTTTATCTTCCATTATCACAGACGGTGAATTCAAACTTGTGGAATAGTGTGCAGGGCTCTGCCTTAATGAATTGAGAATCATTCTTTGTTCAGTATGTTTTATCTGTACGGTTGTATCATGCCCTTTGATGACCTCATTCTGTAAATAAATATTGCATTTTATTTATTGAATTTATTCAAGAAATATGATATTTCCAGTGTAAAATGGTTATGAATGTTGTTTCATGCCGACTTAAAATTTCCGTTCCAAAGTCTCCAATCTTTTTTTCTCTCGAACACTCCTCATCTCTTGCATGAATCTGTCGTTAATTTTTTTTCCCTATCCATTTCTTCATCTCTCCGTGCAGTTGCTGAGCTGGCAAATCTCTCCTCAGCTTGTTACTGACTATATGCAGAATTCCCACAATTCTCCCTGTTGTGTTTTCAAGCTGACTGATTATAGCAGGTGGGCCAGTGGCTTCGCCATCTCCACGTTTAGATGAATGCACATTATAGAGATGTATCTGCATATTATAGAGATGTATCTTTGTACCACGTAGCCAATCTCATTTAGTTTTGTGTATCATTAGTCAAAGTGATGCAGATTAAAATCCTGCTACTGTGCAAATGAATGATTAAACACTCGGAGCTGTTCGAGTTCCATTTAAAGGACAACAGGGTCTTTTCATTGAAGCTCATTAGTTACGTTACAGGACACAAGCGGGTTTTACAGCTTTCGTCGGCTCCTGCGGAAAATAAAGTAAATAATGGATCAGGTGATGGTGGGCTGGTGGGCTGTGGTGGTTATAAACCCGGAGATTCTGTGTGAGCCCGGAGATTCGTTTTGCAGTATTACGCTTTTTGACCTTCCCACATGAAAGTGTCTAATAGCTGATTTACCTCCTGTATTATTTACCGCTAAATGGCTGCACAGACAAATCAGCTCGGAAGGCAATTAAACCTTCACATAGGCATGTATTCCCTCTCTCGCTGACCCAATCGCTTAATTGGGGGTCCATAATCACGCTCATTTCCTGTTCTCAGAAATACAATTACACCTGTGGCTCTGCCCTTTTAAACCAAGCCTGATCTCCACACGCATCACACCAACTCGATTCTTCTAATTTATCAACCGCGCAAGACAATAGGATTACACCCTGCTGAACATACTCACAGCCCGTTAATGATTCTTATGAAAATCATTTGCAGCTGAGATGAAGCTGTAAAAATGATTAAGGATTCTGCAAAAACTGAATTTTTGTAGAATTTAGATCGTTTTTTAATTTGCCTACAGCTGTGGTTTAGAAAGTGAGAGGTAGAGGTATTATAAGAAGGCCAAGGGAGGCAAGGCTAGCTCAGAGTGAATTTCCATTACATGCAGACTCGTATTGTCTATTCTCTAAATGCATCTTATTGATCTTATTGTGAATGATTCATACGTGCATGCTTTATTTATGTATTTATTTATTTATTTTTGAGCTCATAATTGTTCATCAAAAAGTCATAATTCAATTTTCCAGTGAAACAACAAACTTTTCTGTGGTGATGCTTGCCGGACTTCTCTAAACATTTAGTCTGCATGAACCCCTCCCCTTTCTTACAATCGACTGCAAACTCTGAGGTATGCCTCCATCCAATCAACAACTGATAGATAGAACCACATGTCCTACATTTTTTTCTTTTTTGATCATTTCACTCGGATGTAATTAAAAGATTCGGGAGAAAAGATCTGTCACTAGGCTACTTCTGTTGCATTGCGTAATCACAATCGTTGGAGAAGTTCTGTGAAAAGTCACACACGATTTGCATGTGACATTTAAACAGTTTGTTGACGATGGTTTATTTAGAGTGAAGAAATAATCCTTAATTTTGGGGAGAACAATCAATATCAATTGAGCAAAGAAGTACCAGGATTTATTGTATTTATTTTTCGATTTTTGAAAGCCATTGGCAATTGTAACTAACATGTTTATGTATTTTTCCACTAGTCAAAATCCCATTTAGTTTAATTTTCTTCACTGAAAAAGTAGGGATGTGACAGTGAGGACATTTTCCCACCGGTTAATCGATGTGTGACAACACCAGCAATACCGGTATCGTTTTTAAATCGCTTACGGTGCATGTCCACTGGCCCAGAGCAGAGCGAACATTTTCAATTAATTCCAATTGAACTTCCATTGGAATGAACTGAAAATGCTCGCTCTGCTCCGCTCGGTTCTCGCCAGTGGACAATCACAGGACACGCACCATTATAATTCGGGGGCGGCAATTGCTTTAATGGTGGGTTCATTATTATTCTTGATGAAAACAGCCAAACCACAAAAACAGTAAAATGTCAAACAGTCCTGCTGCTGATCTGTGCTGCGGCTCTAACAAACGCGTTCAGTTTTCAATTGTAGTGTCTGTTCTCTAACTAAACGAAATTAATTTTATTACAATAAAAAATCTAAACAACGGTGGGTGCGTGATGTAACTGGTGTTGCGGCTGATCACAGTGTAACACCAGTAACACAGACTATCGCAGCAAGCCTGCTGAAGAGGCTTACTTGTCTTTATTTTTTTAAGTAAAATGCTGTTAATATTTTTATGGCCGATTTTTAAATAAATAATTAAATAGAAAATAGAAAAAATGTAGTCACTTTTAAAATGTATAAATTCATAGATTTTTTTTTTTTTAAGTAACATTCCCCAAAGCTGCCTTTCAGTAGTACAGTGTTCAGTTCGACACATTTTAGATATGGTGACAACCTACTATAAAATCATAGATTTGTGTTAATTTTTGTTAATTTTCTGCCTTACACATGTAAATGTCATTCTAGAAATATTCAATGAAGGAGGGAAGAATTCTTCAGGTGTACTGTATTATCAAGTATGCACCTGGCTCTGGTTCTCATAGGTGGAGAAGGTCCAAGGTTGCAGGACCAGGTGGTCTGAACGAGTGACACAGTAATGGATTCATGGCAACTGTGGCACAGTAAGCAGCAGGTGCAGCTCATCACCAGTAGTGCCAGTGTTATTGCATTTCTGCTTCCATCCTCTCAGGCACACATTGCTGTTGTGAAGCTGAACGTGGGCCATTGGTAGAAGGAAGGACCGTGGTGGCTGAATCCCAATTTGCATATAATCCTTCCTATATAGTATGAGAGAGTCGGATTAGTACACCTCAACTGATTCACCAGTACCTACGTTTTGGGTGGGGGTGGGGGTGGGGGTGGGGGGGGGGGGGGGGTGGGGGGGGGGTCTTAGAAACATTCAAATGGCCTCAAAACATACATGGTTGCTATTTAGCAAGATGCTAGCAATTACACATGCAAATTGTATGCGACTTAAGGAGGCTGTGGTATGTTTTCGTATTACTAGACACTAAAAAGTACTTTCTCTTTGCTAGCAAAGTACTTCCTTTTAGTGCATAGTAAAAGTATGCAAAATTGTATTCATATGATGACTGGAGGGTGTGAATCTCCTCCGTCACACCGGCCATGTGTGAAATGGCTTTCTTCAGAATTGGGCTCCTGGACATCAGAAGATCTAGTGCACAGAGTCTGACGGGCCAGAAGGAGAGTAGAAATAAGAAGATTAGAAGACAGAATGACAGAGAAACATCTGTGGTGAGGGAGAATGAGTGGAGGAAGGATGTCTGAGGACAGGTCGGGCATAACTCTGTGTGTGGTGAGGGATATAAACCGTCCTGAAGCCAGGTTTCTGTGGGCCTGAGGGATGCGGGGAGAGCTTGTGTTCTGATAGGATGTGATAACTACCGTATATCAACCACTACTGGATCAATACTACAGCACTACTGCACATACAAACACCCGGTGCTGCCACGTACACACCATAAAACATTGAACAGCACAGACGCTAGCGAGTGATCAATCTCATAGGTCTATCATGACATGAGCGATCAATATCACCCAATACCTTAAAACAATCTACACTGCGTTTTAAATCAAAATAGACATTTTTTCAAGCCCATAATCCAATAGGTTGGTTACTCAAACATACATAATGTCTTTTAATGAAGGCTATTGTAAACATTATAATTATTTCACTTTATTTAAAGAAGAAAATCAGGATTTTACATAATGTTTTAGGCCTAAACCACCGCAGTGAACAAGCATAAGATGGTAATGGAATGGAAAGGGAAAAAACACTATATACACAAATAAAAACACACTATAACAAGTTAGATTGTTTAGGAGTATCTGGTCTTGCACAGGCAAACTTTAGACTATTGTCATGTGTTCTGGTTCAAATTCCAGATTATGCTGGCCAAGAACGCCTACTTAGACAATATAGTGCTTTATTTATTATTTTCCTGATGCAAAATAGTTACACTATTACTGCCCACAAAAAAGCAGACGCTAAACAGAAGTTTATTTAAACGTGATGTTTGAGAACATTTTATAGTAATCATGGCTGCAGTGATTCATTACACGATGGAGGAAAATATTATAAATGGGCATATCGGACGGCCATGCAGTTAATTGCTCTTTTTAAGATTTCAATGAGTCGATCGAGGTGCCTATACCACTATACCAGTGGTTTAATGATGTATTAATTGTGTTAATCGACTGAATCTTCTACATAGAACTCATAAATAGTCATGTAAGTTTCCCTTCAGCACAAATTTTTCGATCTGTTTCTGACATTACATGATTTTCATAATCATTAAAAAATTTGGGAGGTAAAACAAGCAATTGTTAGTGAAAGATGTACCTAGATCGCAGTGGTGAAGCAATGGGTAACGCTTCCTTTTACAGTACAGTACTTACGTGTACTTACAGTGTACTTTCCTAGAAAGTACTGGCTAATATAAGCTAAGTACATGGGTTAGGGGTAGGTTCAGGGTTAATAACTAGTTATTACCCAGTAATTGTAATTACTATAATAAGTACATAGTATGTACATGGGTAACAGGACTGTTAACTGCTACTTACTACTTAGCTACAGTAACTAATATTGTAACTTTTTTAAGTCAGTTACATAACAACGCAGATTGGTCTAATTTGATACTGAACAGTACGACTGATTAATTATCCTTAACTAACTGCTCGTTGGTCATTCTTGTTAAGAGACTGTCTTAACATAATGGCTATGTTTATGCAACTGACCCCAGGTCTTCCTTTTTCCTGATGTGAAGAACATTTGAATAATCCAATTAACCTTTTTTTTCCACTAAAAATTTCCATGAATGTTTGCTGTGAATTTTTCTCTCTCCATGGAACCATAGATGCCAATAAAGAACCTTTCTTTTTAAGAGATGTCTTACAATATCTGAATATGTGTAGTGATGTTACATATCAGTTCAGATAACTTTGTTTAATGTCAGTGAAGCAATCTTTATTGGACTTTTATATTGGAGATGCAACCTTAGAGCAGCTTGGGCAAGATCGTTTTTTGGTTATGTAAAATGGTAATAGTTATTTGTATTAAATATAAAATTCTTAAAATAAATGTGCTTGCAGTCTATTGTGGCAAATTGGAAGAATTAGACGTGTGTCACCATGGTGGGTATATCTACAATTTATAATTGGTTCTAGAATGACATTAGTCAAATACTTCCATCTCAAAGTGGTGGTAAACAAATAGGAGTTTACCCCTACAGGTAAATATTTCATTTGCTATGCTAATGCTAAAGTCATCAAAGCAGACTAGTCTGAATGGAAATGGTGTGGATGCAAGCACAGAGAGCAAGGAATAGGAAACCAAGTTTAAATGGGAAGCCCTCTGTGCTTAATTGCCTGGAGGAAAAGGGAAAGCAGAGGGAAATTACAGTGTTCCGTTATTGCGGCCCATATGGACAGACGTGTAGCTGTCAGGAACCAGTGAGGTGTGTGTGACGCTACACTGACGGACTGCCTCTCTGACAGCCTAATCTCCATCAACCTGTCTGTCTGCTGTCACACCTCCACTGGAGCTCTCTCCCTTTTATTTTTATCTCACATTCTTCTTTCCCACCTTTCTTACTGCTGCTCTACCTTTTGCGCACAATCCACTCTGTATCACACTTTTCGTTTTCTTGCTTTTGACCTTTTTTTGTGTAGTTCCGTAGTGCCTTCCTAAGAATAAGTTTAAGTTTTAGAAAAACTGCTGATGTACACTGTCTTTCATTCTCATGTTGAGCCCAAATAAACAACTATCATTTGGGATCCGTTGGGTCCCGATTCCCCTATCAAGATGAAGCGTTCAGTCTACCACTGAACTTCACTGAAATTGAATATTGATTTGCATGGTACAAACAGTTTTGTTTTTGTACTGTACTGTGCCTTACTGACAGATGTACATGAATTGTGCTGTTGAATATGAATTAGTCTAAGAGGAAAGATCCAGAACTTGATCAACGATTCTCATTGTGATGATAAAGACCTCTGTTTATGCAAAATGCATTTGCACACTGCATGATGGGCTACTTATATGGCATTTAGGATAAGTTTCAATTTATCGCTTTTTCAATTTATTTTCTCCATTAAGGCAGTGTCTTCAACGAGGGGGAAATGAAACCTTAATTCATATCTAGGGGCTCTAATTTGTCTAAGTACACAAAATCTTAGGAAAAGCTAGCCAAAGTCGGGCCACCGTTTAATGAGAAAATTGTTGTTTTGCATTTCGGTCCTTCGGCAAGTAGTGAACTTTTTTTTCTTGATCATGTCTATAAATTGAAACATAACTCAGCGAATACTTGTCACACATACAGTATGTGAGCAATATATCTTTATAAACATTTAAGTGTGTCCTTTTAAATTATCTAATTCAAAATGAAAACAAATGTTCTCTGTTTAAGTCATTTGTATGAAACCGACAAGATGTCCAGTTTCTCAAGCGAGAGCTCATTAGCTCTAATGTCACCACACCCACGCGTCCAAAAGAGATTCACACACAAATAGTCCATGTGAAGGAACGCAAACCTGTAAACGCCCTCATTACCACCAAACTTCATCATTCCTCTGATTTTCATTTAGTTTGGAAGACACGCTGTGATTTGAAGGTAAGAAATGTATTCTGAATTATATTAGTTAGTGTTATTGTTGCATAAACTTCACAGTTGAACTGTTGCTTGACTAAAATGTATGAAATCGATGGAAAAATATGAACTATAGACAGGTAGGCAACCTTTAAATGCTAAATAAGTATAACACGAGAATGTTTTTATGTTCTTTAATATAAAACATAGCATGATATAAAAGTAGGCTAGTATGAGAGTTTACACTAACATGATGAATATAATAATATAGACCGGCGTTTACTATGAAATACTGTGTCCGTGGATATCTGCTCAAACATAGATGTTTATTATAATATGGTAACAATGTTTCAAGTAGCGGCTCGATCGCTTCAGTAAATGTTATCTGCACGCGCTGTGAGTTTGGGTCACTCGCGCTGTGCATTTGAAAAGCAAAATGCGCCAAACATTAGGATATGTTTTTACTCCAATCTCATTTCATAACGTCTGAAAACATTTGAAGTAACATATGATAATCCATATTTTTCTCTAGTGTAGTGTAGGCTACTGAAGCCTGAATTTCTTCCCCCCAAAAAATTGTTTTCTGGTATGTAAAAATTATTAGTATTGTTATTATTATGTTATACATAGATACATATATATACACATAATACAGCCATACAAATATATGCCTACAAGGCACAACAAACCTGGTGTTCTTTATATATATATAAGAACACCAGGTTTGTTGTGAACATGCTGATATCAGGAGCTGGAGCAATATATATATATATATATATATATATATATATATATATATATATATATATATATATATAGTGAATTTTAAATCGTAATATTAACCAGAAAAATCACAATTAGATTTTCTTCCCCAAATCGTGCAGCCTTGCTTCTGATATCAGCATGTTCACAGTTGTTTTTTTACAGGGACCAGATGCTTCCGATGATTCCTGCTGACTTAAACATTCACATGAGACTCCGTACACGAACATGGTAAAATTAAAAAGCAAACTCCTTGGAAATGAAAGGTATGTTAAATGGTAACTGTTTTAGGAATGGCACAGAGGTGTGTGACTGTTCGAGTCTCTCTGTTTAGATCATTGTGTTTAATAATGTGCCTTTTTGACCTTCGTTGTGTATCTTTGGATTATGTTGTGTTGTAAACAAATCCAAACAATCAAAAAGCCATTCTAAACTATCCTCATTCTTTGTTCTGGTCCCCTCACAGTCCCACCTGATAGGGCCATTATGGGAGGGTCTTTGTCTTCCCGGGCCAGGTGTGAAACATATCAATATTCATGATGATTCAATATTCACGCCTCCTCGCATAAATCTTACAACTTTTAAATCAATATATTGTTTGTGGGCAGGGTTAGGGCAGGATGATTTTCACATAGTTTTGAAGCTAAAATTCTAGGCTACGTGATACAATTTTCAAAAGTCTTGTGAACAAATAATCAATATGGGTTATATGGCCTTATTTTAGTGACACATTTTCTTTTCACAACGTACGTACATTTTTTACGTACATGCTGCTTGCATATTTTTGTAGCAGAGTTTGTGCTGAATACAGTGTACAAGAATTCTGTTACTTGTAACTGAAACGTTACAAGTAACAGAAATAAGGAACATTTTTCCCCCGTCTTTTTCTCAAGCTTCTAGTGGATGTGTGAAAAGCGCTGACTTTTCCAAAACATTTCATTTGTCCCCTGGCGACTAAGAGGTAGTTCAAAATTGCTGATGTTTTTAAGGTTCATATTATGGCTTTCAAGTTGGACAAAGAGTTTATGTCGGCATAACCACCTGCAAAATTACAGACAAACACTCCTTTTACAGTTGCATCTAGCCATCCATTAGTGTACATGCTTAATATTTTCCACAGTGATAAATAGACTGCATTCTGGAACAATAAATAACCAACTGGAGGGCAAGAATAGCAAGCCAACATGACAATCTTAGCATAATTCTGTGTCCTGCGGTGCATGTTAACATCTTTTTACTTAAGCGTATCCTAAACGCTAATCATCTCACAGCTCTGAAGAGATTCATGCAAAATGCAGTGTTTTTTTGTTTTGTTTTAGAAATTCAGGAGATTTTAATGGAACAAGTGTTCCAGATATGGTGGATTGTGTAGAGATTACATCTTATAAATTGCTACATTGTAGTTAAATTGGCTAACTAAAAATAAGCTAATTGAATTCTCCCTGTCTCTGTTTCCTTTCTTAATTCAAAAGTGTTAAGATTTATCTTGCCTATGCTTCACTGATTCCAGCCTGATATTTAAATTAATCTCACTAAAGCCAGCAAATTAAATAAACTTTAGCTATAACCAATCATGTGTTTAATGGCCCTTCACAGTCTTAGCCAAACGCTATACTGCATGGTCAGACATTTATTGGTTAATATTCATTGTATTGCCTGGCGGCTACACTTCACTTGCCATAGAGTTAAGCTGCAGTCACAAAATTACTCCGGACCCGGCTATGCAACAGGATATGATGTCAGAGTCTAGTGCATAAAAATGTTTTATCCACTCCACGTTCACAGAACACTACAAGGCATCCAGGTTGTTTGAATGCAGCAAGTTTGTTGTATTGCTCTTTGTATTGCATTGTCTTGGGTCAGGGTTCATCAAAATATTGAGTTTTCGCTCTCTGATGTTAATGTGCATATGAGTTTTGAATCATTTTCGCTTTAAGTGTGCCCTTCAAAATTCAGAATGGGGTGTAAATTCCGATGTTATTCCTGAATTTGAATTGAGGTACAATAGTAAATAGGATGCATAATAGCAATTTGAATGCAAGCAAATATGCTAAATGTTTACGTATAATACAAATTCGTTTTCTAAACCATGAAATCAAAGTTTGTCAACAAAACTTGGAATGTTCACTTGACAAATCATTAAACCAATTTAATGTATCAAATTGTATTAAAATGATGCATTTTTAATCAAAAGTGAAAGTAAAGACTTTTACATTATATATATATATATATATATATATGGTTACACAACGGTTTTAAAATCAGTTAATAAGAAATGTCTCTTGAGCACCAAATCAGCATATTATGACACTGAAATCAGCATATATTTGACACTGAATACTGGAGTAGTGGCTGCTAAAAATTCATTGCCATAACAGGAATAACATTTGTAAGTAAAATATATTAAAGGTGCTAAATGTAACTTTTCTTCTAAAATGAATCCTTTTTTATTGCCTGTGTGTGAAGGGGTTGTAATCACACATTACAATGATCCACTTTTTCGGGTTTTGCTATTACTTCTGAAGGCCGGTATTCCTATTTCTATGTGAAGTGTCCGGGTCGGATTTTCTGCGAAATCCATTGGATGTGACGTGCATGCGCGCTCCCAAGCCTCTCTCCTTTTTATATACAGTCTATGTGACGGCACTGCAGCTAACGACAAGAGTCTGATAACACCCAAAAACGACCTGCCTCCAGCACAATACACACTCCAACACAAACTCCACATAAATATAAAAAACAAAACAAAAATGTATCAGCTGAAGCTCGTCAGGCCAAACGTGAATCGGATCGACTTAGGACGAAAACACGGATCAACATCGGCAGAGCGTTTGAATTATGGAGAGACCTCCGCTACTTTTATTGTGATAAATTACAAGTTTTCAGATGCTGAAATAAATAATGGTAAACTGTAATGCAAGGTAAACTACAACATACATGAGACATGAAATGAATACAAAAGACTGTTCCAGGATAACAAAAAGTAGGTGCTTTAGGATGTAACTTTTATTTTATGTACTACACTCAAAACTTACTTAATTTAATTATGGACAGTGGTTCCACACAAGCAAATTGCGTTTTATTAACATTAATGGGATTTTTTGAATCTATGTAAGCTCCTTGTGTTGTGACAACACAACTGAATGAGTCCAAACAAATCAATGGAATTGCTTCCCTGTAACTTAAACCAGTTAAGTTTAGTGAACATGCTTTAGTTTATTTAAATCTTCACTGACAAATAAAAGTATGTAGGATTTACATAATTTCTCAATTGAAATTCTATACTATAGCATGCTATTAGCATATAATAGCACTTATTAACATATTAATATTATGCTAAGATGTATGCTCTTTCAGCAACAAGAGTTATATTTTATTAATCAGTCCACATCCTAACCAAATGCTCCACTCTTCTCCACAATGGTAACCCACTGTAATTTAAATGGTTCTAATAATTGCAATGTAATTGAACATTAAACACAATTACACACTATAAAGTCTTCCCCTTTCCCCATTTTCTCAAAAACACATAAAATAACACTAAATTTCAACATTTATTCTCTCTTAATTCAGCTATATGCAAAGCATGCTGGGAACTAACAAGCACCGCCCAGTTTAAGTTAATGCAACACAAATCATTCATGTAATCCAACACAAACGGATTAACCCTAATAAGGTCTTTGTTTCCTGTTTACACTAGTGGTCTTTGGGGTCTATACGACCCCAACAATAATAGAGTAATTGTACAAAAAAATATAAATTTTTAATCATACAAATAATATATCATTTTTTTTGTTTACTTCTCATCTATTCATTAATGCTGTGTTTTGGGAGATATGAAGTACTTTTATACCCATTTACCACACAATTCCTCAACTACACCATTAGCTTGCATATGAAATATTACATTTTTATGAAAAAATCACTTAAATGATGATTTAAATTAAATTTAATTTGTTTCTGGATATTGATCTAGGTGTTAGGTGTAGAAGTATGCCATCTGCTGGTTAGAGATAAACCTAAAATTATTACAGTTTAAGAAAGAAATAGTTTTGACCAGCAGAGGCAATAGAGAGCCATTCATTTTACTGGATGTGGCCAACTGCTCGTATCACAACGTTTGTGATACATTTTGTGAATTTATATATATAAAAACATTAGAAAAGACATTTAAAATAAATATTCTTTCAAATAGTAGATTTTTTTAAAGTTTTTGATGCATTTTGAGATGCCTATTTTTACAAAATGCCACAGAAATTTGACAGAAAAATGCCACATAAGACGCACCTAAAGGACAAGACTTGGAGTCAGATTGTAGTTAATAAATAATAATAATTAACTTTAGAATGCAAAAGAAATGAAATAAATATGTAAATAAAACCAACAGCAATATGCAAAAATGAACAGTAGTGAAGAGTGAACATCGAATAACAATAAAAAAAATTTACAATCACATTCTGAACACTGAACATAAAAGCAATAACAAGCTACATGTAACTAAACTATATGTAAAACACATGGTAAAACAATCAGTCCACACACATCTGGCACAAGAACACTGTGTGAGTAGAACAAATGGCTCTTTTGCAGTTTTTCCAGCACATAGCAGTGTCTCGAGGAGAGTGTACCTCTTTGCCATACTGCCAGCACAGAATGAACTGTGTGCAGGACACCAAAGACCCTCGTGTATAGCTTTTGCTTGGGAACAATTTCTTTATTTTCAAAACACAGTTCCAGCTCTTACATCTCAACGTAAACTTTCTAAAGTGGAAAAGGTCCGTTGTATTTGATCTCTGTCTCATCTCTCTCTTGCTCTCTCTGCGTGTGAGTGTGCATTAGGTCTCACTCATACGTGTTCTGCATGTGTGGCTGATTCATTAGCCAAATTTGATACAAATTATCTCTGTCTGTGCGTGTGTGTGCGTGTGCGTGTGTGTGTGTGTGTCTGTGTGTGTGTGTGTGTGAGAGAGAGAGAGAGAGAGAGAGAGAGAGAGAGAGAGAGAGAGCGCGTTTGTGTGTGTGTGAGAGAGAGAATGCATATGTCTGTGTGTGTGTGAGAGGGAGAGAATGTGTGTGTGTGTGTGTGTGTGTGTGTGTGTGTGTGTGTGTGTGTGTGTGTGTGTGTGTGTGTGTGTGTGCGCGTGCGTGTGTCTGTGTGCAATGTGCATGCATTAGGTCTCACCCTTTTATATATTTGTTCTGCATGTGTGCCAGATTCTATAAAAATGCTCTCTGTGGGAGTCATACATGTGTGTGTTTGTGTGTGTGTGAGTGAGCATGTCTTTTCTACATCTCATTTATCCTCTAGTACTAGGCCTTCATTTCTGTGTGAAAATTTTCAGATTTATGCTGGATTTATTGACTCTTTTTGACACATGAAGAAATTTCTTTCTTTTTTTTTCGCATTTCCCATTCATTTCAATGTGGGGTCATATTGACCCCGAAGACCAGATTTGTAAAAAAAAAATTTACATACCTATAGAACAACCGAATCAAGCCCAGTTCCCTTTCGAGAGGTTCCTCTTATTGCGTAAGTAGCTTACGCTATGGGAAAACTCCTTTTCTCGAGAAATATTGAAGTCTTTATGTAAAACGCATTGCAGCTGCACAGCATACAGCAATGAGCGAGGCAGCTCGGTCATTGGCTGTGCTGCGGCAACTGCACGAACCTATGACGGGGCGACTCTGAACCCGCTTCCAATGAGTGGCTTCGCGCCCACGCGCGTCAGAGCCCGCCAAGATGGGCGTGGCCAAGGGCTATATATTGGGCGCCCCGTCGTCTGAGTTCTTTAGATTTAATCTCCTTCAGCAAAGAACCTTCTCTTCGCTGGATCCTCCGGATTTGTTGGAGTCTTTTCGCCGCCGCCGTCGACAAGCCTACAGCAGGACTGCTTCGAGGACGCCGCCGCCTTCAGCCGCCTTCGATCGCCCTTCTGCTAAGCCATCCGGCGCGCATCATCTAATATCCTTTCAAAAGCTTTCAGTGTTCGCCCCCGCGACACTTTCTAAAAGAGCAAATTTAACAAGGCGTTGTTTCAAATGCCTTCCTGCGCCTCGTGTCGAGGCCCTCTTCAGGACGGGGATCGTCACATCATTTGCGCCCGCTGCCTGGGACCGGACCACGCAGAGGCTGCCCTTACTCGAGGCGGATGTCCCGAGTGTGACGCCCTGGGCCTCACCGAGCTGCGCGCTCGCTTCGCCGTTTTCACCGCGAAAGAGCCCACCTCTTCCGTGCTGCCATCTCCTCTGGTCGAGCCGCGCAAGAAAAAGCGCCGCTCACAGAGGCCGCCGGAGCACGCGGTTTGCAGTGATGTCACGCCGGGCCAATCCCCGCGTGCTTCACCACCACCCAAAGACTCCCCGCCGCCAGTCCAGTTCACACAGGCGGACCAGCACCCCTCCAGCGGAGCGATGGGGCTCGTCTCGTTTGGCGCGTCAGGGGATGACGATGACAAGGATGACAGTTTTTCCGGTGACGCTGCATCCGACGACAGGCCGGGTTCGTCGTTCGACCCCGCGCCATCGACATTAGCGGGCACGAGCGCGGGCTCCAGCATGGACTCGGAGATCGTCCGCATCCTGTCTAAGGCCGTGGAAGACCTCGGGCTCGATTGGTCTTCCCCGGAAGAACCCGCCCGCAGCCGACTGGACGAGTGGTTCCTGCAGGGGCGCCGACAGGCCCCTCGGCAAAGGCCCTCCCCCTTCTTCCCGGAAGTTCACGACGAACTCACGAAGTCGTGGAAAGCCCCGCACTCCGCTCGCCTGAAGCCTTCTTTTTCTTTGTCGCTCTCCTCTGTGGACGGCGCGAAAGAAAGAGGCTATGAGGGGACTCCGCCCCTCGAGGAGGCTGTGGCCAATCATCTGTGTCCACCCTCCAACGCTGGATGGAAAGCTAAAGCTTCTCATCCCTCGAAGCCTTGCCGGTCTACGTCAGCTCTCGCTGGTCGCGCATACGCCGCCGCCGGCCAAGCTGCATCAGCGCTTCACTCTATGGCTGTCCTCCAGGTGTTTCAAGCTAAACTTCTCCGCAGTATGGACGAGTCTGGACCCGATCCTGAGGCATTTAAGGACCTACGCAGCGCCACTGACATAGCGCTGCGAGCTACAAAAGCCACCGCCCAATCCATCGGCCGTGCTATGGCTAACCTGACTGTCCTTGAGCGCCATCTGTGGCTGACGCTAACAGAAATGAAGGATGCAGATAAGGCGCCATTTCTCGACGCGCCTATCTCACAAAGCGGCCTGTTTGGACCAGCGGTGAAGGAGTTCGCCGAGCGCTTCACCGAAGCCCGTAAGGACTCGCAGGCTATGCGTCACTTCCTGCCCAAGCGATCTAGCTCATCGCAGAGCCGCCAAAGGCCGCCTCAGCAGCAGCGAGCTAAGACGGCGCCTCCCGTCTCTCAGCCCAGACCTGAAACGGATTTTCGACGCCGCTCGCGCTCTGCCAACAGGATGCAACCGCCCGAGCGACGGGGACTTCGGCCCAAGATTGTGCTGAACCCAGAGCCTCGTAAGTCCTCCTAGCTACAGGGAGAAAAAGGGGGAGCGCGTGTCTCGCAAGAGCCGGACCGTTCTCTCCAAAACATTTAAAGCATTACCCAGTCCCCTTACAGGCGGCTGGAAATGTCTATACAGCAGCCAATGTGCCAGCCACACAGCTCGCCCACCTCCACACAAACGCCGTTTTTACGGCGACACACAGAAATCACATAAAGAGCTATTTTCTGCCTGTGTCATTAAAGGGTCACATATCAAAAACTGTCAACGCAGTGCCAAATGTTTTCCCAGTTCAAGCTGGACGCCCCATAAAAGTAGATTGTGTGCCAACTGTCACGTATGCACCACTACACATAAGCACTGTTCCCACAGTTATAAACACTTCCCCAGTAAAAGCGGGAAGTTTTATAAGAGTGGCGCGTGTGCCCGCTGTTATGCATGCACCCCAACTCACAAACACTGTTTATATGACCAAAAACCTCCCGCCACGAGCGGGAAGTTTTATGAAAGTGGCGCGTGTGCCTACCACAGTTTATGCACCCCCACCCATACGCACTGCCCATACAGTGTTAAACATTTCCCCATCTCACTCTGTGAGTATTACGGCGAGCGTGCCTGTAATCTCACACGCACCCCTGCACTCGGCATTCAACAAAGCTGCTCAGCGCGCGCCCGCGCCGCTGAGAGCTGTAAGCTCGACATTAGCACAGAGCGATTCGCTGGCGGGAGCCATACGTCACTGCGACACGCCCCCAGCCAGCATTCAGCCCATATCTGTGCGAGCGAAAGCTTGGGAAAATGTCCCCGACATGCCGAAATGGGTTTTGAACATAATAAAACACGGTTACTCGCTTCAATTCGCTCGCAGACCGCCCCGCTTCACAGCAGTGGTCGAGACGAAAGTGAGAAAAGATGTTTCACATGTTCTACGCACCGAGATGCTCAAACTGATAAAGAAAGGCACTATAGAGACAGTCCCTCCCTCTATGAGCGAGGCAGGTTTTTACAGCCGCTATTTTCTCGTCCCGAAAAAGGATGGCGGTCTCCGCCCCATTCTAGATCTCAGACATCTGAACAAAGCTTTAATGATTCGCTCGTTCAGAATGTTAACAACCAAACATATCCTCGCGCAAGTTCGCCCAGGGGATTGGTTTCTATCAGTGGATCTGAAAGACGCTTACTTTCACATTCCGATAGCGCCTCATCACAGGCCTTTTCTGAGATTCGCTTTCGAGGGACAGTCATACCAGTACACAGTACTACCATTCGGCCTGTCACTGGCACCCCGTACATTTACGAAATGTATGGATGCAGCACTTTCCCCCCTGAGACAGCGGGGAGTGCGAATACTAAATTATCTCGACGATTGGCTAATCCTAGCACAATCAGAGAGCCAGTTAGTGACACACAGGTCTTGGATTATCAGTCATCTAGATCGCCTGGGTCTAAGAATCAATTTTGCAAAGAGCATGCTATCCCCCAGCCAGAATATTTCTTTTCTGGGAATAGTGCTAGACTCAGTGCAGATGACGGCGCGCCTCTCGTCAGAGCGCGCGCTCACTATCCGGCGCCTTGCAACATCGTTCAGAGCGGGTGCGCGCGCCCCCGTCAAGCGATTTCAAAGGATGCTCGGTCTCATGGCCTCAGCATCAGCTGTACTCCAGCTAGGATTGTTGCACATGCGTCCTCTCCAACGCTGGCTCAAAAGCCGTGTCCCCACTCATGCGTGGCGCTCGGGCCACTTTTTAATCAGAGCGAATCACGGCTGCATAAAAGCCCTGACGCCCTGGAAAGCTGTCGACTGGTATCAGTCCGGCATGAGTTTGGGCGTGAACACAAGGAGAAAAATGATCACGACAGATGCCTCCAAAATAGGCTGGGGGGCCCTTTACGAGGGCAGGCCTGTCTCCGGCTTGTGGTCAAACCCGGAGAAGCGCCTACATATAAACTGTTTGGAATTGAAAGCGGTCGCTTTGGCTCTCAGAGCCCTGCTCCCGTACCTGAAGGACGAGCACGTTCTAGTCCGAACGAACAACATGACGGTAGTCTCGCATATAAATCGTCAGGGTGGACTCAGATCGAGCTCCCTGCACTCGATGGCCAGGGAGCTCCTCCTATGGTCCCAGCGCAACCTGCACTCGCTGAGAGCAGCGCATGTGCCAGGTGTTCTGAACCAGGGAGCGGACATGCTGTCCAGAGACAAGGTTCTCCCAGGTGAATGGTCTCTCCACCCCCTGACGATTCAGTGGTTATGGCAAACCTTTGGCAGAGCAGAGGTTGACCTCTTTGCCTCCAAGGAAAATGCGCACTGCCCTCTCTTCTTTTCAAAGAGCACAGACGCGCTCGCCCAAGTCTGGCCGAGCCGCCCGCTGTATGCCTTCCCTCCGGTCGCGATGCTACCTCAGGTCATCGGCCGGATCAGGGAGGAGAAATGTGCAGTGCTTCTGGTAGCCCCACTCTGGAAGAACCAGACGTGGTTTCCAGAACTGATGCAGATGATGCAATCTGCCCCATGGCCGATTCCACTGAGGCTAGACCTCCTCAGGCAGGCCAACGGGATGATCCTCCATCCCCGCCCCGATCTGTGGGCCCTCCATGCGTGGCCCCTCAATGGGTTCCCGGGAACCTCCCCAGTGGAGTGTTAAGAACCATCACTGAGGCGCGAGCGCCCTCTACGAGGCGCTTATATGCCCAGAAATGGAAGGTGTTCAGTGACTGGTGTAAATCCAGGAACCTGAACCCTGAGACATGCGAAGTACCGAGTGTGCTCGTTTTCTTACAAGAGCTGTTGGAGGCAGGCCGCACCCCCTCCACGCTCAAAGTATATGTGGCTGCCATAGCGGCATCGCACGACCCTGTGGAAGGACGCACACTAGGGAAAAACTACCTAGTCGTTCGTTTCCTGAGGGGCGCCAGGAGGATGAATCCCCCACGCCCCCCCTCGGTGCCGATCTGGGACCTGGCCACGGTCCTGGACGCACTCAAGCGTGCCCCGTTCGAACCCCTCCGAACTGTGCACCTTAAACAGCTCTCGCTCAAAACTGCTCTCTTGCTGGCTCTCGCCTCGGTCAAGAGAGTGGGCGACCTGAACGCGCTGTCATCAAGCGCTGCCTGCCTGGAGTTTGGACCTAACGACAGCAGGGTTGTCCTCAGGCCAAAACACGGGTATATTCCGAAGGTGCTCTCTACACCTTTCAGAGCACAGGTGATATCTTTGGCCGCGCTATCGTCTCCAGCAGACGAAAGCGACGCTGATTTACTCTGCCCGGTCAGGGCGCTCAGAGTATATTTGGAACGTTCTGCCCTGTTCAGACAGACAGAGCTATTGTTCGTATGCTTTGGCGGCCGCACCAAAGGTCTCGCTGTTTCAAAGCAAAGAATATCGTGCTGGATAGTGGATGCTATAGCGCTGGCTTATGAAGCCAAGGGCCTTCAGTGCCCCTTGGGCATCAGAGCTCACTCTACGAGAGGCATGGCCTCCTCGTGGGCGTGGTCGAGTGGGATACCCATTCAAGATATTTGTGCGGCAGCAGGCTGGGCCTCACCGTCAACATTTATCAGGTTTTATAACCTACAGGTCCCCTCATTGCACTCTAACATACTGTCGGTCTAACTATGCATAGGCTGGGGTGTGTACATGCTGAGCACTGTCTCCTCCCTCATAGAATCCGTCTCTGACTGATGTAGAGGATTTTTCATGCATGACAGTACATAAAAATGTGCTTGTGTGTTTCTCTGGACGCCCATTGGGCCGTTCCACGTTGTCCTTTATAAAGCCCGCCTTCGGCTGGCTCGTTGGATAATTGCTTTGCTTAAAGGCTCAGGCATCTGCCTTCGGCTTAATAGAGCGAAGTCAGCACGCACGGCGTTTTACATGGCGTTCCCATAGCGTAAGCTACTTACGCAATAAGAGGAACCTCTCGAAAGGGAACGACTCGGTTACTAACGTAACCTCGGTTCCCTGAGAAGAGGGAACGAGTATTGCGTAAGCTGCCGTGCTTGTGCTTGGTCAGTTTGCTTCAGTCGATTGAACCTAAAGAATTTAGACGACGGGGCGCCCAATATATAGCCCTTGGCCACGCCCATCTTGGCGGGCTCTGACGCGCGTGGGCGCGAAGCACGCTCATTGGAAGCGGGTTCAGAGTCGCCCCGTCATAGGTTCGTGCAGTTGCCGCAGCACAGCCAATGACCGAGCTGCCTCGCTCATTGCTGTATGCTGTGCAGCTGCAATGCGTTTTACATAAAGACTTCAATATTTCTCGAGAAAAGGAGTTTTCCCATAGCATAAGCTACTTACGCAATACTCGTTCCCTCTTCTCAGGGAACCGAGGTTACGTTAGTAACCGAGTCGTTTTTTTGTGTGTGTATATATAGATAATGTAGAAAAAGTCACAAAGTCTTATTCCACTGAGATGAAGGGAACCATTTTTTTTTATTAAGGAAAAGTCGATTGGGGTCATATAGACCCCAAGGACCAATTGAGGGTTAAGTAAACTTTCATTTTACATATTTAAGCAGATTGAACACAATCAAATTAAGTTTGGACAAAATGTAGCAATTGTGTTGCTTAAGCTCATTTGAAGCAATTTGAACAAGCAGCCAAAATATTTTTTTTTTCATTGCAATATATTTTAAGCATTCCAGGATAGACTTTCCGAAATACCCACAGAAATGAAAGACTTTGCCTTTAGATTAACTTTATATTTTCTCTGAGGCCATGCACCTTTCCACTTTCTTCACACGGCATCTTCATCCAATACGTTGGAAATAGTCACATCCAGGGTTTTTTGAATCGCGAAATTAAACTCTTTACATTAGTATAACCAATGATAATTAAGTATAGTTGAAAATTATACAGGTTAAGTTAATTAAACGCAATGCAATAGTGTTTTGGTGGAAAAGAAATATATGTGTGTTACTTTAACAAAACATATTTGGGTAAAAAGAACATTGCCACAAAACCATTTTTTTTTAGTGTAGATCTACTGTCTAACGTCACTCATCCCACTACTATCATGTTGTTTATAATTTTCAGACACGTTCAGTACAGTAATGTTACTTCCTACGAACTTACTGTTACACTGAAATTGTTCAGTCTAGTTCACTAACCGTTTTCGTTATCATATTATACATTCACCTATGTTGACATTGCTGATTGTGAAAGATACACGAATAGTTAGTGCTTATGCTAACACCACATGTCGGCTAAATGCGGTCAATGTAACGTTATCATGGTACGAGCATGGAGCACTAGTTCAACGTCAAGCTGATAAAAGTAGCCTATTGTAACGTTGCAGTGGGAGTTTACATGAGTTTCCAGCATGTTGTGTGATGCTTTCTCCGGTGTGTTGAAAGTCTCAGTGTGACCGGTACCATGAGTGCTCGCTCTTGTGTTCGAGCACGCGCAAGAGCACGAGGGCTCTTGTAAAAATTGGTTGCAATCTGAAACTTCACTGATAGAGGCCGCTAAAAAATACATGCACCTTTAACTTAAAGGTGGGGCATGTGATTTGGAAAACGACCGGCAGATTTTGAAAATATACAATACAAATGTTCCTACCTTCTTTCCTCCAACGCCGGCTCTGACTCCACCGATTCGAAGAACATGGACGCGCAATCATGCACGAGCGAAAACTCAGATGCGCGAGAGATTGTAATGACGATTTACTACTAATCATGGAACCGGCTTTACTGACGAGATGCGCATGCGTCACAAACTTTGAGTATGCGCACGATGGGGGTCACGCGCGCTGGGGGGAGGGGGGTGTGGTACAACCGTTTGATTGACGGACTTACTGTCCAATGATTCTGGTGGTCTTGGAAATGATTGGCTGGAGTTTTTCGAGTCCTGCCCGTTCCACAGATGATAAAATTGCTTAATTTTCATTTCAGTGCTTCTAACTCAGTCGCTGTAAGTGGGTTAGGAATAGGATTTCAAGTTATTTTGAAAAAAATGTACAAAAAAGAGAATCACATACCCCACCTTTAAACCGATTAGTTTAAACTCCAATCATATTTCGCAATATTACTGAATTTAATGTATCAAATAAATGTAGCCTTGCTGAGCATAAGATACTACTTCTAAAAAAAAAAAAAACATTTAAAAATCTTACCTCCCCCAAACTTTTGAACAGTAGTGGATTTTTCATTTCTTTGAATTACAATTCAGTAAATTCCTCTTCCTAACATTCCGATTCAAATTCCAGTTAAGCTTCCTGTGTGGTGCCAGTTCTTCGATCCTGAATTTGCAGATCCCTGGTTAGTGTCATTCTGACGGACAACAAAAAAGTTAGCTTATTTCAACAAATGTTTGGAGTATAAGCTTTAAAATCCACTAAATGCAAATCAGTGTTTGAAATCACTTCATATAAATACTACAATTAATTTTCTAAAAGTAACTGCCTTGTCCCACTTACCATTTGAACAGTTCTATCTAAATGCCAGCAAGAGTACCATTTCCCCGAGCCCTGAGAGGGCCTGGACCATTTGAACACTTCATGAACAATGGGAGCTCTCATCATACACATGTTGAGTCGATTCAACCAGACTGCTGCATCACAGAGGTCATGTTTCCCATCAGGGTGGTTCCTGTGCTCGGTGTCTCCACGACCTCAGGATTGAAAGGGATTGTGAAGAGGTCATGAGCAGTGAGCAAGAGCAGTGTGCGCTTCTAATCATATTTCTGAGAGGAGCAGCACGGTCACTGATCTACTGTCTAATCAGGGAGATTTTTGGAGTGGAATCTGTGGTCAAAACTCCCAGTGACCTCCACTTTCTCGAAATCCTTTGAGTGTTGAACCCTTAACCCTGTCCAGAATGAGCCAGAGTGCTTTGTAGGTGATATGGAACCTCGGTTGAATGCGATCCAGACATGCTGTGGGGTCTTCAAAAAATTTGAAATCTCTGTTGTTTCCTCTTGTGGCTCGATTGCTTGGTTGAAACCTGAGTTTGGTGCCAACACTCTTCCTCTGCCCCCGCAGGTCTCATTTCACTTTATTATTTGGTGTAGTATGTTTGCAACATCAAGTTTTTTACAACTTGTGTCTTAATAACAAGGAGAAGACTGAAGCAAAAACAGAAAGCATTATTTTATTCAGATTCTTCAGCTGTTTTTGTCCCTTTGGTTTTATTACCAAAAGTTAACACCATGACATTTACGTCACTAATGCACAAAGAATGCGAGCTGTGCTGCCTGCAGAAAGTAATTTCAGCAGAGACATGCAACAATGAGAAATGCAATATACTACAGGCCAATTAAAGGCCTGCATTAACAAGATAGTTCACTTTCAAAAAGGACACCAAATTGCATTCACACAAATTGCAAACCATACTAGATTCCACATAAATCGTACCTCAGATACCTACTTGTGTATGGTTTCTTTTTGCACAGTCAAACAGTTTTATTAGTATCATATCATTTACTGGTATCAGAGATTTTATTTGTATTCATTGGTAATTTAATCTTTTAAATTGTAACGAACTTGGCTCTATGAAATATTAACCAATAACAAATAACTGATTTTATTATTTAGTGTTTATTGGTTCATTTTTAATACTGGTTTGGTGCCGATCTAGTTGGTGAACCAGCATGGCCACCTTCAAAATTTGACTGTTGAGGCTGGTCTACCAAAAAAGTATTGCATGTTAAGCTATAGTTAAAGGAAGGGTAGGCAATTTCCGGAGCGAATAGCAATAGCAAGCTAGCTTTGAAAGCATAAGATCCCACCCACTTTAGAGCGTCTCCAAAGCCACCCCTTGAGAGAGACGGCGTTATGTCTCAAAGCACATAACATTACAATAATAATGAGCATAAACAACTTAAAGAGCACTGACCTGTACCGCAGATTCATTTCGCCGCTAATAGTTTTGCTACTGAAACATAAATTCGAGTCACAAACCGCTCCAAGTATAACATCACAGGTTTCCATCTCTTAAAAATGCAGTAGTTATGGCATGAGCTCAGCATAAGCTCGTTGTTTTGGTTCAGGAGGAACTGTAAAAGTTTTGGTGCTGTTTTGGTTGCGGTGCTCAGTGTTCAACTCTGCATAGCATGAAACACACTGATGACATGTGATGTCTGTGTGAGCAGGGTGCGTGGAGATATGACATACTTACGTTGACAGGCAGTAGGACATTGTACCATTACATTCCGACCGAATGCAATGATTGGGAAACATTTTATGGTTCTACACCTTCCGCAGACAATATATATACATACATTTAGACCACTTAGTGAGTGCTATCAGGATGTGCAGAGACTTTAAACCAGCATAACAAAAAATGTTTCTGGAACAAATCGTCTACCCTGCCTTGAATGATGGGGCACGCCATCATCCCATTCTGGGGAACTGCATTCAAAGCACATCATACACTTCACAGCTTTTAATGAAAACACATAATGATTGGTTTCAGTTATATATAATGCATAAAGTGTGGCAACCATCATTTATTATTTGTGAACCTTGATACATGTTCTTGTTAGGCACTGTATTAGTAGCAGAGCAGAGCACTGATAAAGCTGAGGAGAGAGTTAGCTGTGACTTTGCATCTTATCTGCTCTCTGCTACTAAGATGAGGGTTAACCCTCTTGGGACCAAGAACGCGCCCGCGCGTTTTGCTGTTTTTTTTTTCACATAGCAGCAACATAGACTTAAAATACTCCGTCATTTATGGTCATATAAATAAAATCAATACATGACTATAAACTATAGAGGGTCTTCTTTTTTTGTGTACACTCACATTAACATCAAAACCTTGTGTTTTTTAAAAATAAATAAAATAAACAGGGTGCGCTTTCAGCTCACTCTGTCTCCGCAAAAATCTTTCTGAAACATGTCTGGAAAATGAACGGAAACTCCGCTAATACTTATCACACAAACATGAAACATACGTCTAGGAAACGCTTTAAATTTCTACTTTTAAACAAATAAAACAATTTAAAACAAATATTCTCCTGCAATGTAATCTGTCTGAAACTAAAGAGAAGTGCAGTTACTCCTGTCTCAGCTCATTATCGTTAATTTGTTCACACCCACTCGCAGAGCGCGCTATTCATAAGATAATGTGTTGAGGCCATTTGCAAAATAGATAAACGCCCCCAGGCAAATGCTGTAAACACACAATATTTTTTAGTCAGATTAAGATTCGTCTTGCGCGGCTATGAGGAATAATCCTGGGACATTTACCACAGAAGTGCTGGTTTATTTTCACTTCGAGGAGGAGCAACAGATTCAGCTGAAAAGTGTAAGTGTTTTGTGCTTTGTTCTAATCGCGATATAGAATAACATTAGTGTCTGTAAACGGAAAAATAGCATACTGTTTAATGTGAATCATGTTTCTGTGTGTGTGTTTGTGTGTGTGTGAATGAATGAATGAACGCACAGATACGCACTGTTACAGACGAAATAAAAGATATTTTCAAATCAAATAAGCATCAAATAAGCTTCAAATAAGCTTCAAAATAAAGACATCAAATAAGCTTATGTTTTGTCAATAAACTAATCAACTAAGATGTTTGTTCCAATGCAAGCTATATGAAAATAATGAATCCTCAACTTTGAAATATGTATGATCAAACTAAGACATTTATGGAAAAAGACTATTTTCTTTTTAAGATGTTTCCAACTCTAACTTTGAACTGAAATAAAACCATGTCTATATGGTGAAGGGTGTGTGATAGAAGTGTCCAGACGTATGCACCCTGTATTTTAAAGAAGAACATTTAATTATTTGCGATACATTATTCATTCACAAAGAATTCAGGGACATTATTCATTTCCCTAAAGGTTGGAGTTTTCCTCATTTTTTAAATTAAGGCATTACGATTTTTTATTCCTCTTTTTAGTCAACTTTAGCATGGGTGTTTTCACTTATTCTAAGCAGTGTGTGTGTATATATATATATAATTAAAAAGCAATTTTAACCAGAAACCAGTCCTTTGTTGTGTATCTTTGGATTATGTTGTGTTGTAAATAAATCCAAACAATCTAAAAGCCATTCTTTTTTAAATCTCCTCATTCTTTGTGCAAGGCTCCTCGTAATGATAGGGCCTGATAGCACACCTAATAGGGCCATTATGGGAGGGTCTTTGTCTTTCTCAGGTGTGAAATGCAATACATATTAATGAGAAATCACGCCTCCTAGCATAAAGCTTTCTCAAACAAAACACGTCATACACATTCTAAAAGACTTTGTTGACTTATCTGAATGAGTAGTCAGGATGATTCTCACATAGTTTTGGAGCAAATATTCTAGGCTATGTGATACAATTTTCAAAAGTCTTGTGAAGAAATAATCAATATGTGTTTTGTGGCCTTATTTCAGAAACTTTTATTTTTAAGTTTTTCAATAACCATGCATAAATAATATTCTCTCAAAAATACAAACATGTACATACATGTTGCTCAAATATTATGGTAGCCCCGTTTGTGCTATATAGAGTGAATTTACACCGTTGCCATAAACATGTTTATAAATAACTGAAAAAAGCACAAATGTCAGTGCATGTCAAAACATCCCAAGGGCCTCAAAAAACCCTTGGTCCCCAGAGGGTTAATTAACAGGGTGGCTAATAACCACACATATTTGTCTTCTTGTTTAAGTTACATCCTGGAGGAAGGGTTACCGCTTTCTCATGAGAGGCCATAAGCAGGGTGTATGAGAGGGATCAAATTTTGGATGTAAGAAAGAATGTTTACCTCTTTCTGGCCATAGTTTGATCCCTCTCTGGACCTATCTTGGAATCTGTCTGTCTGTCTGCCTCATTCTTTTGTTATATCGGTCTACCTATCTGGTGCAATATTTAAGTATTCATGGTTATTTTTTTTCTATTTGTTTAAATATTTTTTTTGTGAAATGTCACAAGCACAGATTTAATTGAAAGCAAATAAAACTAATTTCTAAGACCCCCAACTGTACAGTAATGAGGCAAAAATAATGATGTATTATTTTAATTTTAAAGTATGTATCTGTATAAATCATTAACTGAGAGCAGCTGAGGCACATGGTATAAAAATAAAGGCTTCCCCTAGGACAGTAAACACTGTTAACAAAACAATAGTGTCATTATGGAGACTGAAGAAGAATGCTGACACACATATTTTCCTGATAGATTACCTGATATTGTATTCAATATATCAAGTGGATTTACAACAGGAACAGACAATGATTTCCTAAAGAACGGAACAAACTTTATTAAGCCGTTTCCTCTGGATAGAGTTTTTGTTCAGGGATTTAAGCAATAATTGTTGCTTAGAGAGATAACGAAACAGCTGTAACGGCACATCTCTGTACATTTACAGTGATTTATCTGACGAATAGGCGTACAGAAGTGCTCCAGAGAGAGAAATGCAATGAGGCCACTGCCAGAAGGACAAATGAGAGCTTTCCTTCAATGTGATTAATCTGCATGCACACCCAACAAATCTCCATCAGCCGAGAAATAGGGCAGTTATAAAAAGTAGAAACTAGCCACACATGACAAAATATGGAAACATTGATCTCTCATTTTTGTCACTTTGAGGTAAGTCTGTTTATCACAGTTTTTATTTCAAACACTTGGTCATGCAGCATAAGGCCATATTTATGGTGTACCTGGCCCTGCCGACACACTCTGTAACCTTTAAAATTGAAATATGCTTGTGTTGTAATTTAAGTCATTATTTCAGTAAAGAGGTTTAACAGACTTTCAAAAGGATACTATCATCAATGGCACATTAATACTTTTAACTTGATTATATACACAAAGGAAAAATAACATAATTCCTTGTGGGATTGAAATGTCGACTCATCTTTTGAAATTTTAATGAAATCATAACTTTTTTTTCAAGCAGGGTGGGACTTGTTTTAACACTAGAAATTGTCTCTTCCTGGAGGAGGAAGGAACTGGATTTTTTAAAGAAACAAACAAGGTAGAAAATGTTATTTATGACAAAAATACATCAATAAAATTACTAATAAAATATTTAGTTTGAAACATTATAAAGGGGATAAAAGGACAAACATCTGGAATAAATAGCTAGTTTTTCATTTTAGATATTAGTGTAAAATAAAATTCATACATTCATACCGTATTTGTGATATTGTGCTAAAAATGAAGAAATATTTTTATATTTTTAAATAATAAAATGTGAATTTAATATTTTATCCAATATATCATGACATACAAATATAATGATTTTAGATGTGCCATTGAACCCTGAATATCAGACATGAAACCAAAGAAATGGGTGACTGCATTCATCTTTTATCTGGTCCCTTGTGCAAGGCGCTTTGCTGCAGAAGAATCCAATTAGCGTACAGTAAGAAGTTACTTGCAAGTAACGCTAGTGACAATCACTAGGTTGTTTGACTCTTATGTACAAATGCAGGTCACACAAGAATCATACATGGCTGGTGTCCATTTGGTGTAATGACAGATTTACACACAATCCGTGTAGTTGTGTTAAGAAGCAAGACAGAAGGATAGAGACAGACATGGTGAGAAAGACAGCAAGAGACCTGGAGATACAAGACACGCTTGCATGGAGTGGAATATCAAATGGTGTGAGGAGAATGATTGTGTATTCTTCACAGGCTTTTGCTTAGTGAGACTGACAGCAGAGATTTCTGATTGGTGATCAGAGATATGCCACAGTCCATGATCGAAGCATCCAAACCTTACACACAGAGGAATTCAAGACTCAAAGATTGCACACAAACACGCTCACAGAGGAATAGTTCACTCAGAAATGAGAATTCTGTCATTACTCAATCAAAGTTTGTTCCAGTTCAATATGCTGTTATTTTTCTGTGGAGCACAAAAGGAGAATTTTGAAGAATCTTCACATAGATCTTTGGCATACAGTGACAGCCAGTGACCAATTTAAGAGTTATCAGTTATAACAGAGTTTTGCTTTGTTCCTAGCACACACAAAAAAAAAAAAACGATTGTATGTCTTCAGTCAGCTTGTAATATAATTCGCAGTCTAGATAGTGGACTATTTTAGAGGTTTTATTGGGCTTTTTGGGTAACATCAACCTGTATGATGTTTGGAACAAGATGAGGATGTATTATGTATTATGAGTAATATATAGTATATATGCATGTATTATGAGTAATATATTTGTTGTTGGGGAATTGTTTATTAATTTTTTTTTAATGTCATTTATTTTGTTAAAGTGATTATTGTGCTATTTTAAAGTTCCTAATTTTATTTTGGAGGTCTCCTACAATAGGTTTACACATTTAAGGTAAAAAAAAAACTGTCAAATTTTCTCATATAATATTTATTGCACATCGCCTCTTCTCTCACAGTGTCTGAAATGGCTGGTTAAAGGATTCAGTCTATCTAAATCCCTTCTTTATTTTTTTATTATTTATTTTATATATTAAAAATTATTATTTTTGTTATTTTTTTTTTATCACCATTTTTTTATCTTTTGTCAAATCAACTTAGATAATGTGGTTCAGATAACATAACATTTTAAGTTTTTATTTATTAAACCAAGCTCTTTACTTACTTTTTTTTTTAAGTTAAACCAACAAAAGTGTTTTTTACAGTGTAGAGCTTCCTATGCTCTACATGGTCAGATAACCCAGTCTGTTGTGATTCGTCTACTGCTTACAGTGCGTGTCGGAATCGGAAACAAAACAAAACAAAGAAAAGGGGTATTGGTTTTACTGAATTATTTCCAGTGCAAGAACTCATCCTTTAAGTGCATGCAAAGTGGATTCATAGCGCAGAAAACTGTCTTCTCAACATGTAGGCACCTAGACATGTTGCTTGGCTACAGGTACAGGGTTTGAGAGCGGGTCAAAGTACTAGTTAATATTGTTCGCGGGCAGCCAATGAAGACTATAGGTTGCCATTATGCAAATTTGTTACAAACCTATGTAAATATGTTACATAAGTAAAACTGAAATTGCTAATGACTTGTTTCGGCAGTTCGGCAGAATCGATTCTTACATTTAGGAGAGACAAACTTTATTTGTCGTGCACATTGATCTTTAAAACTTTGCACCTTTTACATTCACTAAATGCTATGTTGCACACTTCATGAAAAGTCATATTCGAAAAAACATAATGGGGCACTTTAAAATGTCAAATTCTGCTACCTTGGCTTATACTGCCATACATACAAAAATTTACTGCAGTCTCCTGCTGCAATGAACACTAGTCATGAGCTGGGTTTGTTCTCTCTCTCTCTCTCTCTCTCTCTCTCTCTCTCTCTCTCTCTCTCTCTCTCTCTCTCTCTCTCTCTCTCTCTCTCTCTCTCTTTATTTCTCTCTCGCTTTGGCCCTGCCTGTCTATTTTCCCACCTGTTCATCGTTGCAATTAGCGTCCGCTGCTTCTCTGTTACACCTGTTCTCACTTTAGTCTCATTACTTTCTCTCTACTTCTAGCGTTTGTTCCCCTTGTTCTTTATCTGATTATTTGTACGTGAGTCATGCTTATGTGATATGTTATCTCCATTAAGATTTACCTTTTATTATCTTGTCTAGTCTAGAGGAGTTGTGCTCGTCTTGTGTGCTTTCTCTGCCTTGTCATCCTGCTGCTGGTGGCCTTCTACAGTCTTCTCTCTGTGGCGTTGTGGCCACTTACAAGGACTGTGTTACTGCCACTTGAATTACCAGCTCTGCTAACTATTACCAAGACAGGAGTCTTCTGTTTTCACTGACCATCTGTAAAGTACACTAACTTTGAGTTTATTCCAGTTCTGTGTCGTTGCTCGACAGACTGCCTGTTATTTCTTCATTAAAGACTATTGCAAGAACTTGCCTTTGCACTTGGATCCTTTGTTTCTTCTGACACAGTAGTGGCAGTAAAACACAAACAACTTATGTTCTTGTCACAAATTATTATTACAGGTGCAAATTATCTATTAATAAATTCTTATTTTCACACAGTTCCTTGCACAATCTGAGTAATGATAAAAGAGCTCAATGGCTTGTAGAAGAAAAATGGCATTGTTGCAACAGTTTCACGTTTGCTTTTGTCACTGTCGATTAGGTTTAGGGTTTAATGTAGTTGGTATGTTTTTTTTTTTTTTTTATTCAGGATAGTGCATCCCATAGAATTTTTTTCTTCAAATAGGATGGGTTGAAATTCTGGCTCATGCAACGGCATAAGTTAGGGGTAGGACTATCTACTTTTCCAAAAGCTGATTGGAAGTAGGGCAGATAATTCAGAATGTTCATAAAACACAAAACAATTTTTTTAATTGTTTGTAAAAACTGTTATTCCATTTAGTGTTGCTAATGGTGCAAACATCTCTCTTTTTTTCATTGATGTATTTGGTATAGTATTTAAATTACAGAAACGAGCCCTGTCTTGTCCCAGACACCTTATGCTAAGTTGCTTGCAACACATTTTTCCCTCAGAGTATTGTTTGTGTTTACAGAACAGGCCGGTGAGGTAGAGGTGCGAAATGGGTGGAAAAGACGAGCTGGTTCCATTCTCTCCTTTCCCCTCCCTCATTTCACGTCCTTTCGACGGGCTGTGATATCGCAATAGCAGCAGTGAATGGATTTGGCGCGTTTAGGCCGCATCATAAAGAAATGGGATTTTATGCAAATGCTTCTTGACATGGGGGCGGGAGAGCACTATCGGCATATAAACTTGGCAAAGGCACAACCAGGCTTATTTCACACTGAGAGACTCCGATTAGCTGTATATTAATAATCCCGCTTTTTGGACAGCAATGAATGCGGAGAGAGATAATGGAGGAGAGGCGGAGGTAGAATATCCCATATTGATATTTGCATCTGAATCTGTTCTTGACGTTGAATAGCCAGAATGTTAAAAGGAAGCCATAATAGCCCAATCTCAGTGTGAGGAAAACAATTGAACAAGCTATTGAAATAATAGCATTCCCGCCTTTTCTGTGAGACCTATACCGTTAACCCATTAGCTAGCTTTTTTATGTCATTGGGGTGGATTGGTGGTTGAATTAATCTTTCATGACGTGAAGGATTGGCTTGATAAAACTGTTAAAAATGAGCCTGGGGAAAGTATGTAAAGGATATAGACAGTTAACCAGTCATTATTGGAAAAATATATATTTTAAGTTCTCTTTCATCAAGCTCCTTGTGTCTTTTGCAATTTTCTTGTTCTACTGAGTGATGTTTTCATTATCTTGCTGTAACTGCAGACTCCTCGCCTCTAGCCATCTTTCAAAATAAAGACTAATTGTAGTGACTCTGATCATTTTTAGATGCAAAATGGTGCCAATTAGCTATTTCAGCTTGCATTTGTATGACAAAACTGAGAAACATGAAAGGAGATATGTGGGAGATAGACGCTTTCCTGGTCAGTTATACAGAATTACCTGGATGATTGGTGATTATTCAGAAATATTTTTGAATGCTGTAATTTACCAATTAGATTCACGCACTCCAGACAGCTGTGCAAAAGAAATAACTAAAATTACTTTTATTTTTTTGATACATAAGATAGTTTGATTGATTGATTGATTGATTGATTGATTGATTGATTTTTTTTGTTTCATTTGTTTCATTTGTTTCATTTTATACAAAAAAGTGCCATGGTAAAAAAATTTTTATGCTTTTTGGACCAAGAAAATACTTCTTTGTATTTTTTGCTTTTTGTTCCCTCAGTTAATTTGTGGGAACCATGGATATTGGTAATAATATTTGAGCATTTTGAGTTGTCTGTCCCACGTAATATTTTCTATGCATTTTTTTTCCAGATTTCTGTCACTTCAAAAGTGTAAAATAGATGAGTTACAGGAAATCTGTGAGTTAGCACTTGAATTGATTTCCCTAGCATGGAGTTCTGTTCAAATATCTTTCCTTTGCAACACACAGTGACAGTGGAGTACTGAAATGAGGAGACAGAATCCTCACAGTCATTTTTTCTGTGAGGCTAAGAAAAATAAGTCATGTCCCAGTTATGCCTATACTTAGTATTGGCACATTTTCCTTGTTAAATAAACAACTTTACATTACATCGAAAAGAAAAAAAATTGAAATTTTATTTTGTATATTTACAGTAACAATGTAATTAATGTTCTATTTAAACTTAATTTAGGCCTGACTTTGTTACAAAATTATTTCACACCATTTCCTCCTTCAATTTTGACTGAATTGTATTGAGGCCTTTAACCATGCTTCTCTTTCCTTATACAGTACACTTAAGGTCTTCCCTTTTACTTGAGTATAAATGTCTAGCCTGACTGCGTCAGACTTCGTACTTCCGCTCGATTTCAGCAAAGCAAAGTAGCAGAGTTTGGTATTACCAGGCTAATGTCTGTGTGTGTCTAAGTTAAGCAGTGGCCCTTGAGCTCAGTTTGCTCATGTGTGTGTGTGCACGCACACGCCTTGAAATTACCTTTAATAGAATGAGAAAGTAATGCATGCCCCTGTTTATCCAGCTTATTGTTCTATAGCTACAGTAGCTGTCTGAATAACAAATGCAAGCAGTTGAGCGCAATACAACTGCACATTCATTACAGTGACGCATACCACACACAAGTGCTGTCATATATACATTCGTGTCAGAGGTTCTTAGCCTCTTTTGTGAGCAAATACTCACCCTTCTCTCAATGTATATCTCTTTCAATACCTCTTTCACGTCTGTCCATTTCTCACACTCATTGACAAACTCAAGTAAGCACATGCTTATTAACCTGTCTATTAGGAAAGGGAGCAGTTTCTTCAGCTCTGGCTGCCGTGATGATGAGTATGCAGATTACCCATCTGTTACTAGGCCTCTCTCTCTCTCTCTCTCTCTCTCTCTCTCTCTCTCTCTCTCTCTCTCTCTCTCTCTCTCTCTCTCTCAGCCTCTGATTAGTAAAGCTCATTGGAAGTCCATCTGTCCTCCACAGCCACATCTATCAGAAGTTGAATGGGTTGTTACACAGTTTTTGAAGCATGTGCCCAAGTTGAATTGATATTAACTGTGGAAAGCTTTGTGTTTATATCGTGAGGGAAGGAGGAAATGGCTTGGTTGCCTGCAGTTCTGTCTTAGTCTGGATCAAATAACTTTTGCATTGATTTTACTGACATTTTCTACTACAAAAAAAGTAGTTTTATTGCTTTTGTAGCTCAGGAGACTTAAGTGCACATCTTGGTTACGTTTCATTGAAATATGAACTTTTATCTCTCTGTTTCTCTTAATATTTCTTTGTTGAAATTCAATATGAATATATTGCTATAATGTCATTGAGGATAGCCCAGCCCATAATTTGGTTTCAATCAGAAATGTTTGAGTTCATATGGATTTGTCCATGTGAGACATTGTTTGAGATCTCTTCTGAAACTCTAGAGACATGAATTTACTTTTCTACTTCTGTTTCGCAGGAGACACAAATATGTCTTATATTATAATTTCTTTTTTTCTTTTCTGAGATACAACTGAGATATTAAAGAGCACTCATTTGTGAGATTGTTCTTTCTTATAGAAAAGTATTAGGATTTTGGAAACACATTATTTATGGAAACCTCAGATGACTAAAAGAAAAAGGTCACAAGTGTTTTTGTGTTTTGACTTAAACGTCATGTGTAAAGAAGTTAGCAGCCAACAGGATAAGCCAGGCTTTACATTTAAAAAAAAAAGAAAAATCAAGACATGTCACACCAAGTCTGCCATCACTGTTTTGAAATTCTCATCGGGAATTTCTTGGGATGTGCTACCATAATCAGTCATATATTTTTTTCTGAGACTCAGCCTTGTGTGCCTCCTCAGTGCACTGCCTCACTGCTGGACAGATAACAAGTTTATCCTTCTTTATAGTCAAACTTCACAGAGGGCCCAGTCAAGCACACAGACAACTAAACCTCTTAGTGTCCTCTCAACCAACCGAGCCTGACACTGGCACTGCTGATGCAGTCGAGCATGTGGCCGTGCAGCCAATCACTGGCACAGAACTTTCAGATAGATGGGCACATGTTATGACAAATACTTCCCATGGCTGCTCTCAGAGAGGCCTTATAAAATCTCTGACATTATGATACTCGGTTTGAGCAGAACCAGTGAGGAGTGCTAGAATATGTTCCATTACTGTCATTTCATTTGATTTAGGGTAATTGAAATGGCATTTCGTCCCCTTGGAATTATAAGGTTCTATCTGACATTTTTGTCAAAATTGAGTTATTCACATATTCTTATTCTGTGACAACTTATTTACATTATGTGATGTGTTTTTTTAAATTGTGTCCATTGTGGGACTTTTTATTGAAAAAACAAAAAGGTTCTATCTACAAAATCGAACTCTAACTTGGCTCTATAAGGTTCTATCTGCGTGAGCCAATCAGCACTTCGAATGCACAGAAGAGGACCAATCAGAATCAACTTTATATGTCATGTCACAGGCTTTTTCCTTGAAGACAAAAAGAAACCCCATAAAGGCATAATGCTATACATTTACAGTAAATTAAATATTCACTAAATTGTGTAGTGTTATGAAGTGGCTTCAATTTGGCCATTTTCTTTATAGTGTATTGGTTATTATTATTAATTATCAATGAGGTTATTATTAATAACTATTATTATTATAGTTATTATTATCTGAATTATACAAAATATGCAGTGGGTAAATTGAATATTTAAAAAAAACATTTAACATGCAAGTGTGTGTGCGCGAGTGTGTGAAAATGTGTGTGTGTGCGCGAGTGTGTGAAAGTGTGTGTGTGACTGTGTGTGCGAGTGTGTGAAAGTGTGTGTGTGTGTGTGTGTGTGTGTGTGTGTGTGAAAGTGTGTTGGTGTGTGTGTGTGTGTGTGTGTGTGTGTGTGTGTGTGTGTGTGTGAGAAAGTGTGTGACTGTGTGTGACTGTGTGTGTGTGAGTGAGAGAGAGTGTGTGTGTGTGTGTGATTAAAAAATTAGTCTGACATTTTTTGTGATCATAATAGTCAGTGAATAATTTTTCAATGATTATTAAACTTTATGAATTAATTTGCTGAAGCATGTCGATTTTCTTGTAGTTTTTAAAGTCTTGAAATGTCTTAATTTTTACAATTTTAAGCCTTAAAGGTCAAATAGTTAACAATTTCATTGATGGGGTCTTAATTACAACAATAAACGTTAGCATGTTATTTCAGCCATACTGATGTCTAGAGAGAAAGCCATTTCACCTGGCCCACTTTAGCTGGAATAAAGTCCTGCTCAGATGTATTACAGTAGCTGCTTTCTGTCTAAACAAAAGAAAGATTAAAGTAACAATTTCTGCAATAATGTGTTTAATTACCCACCAAATTGGTAACGAAAATTAAGATTCTGCACTGGACAAAATATTTAGACCTACCTTGCTTAATTTGAAATGTCCTAAATACATGGAAGTGCTAAAAAATATGAAATAAATGTCATAGAAAGGATAAAATTTTACTTTCTAACACATGTTGAGACATTGTTACAACATTAATTTTATATTTAATGTTCAAATAATGTTTTGGCAGATAGAACCTTATAATTCTAAGCGAAAAGTGTTTTTTTAGAATTAGAAGGTTCTATCTGCGTTTGACCCATTCCAAAAAAAAACATTTACAAATTTGAGAGGATTTTGATATTGTATATTTAGAATACATTTAGGGTCCCTGTTATTTTCATGTTTGAAAGAAACTTGTTCCCCATATAAATTTTCCTATATGTAATGCAAAAACTTTGAAGCTCAATATCTCAAAACTGCTCAGAACGCAGATAGAACCTTATAATTCCAAGGGGACGATTTTAGAATTACTGGCTTTGGATAAATAAATTGGAGAAAAACTGTATTTGTAGTTTATTTTTAAATATATTAAAATATATTTTCATTTTTTTAAAAATATGTTTTTCAGTAGTAGAGGTTAATATTCCGACTGACAGCATTTGTGGCATAATGTCTACAACACAGAAAATAATTTTGACTTGTGTCTTGTTCCAGAGGTTTTAAAGCACTTGCATGAATTATTCACTAAAAATAGATAAATAAAATAGTTTAGATATTTCAAGTGGTCTAAGTAATGTTTTTGAAGTGGGACTACCTTTCTAGGTGACTGAACCTCTGGCTATCTGTTTCCAATGTAATTACTGCACAGTCCCAACCTATGCTATGTAAATGATTTGCTGTGGTTATCGACATTGTGCCACAAATGTTGTCCACAAAGCTTACCTAATATTGGACCCGGCACATTCCATTAAGTAAACGCACCCTACAACTGATACAGTTTTTATATTAATGCCGTAAATGTTTATTTCTTGGCCATTCAAAGTTCAGTGCCTGGAAACTCCTGTTTGAATGGAGCCATAAACGAGTGCCCAGAAACTGTCAGTACAAAGTTACACAGTCTCCTTCACCACAGGGTCAAACCCTTCAATTACTGCTCGATAACAGTGCAAGTAAACCTGCAATTCTGAAAGTGTGGGAAGGCTGAGCGGTGTGATGAGGTTATGGAGTGCAACTGGCCAGATTAAGATGTGGCTGGGGCAGTGCAAGGGTTGCGTTCACCTTCTTACCCTTTTATTTGCCTTAACTATGCAGTGAAATCTATTATTCAGCCAATAATCCAAGCCCTAATGGAAAGAGAGAGCGAGAGAAGGCAAGAAGCTAGAACATTATCAAAATAAGGATGCAAAGGGATGTTAGAACAGTAGAGGAATTACTGCTGTGGATCTGACACTGTTGCCTTCAAAAGCACTTGATATTTTCATTTGAAGTGATCTCTGTGGCTAGAATTTCCGTGGAGGGAAAGACATTATTTATTTATTTATTTTTCCTGAAATTTAACATTCCTTCGGTGAAATGATTCCTTTAATCCATGGGAAGTGTAGGAGGTTAATTTGCAATGCTTTTGTGTATTGTAATCAGCACCCTTCATTTGCATAAACCCCTGCGGGGTGTAAAGATCTCCAAGAGATTGTGAGGCAATGCTTAGACAGACAGTGCTTTGTAGATAAAAAGAAACATCATTCCAGTCAGTAATGTGAGCATCTGTAAATTAAACACATTTTGATGTAATATTTGGAGGGACAGGGACAACTGTCAGCGTTCCTTGTTAATGACTTCTTATCCTCTGAATCACCAGTGCCTGTTCTTCAGTTTTAGTTTAAGTTATCAATGGTAAGCCAACCAAATTTCTGGAAAAGAAATTTGCTACCTGGGTGTATGTATGTATAAATCTATGATTGAGGGGGGCATTAGCACTGACCAAGGCTTATTTGATACCCTAGGCGAGATAAAACATGACCAATAGAAAAAACAAACATTCAGTCTCTAGTTATTTATGCAAGTGTTAAAGGGATAGTTCACCTAAAAGTGAAAAATTTGTGTCACCCTCAAGTTGTTCCAAACCTGTATGAGTTTCTTTCTTTTGTGGAACACAAAAGTAGATATTTGGAAGAATGTTGGTAATCAAACAGTTGACAGTTGCCATTGATTTCCATAGTAGGAAAAAATTATGTTTGATTGCAAAAAAATTTGATTACTAACATTCTTCAAAATATTTTGTGTTCCACAGAAGAAAGAAACTCATAATTTACTCACCCTTAATCTGTTCCAAACCTGTATGACAAAATTTCCATTTTTGGGTGAACTATCCCTTAAAACAACTGGATTGAGCTTATAATAAACAGAAAGTTATCATCTGTTGCTGTGGACGCCATTATAGTTTTCACTACAGTTATTTTTATAGTTAATATTTTTAGGTGTGAACAACCGACCTTTAGTCTGGAAACTGCTCCTAAAAAAAAAAACTTATTTGGACTCGAATCCTGATGGATCATGTGAGTCCTTAGCTGTAGGTGATGGCAAGGAGACAATTTACATTGTGGTTCAGATGTTTCTCATTCTTTGTAAAGATTTTTTTCTCGGCAGATTTACATTTAGCTGCCATGTGCACAAAGGACTAAAAATACAACACTACAAGTCATCACTGTTTGTAAAACTGACAGCCCGTTTGACAAGTGTCTTCGGAGGAAGTTTTACACTTCCATTCTTTTTTTCCCCACTGTTTACTCTCACTCTCGTTTTGTACCCTGTAGCAGCAGCTGTTCAACCGCAGTGCATTTCAGAGGCAGTGTGACTCCTGTGCCTCACGGCAACTACTGTGACTCATACCAAATCTATAACCATGTTGCTTAGCTCGAAACCATAAATCACGTCCTCACGGCTCACATACAAAATCAGTACAGTTACACTTTAGCTCATCTAACTTTGTTGTTGATGCATTTCTGCAGTCTTAGTAAGTGACCCAATAGTATTTTGTTTTTATCCTGACACCGGTTGGCCTGGATGTAGGATGTTGTTTACTATTTCCTGCTGCTTCACACCAAAGCTGCTTGTTTGTATATTTTTTTTTTTTCCTTGATCATACTACACATATTCATACAATGGACATGTAGTCTTAACAAATATTTGTGTTGTTGGTGCTAGCATGACTGACTACTGCATTGCGTTGTGACCGGTCTACAGTAACACAAACTCTTTCCCTGGACGTATTTTGCAGTGTAGCTGTGACTGTTGTGTGTTTTTGCTCTATTATTATTGTAGTAATGATTTATTTAAAGAAAAATTATTAAATGAAAAAATTGATTAAATAAATAAAACATAAAAATATAAAATTAATTACGGAGCCCCGCACATAACATGCGGTGGAAAAAAATATGTGTATCATGGCCACAAATTAATAATTAGTTTCCACGACTTACTAATACGTCAAATTTATAAATTTGTTTCCTTGTTTTAATTAAATTTTGCTTACGATATAATAACGTGTTCCCTCATTTTACTAAATCGTGGCCACATTGTTACAATTTGTTCCCTTGTTTTAGTTAAATCAAAATGAGGGAATTAGTTCAATGTGGCCAATTAATAAGTCATGACCACAATAATTCTTAATTTTTTGCCACGATATACACCGTATATTTTTGTCATGTGTCATGTGCGGGGCTCTGTAATTAATAAATCATTCATAATTAAATTACCACACAACAATCACAGCTATTACATTGCAAAACTATTCACAATGCGATACAGCAGCCAGCCACACTTTTTTAAGAATTTGTTTGTTTGTTTTTCATTCATTTAGTGCACTAAGAACAAGTAGTTCTATTAATACATCCATTTTGACAGACAACAGTTCTTTTATAACTTTACATAATTAATGTTTGGTTGTTTTTTAGTACATACGATTATAAATTGTAAGTTTGGTTTACAAAGAGTTCATTTGTTATTATTAGTCATTGTAATAGTAGCAGTAGTAACTCTGCCGATTGCATGATAAGGCTGGGAATGTGATGACAACACGACAGCACCCATGAGAAGTCTGATATACAACTCGAGTCTTCATCTCATGGGATGTCATTTTATTCATATTTCTGATTGGTATTCAGAACCTGAATAGTTCTATTAATTTCTTTAAGTATAAAACTTTTTTAATTAGCAAAAAAAAAATAAAAAAAAAATGAATGAGTGCACCTATAAGATGACCAGCCCTGGTGCAGCTATTCGTTAACATGCATCCTGTACATTACAGCCACAGGGAACCCTGGGCTTATTGTAGCAGCCCAGACTTAGCACGGCACTGCTGATAAGGCACATTTTCATTAAATTCAGAATCGATTCAGTTATTATTAAACCTCTTTTCATTTATTCTATCCCATTTCTCAATACTGGCAGTGCACATCCCATCCCAGCAGAGATCAATGCGTTTTGGGCAGAGTATATAGACTTGGAAGGCCAGCACAGGTTAACGGTTCGGATTTCAGCAAGTAACTGCTGGCATTTAAAGAGACTGTAGTTTGAGTTGCCAATCGCTTATTCGTTGTAAGTGTCTGGATTGTAATAAGATGATGCTTCTGTTCCGAAGTGTGAATGTCACTGATTCAGAGATGTTTAGAAGTGCACATGGAGATCTCGAAGTGTACTTAGGGAGTTAGCATGAATAATTGACGCCTGTGCTGTGCTGTTAAATGCCTTGGGAAGTGCCGTATATTAAACATGATGTGTTGTTGGGCTATCACAAGAGGCTTGTATTTGGGTTGTATTAAAAATACATATGTTCGTGCAAAGTGGGTACAATCTTTAGATAAGGTGAACATCTGAAACTTTATCTATTATTGAGCACATGTTCGGCATTTTAGAGAAACCATGGCTAGCCTGTCACAGAGAAGGCTTGATTTCCATCTCCGTGATTTCTGGGCTTTTTAAAAACAATACCTCTTTCTTTCGGTCTCGCTTCTTGTTCGTTCACAGTTTGCTCGTTTTCCCTCGCTGTCCCCCCTATTCGATTCATGTATGTTTTAGATTTTTGCTTCCCATAAACAATCTCCCACAGGCCGTGACACATAATTCAGAGTGATGAAGAGGGACAAGGGTTGCCACAGGGAATGAGTCTGTTGTCATTATTAATTACACATTGGTGAGAATAGTTGGTTTTGCAGCTCATAATTATTAACCAGGGACACTATGGGGTGTAATTATGCCATAAACATGAGGTCTTATAAACATTACTCTCTCGTGGTGCTTTATATTCCCCTGCCAGGCCTTGTATTAATGTTCTGTCACAGCTGGCTTATTTGTGTAGCTTACCTACATGTTTGTGCAACGCTTGGAGAATGCTGTGGCAGAACCACAGAGGGTGTGTGTGCGTATTTGCGTTAGTGTGACTGTGTCTACGTACCTGTCATATTTGCAGGAGGCAAACATCATTGCAATACAATGCCATACTCGGGCCGTACATGTTTTCAATTCGTTCTTTAGCACCAGGCTTGCACGGAATTGAGCAAAGCAAGCGGTGAGAGCTTTCAAAAGTAAAAAAAAAACAAAGAAAAAAAAACAATGCTCAACAATTGGTTTAACTTTTTGAGGGAAAACTTTTATATAGTGCTTTATTACAATATTTACTACAATGGCTTTAACTATGAAATTATTTAAATTGGTTAAATGGGTTTTTACAAAGATTTTTATTTCAAATAAATCCTGTTATTTTGATCAGTCTATTCATCAAAGAATCCTGAACAAAACCGAAACATAGCTTTGCTATGTAAATTACACAGTAAATTACATGGTAACACTTTACAATAAGGTTCATTAGTTAGCGTTAGTTAAAGTGAACTAACAATGACCAATGCATTTGTTACAGTATTTATTAATCTTTGTTAATGTTAGTTAATAGAAATACAGTTGTTCATGTTAGTTCACACTGCATTAACTAATGTTAACAAATACAACCTTTGATTTTAATAATGTATTAGTAAATGTTGAAACTAATATTAACTAAGATTAATGAATGCTGTAGAAGTATTGTTCACGTTAACTAAGGTAGTTAACTAATGGGTAACACTTTACTTGAAGGGGTGTGCATAAGACTAACATGACACCTTCATAATCATGACATGACACATGTTATGAATATGAAGGAAGTTTTATGCATGTTTGTGACAACTGTCATTAAGTGTCATTCGCTCAATTATGACATTTTTAATGCAAATATGACATTGTTTGATATGTCTTTGTTATGACACCTTGACATAAACCAATACATCATAACCTGTCAGTGTCTTTGTCATGACAACTTGACATTACTAAGACAACACAACCTGTCATAAACATGACATAGCAGATTAATTATCAAACTTAAGAAACCACTTAGCTTTATTGGTTAACATTACATTAAACTGTCAGGTGGTTGGTTTTGACATTGGCTGTCATGAAGCCATTATAACTGTTTAATGACAAATTCAATTTGTACCACTGTAGTTGAGGTCACGAAAAATATTCATGACACAGTTATAATGGCCTTATGACAGCCAATGTCAAAACCAACCACATGACAGTTTAACTTAATTTAATGTCAAGTTGTCATGACAAAGACACTGACAGGTTATGATGTTATGGTTTATGTCAAGGTGTCATAACAAAGACATCTTAAACAATGTCATATTTGCATTCAAAATGTCATTATTGAGCGAAAGACACTTAATTACAGTTGTCATAAACATGCATAAACCCTACTTCATATTCATGACATATGTCATGTCATGGTTATGAAGGTGTCATGTCAGTCTTATGTACACCCCTTCAAGTAAAGTGTTACCAACTAAGGTTAACTAATTAACCTTATTGTAAAGTGTTACCAATTACATTTTAAAAAATTAAAATAGAAAACAGTTATTTTAAATGCAATAATATTTCACAATATTACTGTATTAACTGTTTATTTGATCAAATAAATGTGGCCTTGGTGAGCATAAGAGACTTTCAAAAACATTATGTAGATGAAACGGGTGAAAGCTTAGCAGTCCAATAGAAAAACGGTGGCATAAAGTAATTTATTTATTGTACCATAATGATAACGTGTCCCTTTATCTTTTCTCGAGCAGCTATTGGTGGCGATTACTACCAACATATTAGTCGACATCTATCGAGTTTGCATTTTTTGGGGTGCATTTTGAACAGGTTTCTTTCGCACTCCTCACTTTCGCTGACACATGGTTTGTTGCCAATGCTGCATTACGCTAGTCTTTCCTGCATCTGGAATACTGGATCCATTTGATCCATGACTTCCGACTTCTCCTGCTCCAGCCCCCTTGATTAAACCACCACACCTGTTCCGGAGAGGTTCGGAGTGCAGTTTGATTTCTCATGGGCTGTTTTATAAATAGCTTTTCTTTCAGAAAGCTGCACCTTATGGTGTGAGGAGGTAAAGAAGCTCTCGGTGACTCACTCCTGCTTTGTTTCGGGAGCTTCGTGGCGACTGAAGGGTTGATACAGGTGTCAGAAGTGAGAGCTGTCTGCCTGCCTCATGATTCAGTGCAGATTTGGCCCTCCGCTCAGCCTCGTCCCCTGAGACACTGCGGGCTGAGAGATGGTAAATAAAAGAGGAGGTGTCGTACCGGAGATAACGTAGGTTTTACTGCTAATATCCGTCTCAGGGAGGGCGGCTGGAATGGTTAATAAAACAGAGAAATGAAACTGTCACGGTATCTCAGTGCGGTTGCTGGGTCTGATGCTGTCTCTGTTCCAGTTTTGATGCTCATTTGTTATTCGTAATCTGCAGAGCAGCCAAAGGACATTTTCTTGTGTGTGCAATAGCTTCAGTCAAATGCATTAAAGACTATGAACATATGTGATGCACATATATACACACACATATCGCCAATATTGTTTAATCCTTAATCCTGTAAAGCCTTTTGGAGTTTTATACCGAACAAATTATATAGTCTCTTCCCAAACCGAACCCTACTACTAAAAAAAATCAAGTTTTACTATCATTGTAGGGACATTTCATCCCCACAATGTAGGGTTTACCCAGACAATAATAATAAAGTATTATTGTATAACTTATGATGACAACAAGTAGTAGTATTTTATGTTATTGCCATTATTTCATTTATATAAATAGTATATATTAATACTAATTATTCATAATATTATTATTATTATTAATAATGAGTATTACTGTAAAATTAATATAATAATTATAATAATAATAAATAATAATATTAATAATAGTTGTTGTTGTTGTCTTCGTCATCAGAAATGATATAATAATAATAATATGTAATAATAGTTATAATGATAATAGTTGTTTTGGTATGTGACATCAAGTTATAATTTAGTTTTTTAATTTATTTATTTTAAACATCATAAAATGAATTACAGTCACGACTGAAATAAACATATTAATATCTATTTGATACACACATTTTCAGCACTACTTAATATATAATATATAAATTATTTATGAAATATTAAAGTCCCCCTGTGGTGAAAATCAAGCTTTTAATGTTGTTTGTATATGTGGTGTTTTTAATATGCTTTAATAAACCATGTGCAAATTCATAGTATAGGAGTAGTTTCTCCTTAAAACTGCAGTGAACTGAAGACAGTCTCAAAAACGCGATTTGAAAACGCTGGTGTTTCTGACGTCACAAACTACCTTGTAACCTTGTAACGTCAACGTGTGATCGCCAACGAGTGGATCTCTGAGCTGGTGTGAGTGAGTGGAGGCGGGGCTAATTTGCATATTCATAGAACCTCGTATACTAAAGGAGGCAAGGGTGTAGAGTTACATTCAAGGTATTTTAAGAAAAAACATTTTTTTAAATATGTTATTTTGGTGATCAAAGGTGAGTTTTAAAGGATAAAATGATTGACTACAGGGGGACTTTAACTAAGCCTAAGGTGCCTGAATCCCCTAAGTATTCATATAGGTATTCTAATAAGTTAAAGGTGCTAAATGTAACTTTTCTTCTAAAATGAATCCTTTTTTTATTGCCTGTGTGTGAAGGGGTTGTAATCACACATTACAATGATCCCCTTGTCTGGTTTTGCTATTACCTCTGAAGGCCAGTATTCCTATTTCTATGTAAAGTCTCCGGGTCGGATTTTCAGCGAAATCCATCGGATGTGACGTGCATGCGCGCTCCCGAGCCTCTCTCCTTTTTATATACAATCTATGCGACGGCACTGCAGCTAAAGACAAGAGTCTGATAACACCCAAAAACGACCTGCCTCCAGCACAACACACACTCCAACACAAACTCCACATAAAAAAAAAAAATAAAATAAAAATTATCTGCTGAAGCTCGTCAGGCCAAACGTGAATCGGATCGACTTAGGACGAAAACACAGATCAACAACGGCAGAGCGTTTGAATTATGGAGAGACCTCCGCTATTTTTATTGTGATAAATTACAAGTTTTCAGAAATGCTGAAATAAATAATGGTAAACTGTAATGAAATGGCAAGGTAAACTATAACATACATGAGACATGAAATGAATACAAAAGACTGTTCCAGGATAACAAAAAGTAGGTGCTTTAGGATGTAACTTTTATTTTATGTACTAGATCTACTGTCTAACGTCACTCATCCTACTACTATCATATTGTTTATAATTTTCAGACATGTTCAGTACAGTAATGTTACTTCCTACGAACTTACGGTTACACTGAAATTGTTCAGTCTAGTTCACTAACTGTTTTTGTTATCATATTATACATTCACCTATGTTGACATTGCTGATTGTGAAAGATACACGAATAGTTAGTGAAATGCCTTATGCTAGCACCACATGTCGGCTAAATGCAGTCAATGTAACGTTATCATGGTACGAGCATGGAGCACTAGTTCAACGTCAAGCTGATAAAAGTAGCCTATTATTGTAACGTTGCAGTGGGAGTTTACATGAGTTTCCAGCATGTTGTGTGATGCTTTCTCCAGTGTGTTGAAAGTCTCAGTGTGGCCGGTACCATGAGTGCTCGCTCTTGTGTTCGAGCACGCGCAAGAGCACGAGCGCTCTTGTAAAAATTGGTTGCAATCTGAAACATCACCGATAGAGGCCGCTAAAAAATACATATAGCACCTTTAAAGTTGTGTTTGTCATTACTTTATCATAATTGGCAAAGATTTCCAAGCACAAACACACGGTGGCGGACAGGGCATGTATAATCCACCAGGGGGCAGAAGACAAGTAGAAAGTGTTTCAGGAAAATTGATTGATGATGTTAATGATGAAGAAAAGAAAGCTGTCCTACAGCTTTAACTAAATAACTAATCTTTAAATAAAACTATAATGCAATCTGATTATGTGATGTGCGTTACAGGTTTTGCATACAGTACATCAGTTTAATTTAGTGCCTGCATACTGGTACTCTGAATCCTCATGGCAGAAAATTATGTTGAAAGCTCCTTTTTTTTCTCACCCTATGTGGAGGAAAGATGGATGAATGTGGCCTTTCACGTCACATGCTGCTGTGCATCAGCGTTCCGGATCGCCGTCAAAGACCCGCAACCCGTCTCTCCTTCACTCTCCTCTCTCTCTCTATTAGCCTGATGGATTGACCATTTGTCCTGAACGCTGGCCCAAAATCGCACACCCAACTTGCAAGCCAAGCATGCATTTACAGCTTCAAAGTCTATTTAAGGTTCCGAGTCTCTTCAGTTATTCAGCGCAACACTGGGTTACATATGGGGTTAAATAGACAATCTGTTACACTGATGGCTTAACGTCACGAGTCCCTCATGGAGGGCAGGAACAGTATGGTGTATTACTTTGTCAAGTAGTTCTTTAACACGATAAGAGACACTTACGCAGGTGTGATAATAATAGCGTATAGCTAGTCTTCAACAGAGTGTCATTTGAGAGACCATTATTGCCATGGAGGTGACGGTTGTATTGATGCAATGACATGAGGACATTTGTCTCCCCCATTATTGTACTTTTGACCTCTTAGTGTGTTTTTAACCAAGTCCTATTACACAGTTTACATGGTAAACAGATTTTAGGCCTCTTACCTATTTTTCAACAGTATGTATGGAAGATGAGATTTATAACCAGATGTACAGTTGTCTGATGAATTTACATTGTTTAAATCTTGTTAGAGGCATTTTCTGATCCCTCCAATATTGAAAGATTACAATTTAACATTTTTTTTTACCATCCTCCGATCTCATTTCATTTATCTCTATGCATTTTCGCTTAATGTGTGTGCTTTGATTAGATCCTTTATTTCTTCTCTTCACTGTTACTATCCATATCGTTTGCTTCTGTTCTCTTATATTTGATCTCATTTCTTATGGCTCATCGTTTCTCTTTCAACTTTGTTCTAGATGAATATTAAATATATAGTAAAAAATCTATTGTAACCTATATTGATGTTTTGCTCATTCCTTGTGTAAGAAATATTATAAAATGTTACTTTTTTTGAGAAATAAAATGCATTTCATGTCACAATTCATTCAGTCTACAAAATTAGTTACACTTGGTCATAAACTAAACCAAAATGTAGCCCTACCTCTTTTACTATACATCTAATATACAGTACATCTAATGTAAGTTGAAATGGATCCCATCTCTTAAACTTTTGCTCGTCATGTGATTCGCTGAAACTGTGCCATCTCTTGTGAGGTTTCATATTTTTATATATAGTAATGTTGTTCTTGAAATACCTGTATGTGCTTTTATTGGGGTTTTATACTTAGAACCGTTTGTTTTCTCCGGAATTTTAGCACATAATGCCAATATAACACCACTTAATTGTGTCTTGTATATGTCTTGAATTGTGTCTTGACATAACTGAATATTCATATGCTTCTCAGATTTGTTGGATTATAAAAAAAAGCGGCAGCTGTTAAGTGTATTCGCTTGACAAACTCGGGACTTCATTACGATTTTCTGGGACACCAAATCCCTGCATTTCTTGCAAAGATGCAGCCTTACACAGATCCTGTTTGATCATGCGGTTTGATAGGCAGCACACCATGCTTTGTTTGTTTGGTCTCTCCCATTTTCTGCTTAGGTAACCCACAGCTCGAAAAACAGTACCGTAGAGATTTTGATGGAACCAGTAAGAGCAGAATCAGGACAGAGACAGTATTTTATGCACACAGCCACTCAGCTGTCTGTCGGCAGTGATGAGTTAAGGATTATAATAAATCCTCAAGATTATGAGGAAAGAGTGAGCAACATCTTCTTCAACAGTCTCACTGGTGGGTCCTGTTAAAAAGAAAAAAGAAAGGACTAAAGAAGAAGCTCCATCACCTATAAATACCACAATATCTCACTGCTCTATAATGAGCTGAGGACACATCCCAGACTGCCGAGTGTTTCCATGGTCTCTGCTGCTGTTGCTGGGCAGGTGTTTTCAGCTGGAGATATTGAGCTCGAGCAAACACCTTCCTTTATTGAAAGTGATGCAGCCCTGGCATCACAGTGTCAAATAAAGTGTTGAAGATGAGTTTGTGTTTTCCATATGGCCAGGGTCACTCATATTGCGAACTGCTCAGAGAGGGTAATTTTGCCTCTAAGATAACGGTGTATATTATATTATATTTCATATCACGTCTATCTGTCTGTCTGTCCTTATTTTGTTATATCATTCTACCTGTCTGTCTGTATGTCCTTATTTTGTTATATCGTTCTGTCTGTCTGTCTGTCCTTCTTTTGTTATATCATTCTACCTGTCTGTCTGTCTGTCCTTCTTTTGTTAAATCGTTCTACCTGTCTGTCTGTCTGTCTGTCTGTCTGTGCTTCTTTTGTTATATCGTTCTACCTGTCTGTCTGTCTGTCTGTGCTTCTTTTGTTATATAGTTCTACCTGTCTGTCTGTGCTTCTTTTGTTATATCGTTCTACCTGCCTGCCTGTCTGTCTGTCTGTCTGTCTGTCTGTCTGTCTGTCTGTCTGTCTGTAATTCTTTTGTTATATTGTTCTACTTGTCAGTCAGTCTGTCTGTCTGTCCTTTTGTTATATCGTTCTGTCTGTCTGTCTGTCCTTCTTTTGTTATATCATTCTACCTGTCTGTCTGTCTGTCTGTCCTTCTTTTGTTATATCGTTCTGTCTGTCCGTCTGTCTGTCCTTCTTTTGTTATATCATTCTACCTGTCCGTCTGTCTGTCTGTAATTCTTTTGTTATATTGTTCTACTTGTCAGTCAGTCTGTCTGTCTGTCCTTTTGTTATATCGTTCTGTCTGTCTGTCTGTCTGTCTGTCCTTCTTTTGTTATATCATTCTACCTGTCTGTCTGTCTGTCCTTCTTTTGTTATATCATTCTACCTGTCAGTCAGTCCATCTGTCTGTCTGTCTGTCTGTCTGTCCTTCTTTTGTTATATCGTTCTACCTGTCTGTCTATCTATCTATCATTTTATCGTTCTTTTGTTATATTATTCTACCTACCTGTCTGTAATCCATCCATCCATTCATAAATTAGATGCGTAAATTATTTTAGTAAGACTCATTTCGTCACATTTCAATAATCACACATTATTCTACTGGAAAAATATTAATAACCCATTAATTCTCACATTTTTCTTTCAAAATATGTTTTGTGCCAGTGTTGTTGCATTCAACTCAAAATATCTAATAACAGCCTTAGCTAGCAAACATAATTGCACTACACCACATTACTCGTTTGGTTGTGCTTTGGGTCAAGGATAAGGTGTGTTTTTTTTATTCTAGATGGCTCATTGAAATGTAATGGTTATTAATAGGAACATGCAATTTTGCTGATATTGCTATGAAAATGTAACATTTGAAAATTTAAAGAGTTAATGCATAATTTTAAAAATATTATTTTACTTTACGCACTAATACCTTAGTGATCCATATGTGTTGGTCTGTTTGTCTGCGTGGATAGTTCTACAGAGTCATTCTGACTAATGTATTCTCCAAATTATCATCTATTTTGAGACTTGTCATATTATGCTGCCTAAACTTCTAATCTAATCTGAAAATACCAGAAGAGCAAACACAAAATTCTTCTCTCACCATTTGTCCTCTTTTCCAGTAAGAGAGCCCTGCATGTGAATGCTGTAATCAGATCTTAACACCCCCCTGCTGCTTTAGACGTGTAATACAAGGGTTTCTTCGGTTATACGCCGCGTCTAAATAGGCCTGAGAAGCGCTGTGTGCTGAGCGGTGGAACTTCTGCCAGTACGGCTTATATTAAGTAGTAATGGTTAAATCAAATATAACATATTTTTTGATTCCTCTTTAAGGTCACACTAACTGTATCAGGTGCCCACATAGCAAATGTTTTCTGGCCCAGCTCCGGGCCACACAATCACTTTTCCCTCGGCCCAAGTACCGCAAAGAATGACGGTACTGAAGTGGCCCAGAACTGGATTAAAGACATGGGTCACACATGGGCCATAACCGGCCCGAATCTCAGCCAGTTAATCACCCTTAACTGGCCCTGAAGTGGCCCAGAACTGGATTAAAGACAAGGGTCACACATGGGCCATAACTGGCCCGAATCTCAGCCAGTTAACCCTTAACTGGCCCTTAATGTGGCCCAGAACTGGATTAAGGACAAGAGTCACACATGGGCCATAACTGGCCCTGAATAGGACCAAAACAGGTTTTATTATTGGTACCAAGTCTCAGCCATAAGTTAACCTTATCAACACCAGAAACCCCAAAACTGAGCCATAACCCAGCCTAATCTTACCAAACCATATGAACAAATAAGTCACAGGAAAATTCAATTCTGAAAATTGCTTTATTTAACAATAATGTACACGCCAAAAATACATTTTTAAATTACATCTAGAATTGTGTAACTGTGTGAAGGCTATTTTAGTACATTCAAAGCATAACATCTTATTAGCACCTCAAAAAAGTGCATTTAATTTCAAAATGTTCTTGTCTGTCTTTAACCGTTACTTATTGTAGTAATGCACAAGCCAAAACATTTAATAATAATGAAAATTCAAATCTAGAATTGTGTAACTGTGTGAAGGCTATTTTTTTTTTTTGTACATTCAAAGCGCAACATCCTATTACCTCAAAGTGCATTTAATTTCAAAATGTTCTGGTCTGTCTTAAAGGAACACTCCACCGTTTTTTCATATTAAACTATGTTATTCCCTTAACTAAGACGAGTTGATACCTCTCTCGTCTCAGTGTGGCACTCAATTGCTCTGGCGCGCGGCAACACTTTGATAGCACTTAGCTTAGCCCAGTTCATTCATTAGGATCCAAACAGAGATGAAGTTAGAAGCGACCAAACACCTCCACGTTTTCCCTATTTAAATACAGTTACACGACCAAGTATGGTGAAACAAAATAAAACATGGCACTTTTCTAAGCGGGTAAAATGGATAATAATGTATGGCGGAATAGCACTTGAACTCGGCGCAGTAATATAACTATATCATCGGGAGAGGATTATGAGTGATGATATTACTGCACCGAGTTGAAGTGCTATCAAGTGCTATTCTGCCATACATTATAGTTATCCATTATATGTTATAAGGCAATAACATAGTTTAATGGTCTGTTTAATAAAAATAAAATAAAAAGTTTAATATGAAAAAAACGGTGGAGTGTTCCTTTAAACAGTAGCTTACTTATTGTAGTAATATTGTAGTAATACAGCTAGAGTTGTGTGAACACTATTTTAGTTGCCTGAACAGCCAAGTATACAACATTTTCCAATTCTAACTAAATTAATCTATGAATGAATCTAGCACTGAAATGTAACCATATTATAATGTAATTTTACTCTCAACAAACATAGAGCAAATTAAAACAATTACTTAAAACAAATTTACACATCAGAATTTTTGTATGTGTGAGGGAGAAAAAAAATAGTTCTCAGGAAGTGAAGTACATCTCTTTTCTCCTCAAGCGCTCTCTCCTTCCTCCATCTCTATCAGGAGCAAGCTGAAGCCATCTTGTATAGTTGCTTCTATCTCCTGATCGGGAGCATGTTGTGTCAGACGATTTTTTTTCTCACAGCAGCTAAAAGACAAAATATTAAATTAATACAAAATTAATAAATACATATACAAACATTAATCCACCTGTAGGTAACAAAATAAAATAAGGTTGCTTTGGTTACATTTTATACAGGAAATGGTTGCTTATAATGTGGCACTATTGAATGACTGTCAAAATACTGTTGTCAAACTCACAACAGTATGACAACAGTATTTTGACAAACAAAACCTTTTTAGCAAACAAAAACCTTAAAAATGTTTAGATATGAAAACTGTGGTGTAAACACATGCTTATCTGTGAATTAACTTTTAATTTATTAACTGTTAAAATAAAACGGCAATTATCCACTAAAGGAATAGTTCAACCAAAAATTTTAATTCTGTCAACATTTCCTCACCTCCACTTGTACGATGCCTGTATGAGTTTCTTCCTTCTGTTGAACACAGCAGAAAAAAAAGAAAAAGAAATTTAATCAGTAGAGAACCACTTTCCAATTTAATGTTACATTCCAGTTACCTGTCTGGTCACCAACATTCCTCAAAATGTGTTCTTTGTGTTCATCAAAAGAAACCATAAGAGAAAATGATGAGTAAATTTTCAGTTTTGTTTGAACTTCCTTTAAAAAACAAGAACAGACATAACGTTACACACACACACATAAAATAGCAGACATATCCTGATTATCAAAGTCACAGATTAGATTTAGATATAATTAAATCTGATTATACAGCCATTGAATCACTTTGAGCTTTAAAAGTCAATTACTGTTGTTTGTTGCTGATTTCGCTGTGATTTTTCCTATCATTTTAACAGCATTAACTTACATTACATCCCGCAGGCCGGTTTATCGCACCGGTCGCGTCAGTCTGTACTCGCATTCTCAAGGGGCAGTGGATCCGCTACCATATAAGCAAAAGTTCACTTCAATAAAGAACAAAGTGACATCCGAGTTTGAATTCTGGTATTTAAAAAAAGCACAAAGAAAGAGAGCGACGAACTTCACTTACCTGAACAGCAGAGTTGTCTGACAGTGACAGACTTCTTCTGTTCTTCACCCTTCAGCGGGAGAAATTTCAAACGACGCATACATCACGTGAACCTCATTAACCAACCAGAAAAGCTGCTGTTACCGTGGAGATCGCGCCAAAATAAGCATTTTTTAAATGATATTTTTTTTCAAACGTTTTTTAATAAACTGATATATATATATATATTTGACCTGAACAAAATATACATTTTCCTAACATGATAATTGATTTTTTTAAAAAAAAATAAATAAATTATAGTTTAAAGAAAAAATAATTCACATACAAAATAGTCAACATTTTCCATACTTTTTAGTTTAAGCACCACAAAATCATGTTAAAAACGTACTATATATATATATATATATATATATATATATATATATATATACATGTTAAAAACGAACTATATATATATATATATAATTATATATATATATATATATATATATATATATATATATATATATATATTATATATATATATATATATAGTTCGTTTTTAACATGTATATATATATATATATATATATATATATATATATATAGTACGTTTTTAACATGATTTTGTGGTGCTTAAACTAAAAAGTATGGAAAATGTTGACTATTTTGTATGTGAATTATTTTTTCTTTAAACTATAATTTATTTATTTTTTAAAAAAAAAATCAATTATCATGTTAGGAAAATGTATATTTTGTTCAGGTCAAATGGATTTGGGAATTGTTTAATGATTATTGAATTTTGTGAACATTGCTGAAAACTAATAGGCCTAGCAGCCCTAAATACTTATAACTGTCCAGTACACAAAGGCCCATAATCGCTACACTGATCTGGGCCATAATTGCTAAACTGATCTGGGCCACACACCTCCCATCCACAATCGGCCCAAATGTTGTCTGCCGTCATGCATGCAGTGCCATCATTGCCACGCATGGCCCAGAGTTGGCTGACATGATCTGGGCCACACACCTCCCATCCACAATCGGCCCAAATGTTGTTTGCCGTCATGCATGCAGTGCCATCATTGCCACGCATGGCCCAGAGTTGGCTGACATGATCTGGGCCACACACCTCCCATCCACAATCGGCCCAAATGTTGTTTGCCGTCATGCATGCAGTGCCATCATTGCCACGCATGGCCCAGAGTTGGCTGACATGATGCATGCCAGTGCCGGCAACACGCCAGCAGTGCCATTTTGAGGCCACATTTGGGCCAAGTCAGTTTGCTATGTGGGTGGTGGATCACTATCTGCACTCCCGTTGGCAGTCGCTGTATAGTTTCGCTTCATTTTTGCATGAAGTTCAGCTCTGCTCAACTTTTTCTGTTGGTGTCAAAAGAAATTTCCGTTTGCTTTGTTATTGTGGATGGCTTTCTTTCTGATTTCCCCTTTAAAAGTGAACTATGTTATTTCTAAACCACCGAATGTAAAACATATTGTTCATACAAATCAGCATCACTGAAACATATATATATATTTTGTTTATTTAAATGAAAAGTTCTGATCTCCTATTGAAATCTTTAAATTTTCAAATATTATTTTAGGTCTAGAGGGGGGCGCGATTGATTTAATGCATTATTGCTGCATAAAAGTATTAATTTCTTTCAAAATTCGTACAAAAATAAATCTTACTAACCCTAAACTTTTGAATTATATGTATAAGTTATTACAAACCGAAGCCATAGACCATGCCATCATATCCTGTTGGCCATATATGTGGTGTCTGACTTGAATTTGCATGCTTGAAGTCTAGTGTGACTGCACCGCTATGCATTTGGTAAGTGGAAAAATCAGCTGTTGAATTTTCAAATTTCATTAAAGTCTTAATTGAAACAGGAATAACACACTAATCATGTTTTCCATACCTAATCTGTGTCATTCCTCTCCGTGATGATGATCTCATCTATGTTGATGACCCTTCCTTAGCCTTTCCCAGGGTTCTAAGGTAGACACCTCTCTGATTGGCTGGCCACTTGTACTGAAATCAAACTGGCAATCAGCTTAGACAAAAACAAACATTTCACGTAACCTGAGCCTGTGCCACAGGGCCAGTCTGTGCTCAATCCAATCAGTGTCCAGGGTGATTGGCACGGCTCTCAATCCCAGAGAGGCCTCCTTCATCCACCACGAATCCCCGCTCCACAAATCACACAGTGACGGCAGAGGATCCGGTGACTTTGCCGTATATCACAGCCCGTGCGAGGGCGCGCTCAATCAGCATCATTATCCTCCCCTGCTCAGAGGAGGGCGGCCATTTTAACTGCACTGATTATGCTAATCTGGTGACAGGGGACCACCCTCGGTTGATGTAGTGGCTTATTAATATTTACTGACAGCGTCCCAGCACGGGGGAGTGTGTGACATAGCACTGGATCTGTTGGGAGTGCTGACACACTGCCGCACTGTGTTTACATCCCTTCCTTTCTGATGTTCTACAAACTGTTCAATTAACGTTACAAAGATTTACGTCACGCATTTTTATATTTATCATTTAGCCACTAGGCAGATCGGAGTAGTTGGACTTTGCTGTACGGACATGGAAGAGAGTTGAAGGGGATAAAGGAATGGATGTATCGGTGTGACAGGTTTCATTTTTGTAGAGGGCTGAAGCGATAGACCGCCAGTGGGGTGTGAGAAAGAAGATTGAAGAGTGAAGAGAGAAATGTATTTATTTGTGTCAGTGCTACACAAGCGTGGTGAGCATTCCTCGCTGTTTGTTTGGGGCTGACAAACGGCACAGTCCTCCTGGCACAGACTGATTGACAGTATTGAGGACTGTGTGAGACATCAACAGTGTGTCTACAGAGGAGACAGCTTAAGCCAATATGTCTTCAACTCTAGAATAAGGAAACGGGGCGCGGAATTATGTTGTGTGTACGTTAGGTACAACTTTTTATTGTTGAAATTAACATTAAAATTAAAAATAATTTTTCATTAGTAGTTAATGTAGGAAATTTATTGCAAATTGTTTTTAAAAATAGTTTGTATCCACTTTTTAATATTTATATTTAGCTTTAATTTGTTTTTGTTTCAGGTTTAGTTTTACTAGTACTTCAACTTATTTTCTGTTAGTTGCAAAGGCAATATTTTATTTATTTTTTAAATTATAGTACCCCATGTTTCTTTCCTTTTTGCTTCTTGGGAGACAGTAACAGATTTGAACAGATTTCTTGTTGGAAAATTGCATAGCTTGGACATTGTTGAAAAAGAAGAAAGTCTCAAGAACTTGTCATATGAAGGTGAGTAAATGGCCACATTTGTACTTTTGGGTATAAAGGTGAGGGTTTGTTGCACTTTTCCCCCCTGAGGTTTATGTCTTACATGATCCTTTTCCACTCTCTCTTTGATTTTTCTACTTTAAGAATCCTATATGTGAATCAAAATGAACCAAAATGACCTTTTACAATTGATAAACATTTGCAAGTGAAATGACTAACAATTCTTGCTTACGTGATGCAATATAGTTCTCTTCCCCGTTTTTCAAAAACAGCCTTTTTGCAAAGCCAGCATCACATTGTGACAAGTTCACAAATCAGTTCACACTGCATGTGCCACACAAACTGTAAGGTCAGGCTCCAGTTAACAGGGGCCTTGGTAAAAGACTTCAGTCCAGTCAGAAGGGATCCTTTGGGAAGGCTATGAATGGCCTCTTTAAATTGTGATTTTTTTTCTCCCTTTTCTCTGCTCATGTTTTCCCTTCTGTCGGATTGATACCACACAGGGAAGAAAAGCAGCTCTCATCACACATAAAACAGTGTTGTCTTTGCATTTAATTAATACAGCAGGAACCAGACAGCAGGGAGAAAGAAATCAATTAACATTTCCAGCATGTCTCTCACTGTATTGCACATATAATCTAATATAAATCTGAACTCAATCCAGAAGGAAATCATAAAGCCTGTTGTCAGAAATCTCTCTGGAATTGTTTATACACATTAAATGCAGAACATAAATTTACGCCTGGCAAAACTCTCAATGCGTGTGACAAAATGAAAATAAATAATGGACTCAAAGTTAATGGTAGGTCATCTGGGCTGAATAAGCACATTTGGTCAGCTATCTGCATTGTGGATAGTTAGCATCCTCTTTGTGGGTTCCGGTCATTCCGCATAAGAGAAGGATTTTTCATGCATTCAGAACTTGATTGGCTTCTGTACGAGGGTCCGCCTTGCATTCAGTCATATAGCCACTGAGTTAAAGCAGATAAGACTTGTCCCTCTTCGTACAGCAAGCGCACCGGCAACATTGTCAGCCTGAAGAGTCGAATTCAACTCATTCGCATCTCCCTTATTTAAGCAGGTCAGCCGGTGTCAAGTCAATTCCGCCATGATAATAAATTCTCACGGACTAGGCGGAGAGTCTGATTCAATTTCTGCACAATGAAATCTTAACCTACAAACCCCAGCAGGTTCCTCGAAAAGAAGAAGTTCGTGCTCAATTCTCCTTTGGCTCTGTTTATGAGAGTTTCACAAGAGCTTGACCCTTTCCGTTGCCGCTCGAATCTATTTCGGCGACTTACAGAGCTGGTTTGAAACATAATTAGATAGCACTTTTGGGAAAACGCTCATCCCCAGACAATTTTCGGGGTTCTGAAAGATTTGATTTGAACAGATCCCAAAGGTTCTAACTACATCTGGTCTCTGCTAAACCGCTAACTTTGGTCGGTTCCATGTGTAGCACATAGTGTCTCAGTTATCAGTAACTTACACCTTGGTCATTTCTATTTCCTCTGAGAGAGATGTAAGCAGGCAGAGGGGACAGAGAGAGATCTCTCTAGTCATTTACTCTGACATTTCGGGTGCAAGGGAATGCACAGAAAGAGACAGGGGGGAGAGAGGGAGCAATAGCCATCCTCTCTCTAGCACTTAAATTCCATATGTGGGAGAATCCAGTCTTATCTCAGGGGAAAGAGAGTTGTGCAAATGCCCAATACCATCCAGTAGTTCCTTCAGACAAGGTGGACAGGTCCAGACTGTGGAGGGAGAGGTTAAAGAGGAACCACTTTAATAGGAACGCCTGCAATGAGGAAAGACAACTTTTCAAACCACATATCATTCTTTTGACACTGTGTGAAAATACGATTGCACAAGTGAGTGAATATTGAATATCTACAAGTAAAGGTATGATTTTTCTAGTTGACTTGAAAAGTCCTACAACTTTTAGAAAATTGGATCTTTTGAATTTGTTTAAAAATGAATCCGGTCAAAGAATTGATTCAGTGATTTGCTAAAAGGGAATTCCACTGAAATATGTATTACTATTTAGTGCATTATTGTTTGTGGTTTTTATTATTATTTTTATTTGGGTATTTCTCATGTTAGCCCCCTGCTTGTAATTGCAAGAATTTTAGTGGCAAAAGCATATTTAGCCCTTTACAGCTGTTCAAAAGTAGTTGTTTTGCCAGTTTACTTTCACTGTATTACATTCATTCGTTTGTTCGTTCATTCATTCATTCATTAATTTCCAACATTCGATATCACAGCTCATGATGGCCGCTAAGAAGGGTTTGGGCCTGTCTTATGGTACATTACACTCTGAAAAATAAAGGTTCTTTATTGCCATTGATTGTCACGATCCACACACGGGAAACAGGGGTTAGATCCAAAAGCAGTATTTAATAGGGTAATCCGTACTCACAAACTAGTCCAGGCAAAGGTCAAATCCAAAAGGCAATCCAAAAACAAGAAAACAAACAAGAACAGGCAAAAACAGGCTACCAGAAGTGGTGTGACAATATACAAGGACTCCGTAACAAACACTAAACAGGCAGGGTATTTATACACAGAACAAGACAATCATGATGGGGAACAGCTGAGTGCAATGAACAGTGATGAGCGCAGACAAGGATTGTGGGGAATGCAGTTCCAAACGTGAATGACACCGTGAGGAAAGAGGACCTCTAGTGGACACCAGGGAACATAAACCAGACACTGTGACATGACCCCCCCTCTACGGAGCGGCTACCAGACGCTCCAAGACAACTAACACACAACACAAGAGTTCAGGAGGGAGGTGGAATGGCGGAGGATCAGGGGGAGGGATGGTGGGCCAGGTCCATGTAGGGGAACAAAAACGGGAAATAACGATTTAGCCGGTGACCAGGGCGAAGCGGTCAGTTCATCCGGCTGCCCGGGCGAAGCGGTCAGTTCATCCGGCTGCCCGGGCGAAGCGGACAGTCCATCGGGTGGCCAGGGCGAAGCAGACGACCCCTCGGGCGGCCAGGGCGGTGAAGAACCCTCGGGCGGCCAGGGCGGTGAAGAACCCTCGGGCGGCCAGGGCGGTGAAGAACCCTCGGGCGGCCAGGGCGGTGAAGAACCCTCGGGCGGCCAGGGCGGTGAAGAACCCTCGGGCGGCCAGGGCGGTGAAGAACCCTCGGGCGGCCAGGGCGGTGAAGAACCCTCGGGCGGCCAGGGCGGTGAAGAACCCTCGGGCGGCCAGGGCTCAGGAACAGACACTGGCTCCGGCTCAGGAACAGACACTGGCTCCGGCTCAGGAACAGACACTGGCTCCAGCTCAGGAACAGACACTGGCTCCGGCTCAGGAACAGACACTGGCTCCGGCTCAGGAACAGACACTGGCTCCGGCTCAGGAACAGACACTGGCTCCGGCTCAGGAACAGACACTGGCTCCGGCTCAGGAACAGACACTGGCTCCGGCTCAGGAACAGACACTGGCTCCGGCTCTGGAACGGGCTCTGGAACGGGCTCCGGCTCCGGCTCTGGAACGGGCACTGGCTCCGGCTCTGGAACGGTCACTGGCTCCGGCTCCGGCTCTGGAACGGGCAACGGCTCTGGAATAGCAGACACGGGCATGTCCAGGATCCGAGCCAGACGCTCCAGGTGGTCCAGGTCCATGAAGGCAGACGGAACGTGAACCGTCTCTGACTGGGCAGGCGGAACGTGAACAGTCTCTGACTGGGCAGACGGAACGTGAACAGTCTCTGACTGGGCAGACGGGACGTGAACAGTCTCTGACTGGGCAGGCGGAACGTGAACAGTCTCTGACTGGGCAGACGGGACGTGAACAGTCTCTGACTGGGCAGACGGGACGTGAACAGTCTCTGGCTGGGCAGACGTGACGTGAACAGTCTCTGGCTGGGCAGACGGAACGTGAACAGTCTCTGGCTGGGCAGACGGGACGTGAACAGTCTCTGGCTGGGCAGACGGGACGTGAACAGTCTCTGGCTGGGCAGACGGGACGTGAACAGTCTCTGGCTGGGCAGACGTGACGTGAACAGTCTCTGGCTGGGCAGACGTGACGTGAACAGTCTCTGGCTGGGCAGACGTGACGTGAACAGTCTCTGGCTGGGCAGACGTGACGTGAACAGTCTCTGACTGGGCAGACGGGACGTGAACAGTCTCTGGCTGGGCAGACGTGACGTGAACAGTCTCTGGCTGGGCAGACGTGACGGTAGACGTCTCTTTCTTCCTCCTCTTCCGCCTTCGGACCACCGGACTCGGGACCCCCGGATTTGGGACCACCGGAACTGGGACCACCGGACTCGTGACGGTGTCGGCATGGCGAGGCTCCAATACATCCCACTGACTCCGATGCTCAAGGTATCTGGTAAAACTCCAAAAGTCCAAGACTTCCAGACCCTTCATTTCCCACCCCGGCAATGGGTCATCAAGACAGGTATTAAAAATGTCCTTTAATGCTGCCTCACTGTATCCCATTCCCCTCGAGAGCGTCCAAAATGACTGGGCAATGCAACCCACCGGCAGGCATTGCTGACGAAAGCTCATCAAATTTTGGACACGGCCCCTCCTCTCTTTCTCCGTGGTAGGAGGGAGGATACGGAACCCCATCATGCTGGATCTCTTTGTGACGGAGTCCTTCTGTCACGATCCACACACGGGAAACAGGGGTTAGATCCAAAAGCAGTAATTTAATAGGGTAATCCGTACTCACAAACTAGTCCAGGCAAAGGTCAAATCCAAAAGGCAATCCAAAAACAAGAAAACAAACAAGAACAGGCAAAAACAGGCTACCAGAAGTGGTGTGACAATATACAAGGACTCCGTAACAAACACTAAACAGGCAGGGTATTTATACACAGAACAAGACAATCATGATGGGGAACAGCTGAGTGCAATGAACAGTGATGAGCGCAGACAAGGATTGTGGGGAATGCAGTTCCAAACGTGAATGACACCGTGAGGAAAGAGGACCTCTAGTGGACACCAGGGAACATAAACCAGACACTGTGACATGGATGGTTCCATGAAGAACCTTTAACATCCAATCTTTCCATTCCACAAAAGGTTCTTTATAGTGGATTTTTAAAATGTTCTTCACACTAACAAAAAAAAAAGAAGTTATTTACTGTTCCCTGAAAGGTTCTTTCGGGAACCAAAAACCGGTTATTCTACGGCATCGCTGTGAAAACCACCTTTGGGACCTTTATTTTTAAGAGTGTAGCCAATCAGCGTCAGGTTCAGACAGACCTATTTGTGTTTCAGTTTGACCGATTCATTAAGAGGAACTCATTCTAAAGATAAGAATGATCTCAGTGGCAGTGAGAAAGCATAGCACACTGTTAAATGACTGGTGTGTAGCCTTTCAGCCTGGGGGCTTTGCACTGCTGCCTGCTTAATTACCGCTAACTCACTTCTTCCACACAAGCATTTTGTTCAGGAATGGCAAACACACCACAGAATTACAGTAAAGCAGAGAGTTATGTCTGCACCTCAGGCCTCCATTGATTTCAGACTGTTTTTATTGGTCTAGGGTCCCGCGTGAGCAAATATTATGAGGACCCATGCACTTTGTTTTACGGCTTTTAGTTATCATTACAGAAGTTTCTTGCTGCTATAGCTCAGTAATTTTTTGTTTTTGTTTTTTGGCAGGTATTGATATTTTGGGGCATTACTTATTTATTCTGGCACAGCCTGCATATTTGTGGCTGGCTCTCTCCATTTGCACATCTAATTGCTTTGGCAACTCATCTCTACAACTCCCGCACTCTCCCGTGCTCTTCTGTTTTCTGTTTTCAGGGAGCTATACGCACTACCAGCGAAACACGCTTGTTGTGTTCCACTGCTTTAAATAGACATGTTTAATGCCCCAAAAAAAGGATTTTCCCTATTGGTGGTCTTATATGTCAATAGTGTATTTTCTTTTTCTTTTCATTCTCTCAGCTCGTAAATTAGTGAAAAAAGTGATGTTCTCTATTTTTGCTCCAATGGGTGTTGATTCATATCAGTTTAATTAGATTATTTGGCTGACAGACAGTTAGGTTTAATCAGAGAACCGACTCTCGTGTGAGTGTGAAGTAATTAATTGCTTTAATTACATTTAGTTCCAGTCTTGGCTCTGAGGGAAGTTGTCAAAGATAACCCACATGCTATCAGAACTCAAACGTGGCAATAAAAAAACCTGGTGAGCACCAGCAAATAAACCTTTACTTAATCAAAAGAACAGTATATGGTCGTGGATTACATCACTGCTACCTCTGCTACTTGTATTTTTAGGGGCTCGTTATCTTGTATCTATGTTAGACGTGTGTGCAAAATTTAGATCAAGATCAATATTTATACCCATGAATTATGCATATTCTTGAGGTGAATTTTGCTTTAGGATAAATCAAACACATGGAAATGTGTTCCAGGAGAGCGAGTCTACGAGTATAGCACAGGCAGTTTGTGATCATCATCTCTCATCAATGTTTTGTGAAATGCGAGATAGACTTTGATTACAGGTGTTAATGTGCTTGACTCAGAGTGTACAATGTAATAATGTCTTCAAATCATTTTTACACTATATTAAGTGTCATTTTGTTCATTAACTTGTGACACTAAATATGTAATATTGTTTGAACAGTACAATAAGTAAAAAAATAAATTAAAAAACTTAATGAGAAGGCTTGTTTTTTTTTTTTTTTCCCAAAGTAGTCTTGGGGAGTAATTATATTCTGGTTGCTACGGGCAGCAACTCGCATACCCTCAGACTTGTCTCCATCCAGATGACTAGCTCCAGCCCCACTGTGCTGTAATTAATCATTACGCCAGATGCCAGTGCTTCCCCCATGAGCTCCGTCAGAGTGTGTTTAATTGTGTGTTCGTAAGTGTGTACGTGTGTCCAGTTTGCTCTTGACTCTTGCATGCCGATGTGGGAAAATCATAAAAAGAACACGAGTTGGTCATTCTCGGATGAACGGAGATACCTCCAGCTCAAGGAGTTTGTCTGCTTTCTCGCACATTCATGCTCCAGCATGCATTCGTGTTCTCATTCATATGCGGTCTGCTGCCCTCACCTCTATCTGAGCCACAAATTCACAGAGCACTTTTAAAGAGGAACCCCGGACCTCCCACTGTCATCTCCGTATGATTGGCTCTGCGGGTAGAAGAACATGGTGATTTCATCTGGTACTGAGCAGTTCTCAGGGGGAAAAAAATACCTGAAAACTCATAAACCCTCATGTCGTCCCAAACTCAAATGACCATATTTATTTAACACAAAAGAGTTATTTAGCATGCTCTCAAGTGACTTCAAAGGCCTATCTTAGACTTGCAGACTTTAGAGCAGATGGGGCAGGGAAAGGTCGGGTAGCTGTCGTTGGGTACTTGGGCAACCAATTCTTTCTTTTGTTTATAGGGATAGTTCACTTTGAAATTAATTTTTGATATGTTTTAGCTTACCTCAAGGGCATCCAAGATGTAGGTGTCTTTGTTTCCGCAGTAGTTTCAATTTTGATATTTTTAGGTCAAACCGTTCTTGTCTGTCAGTCATATAATGCAGGTCTATGGTCACCACCTCAAAGAGCATGCACAGAGAAGTCCAAATTAAACATGATTTAATGACTCGTAAATGTAAGTACACATTGATGGCCTAAGACATGAAACGAGCGGTTTGTGTGAGAAAACGAACAGTGTTTATATCGTTTTTACCTCTTGTAACCACAGCCACGTCCAAGGGATCTGAGGGCACGTGTGCTTCGGTCTGTGCGTTACAAGAGGTAAAAACGATATAAATACTGTTCGTTTTCTCACACAAACCGCTCGTTTCGTGTCTTAGGCCATCAATGTGTACTTACATTTACGAGTCATTAAATCATGTTTAATTTGGACTTCTCTGTGCATGCTCTTTGAGGTGGTGACCATAGACCTGCATTATATGACTGACAGACAAGAACGGTTTGACCTAAAAATATCAAAATTGAAACTACTGCGGAAACAAAGACACCTACATCTTGGATGCCCTTGAGGTAAGCTAAAACATATCAAAAATTTATTTCAAAGTGAACTATCCCATTATGCTTCGCTTGGGCAGTTTTCACTGTGTGTTCCTCAAATTCCATGGCAGCCTTCAATGTGATGTTCCTGATCTATCAGCTGCCAGTTAATATCAACTTGCATCAACTGTTGCTTCAGCTGATCCTTATAGCGCTTGCGTGGGGCTCCTCGATTTCACTTGCCCTGGTAAAGTTCCCCATAGAACACTGCTTTCGGCAGCCTCCCGTCATCCATGCGTAACACATGTCCTGCCCAGTGAAGCTGACGCAGTAGTAGCCTGGTCTCGATGCTTGGCAAGCCCACTTCTTCCAGAACTTCTGTGTTTGTCTTGAAGTCCTGCTAGAGTTCCCATGATGGAATGGAGACACCGTTGATGGAAGCAGGTGTCGGATGTGCACATAGTCGGATGTGCTTTCTGTGGACCAATGACTTGGAACCATACAGCAGAGTGCTGAGGACAACTGCCTTGTAAACTTGGATCTTAGTCAGCAGGTGCAATGAACGGTTTTGCCAGATGCGTTTCTGGCTTTGGCGAATCGGTGGTCCATATCCTTGTACATTGTTGCGTCATTTAAAATGACGCTTCGCAAATAGGTGAATTGGTCCACTATGTTCAGACGATGGCCATTGATGTTGATTTTGGGTGGATTATAGGTGTCGTTTGTACTCAATAACTTCAGTTTTCTTCAGGCTGATAGTCAGACCAAATTTTCTGGTAGACGAGTAACTGGAGTAACTGGTGTGTGTGTGTGGAAAGAGTGTGCAGTCATCTGCAAATAGTATCTCTGTGATCAACACTCCTGTCGTCTTGGTTTGAGCAAAAAGATGACGATGTTTTACACTACCATATACATACAATATTACCATATATACCAAATATTTAAAATTATGAATTATTATCATAATATCATAATCATTATCCATAATAATGGAAACTTAAATGGAATAGAGTTACCAAAAAATAGATTTTTTAAAATAGTTCTGACCCACATCTGGCTATGCAAAGACATCATTTTGTCATTGCAACAGATACATATAAATATACAGTTAATGGCAGCCCTAGTTGTCACTATTCTCTTTAATTGTGTAGAAAAGAGCAGCTTGGACATTCTGCAAGAGTTCCATTTTAAACTATTTAAATTGGTGAATCACATGCTAAAACAACACAGACAAACGCATACAAATAAATGACACTACCTGCAGGTGCAGTTCATTCTTAGTGGATTCCTCCTTGGAATGCAATGCAAGAACAGACCACGTATATAAAAAAGAAAAAGGCAGATCAAAGCTTTGTCTGTCTTGTGTCCTTTTCTTTTCCTCACTTCTATTGTACCAGGTGCTAGATGTTCCAGGCTGGCTAGCCTGATTGAAGTGATTGGGAGGGGGCTTAAAGAAGTCTCGCTGCACCCTCTCATCTCTCCCGCTTGCAAAGACAGTTTTTTTGTGCCGCCTGTGGTTTGGTGTGATTTCTGTGGCAGGAACATGTGAAGCACTCTTGTTGTACCTGCAGTTCGTGCACTGAATGTTTGATTGCTACCTCTCTCTTATCTCTCTCTGTCTCTTTTGCTTTGTTTTCCAGGTGTCCTCCAGGTGTCAATCTCGCTAAAAAAGGTGGAGCTGAGCGTCGGAGAGTCCAAGTTTTTCACATGCACAGGTCAGAACTCTCGCAGCATCACCTGATCATGTGTCTGACATTAATGTATATGAGATAGATGCACGACTGCACACAATTTACGTAGTGCTGACTCAAGTAGTCGTTTATTTAGGTTGAACGGCTTAAATAACGTCTCCTGTCGTAAGCAGTATGGAATTCTAGACTAAGGCTTTCTTCATGACCAAGGCAAATTGTCTGATTGTGTGTGTATGTTTGAATATATTTTTTTCTTGGACTGACAGCTGCTTTTATATTGATTGTTTTACAATATTTTTGTTTGTTTTTTTAAACTGGGTGGGGACTATCAGGGGTCTGTAATAGGTTGCTTTGAGGAAATTTTACCAAATATATTTTTAAGGGCTGGTAAATATATTACCAGGCTAACCTAAAATTTGATGTGATCAATTATGTTTATTTTGTTATGTTTATCGCAGTTATTGAATTTGATATTATTGCAGTCAAAATCAGTAATCACATTTTTTCATTATATTGACAGGCATAGTTTGTAATAGTAAAAAGCTAAATATATTACACACACACACACTGCTGTTTAAAACTTCAAGGTCAGTAAGTTTTTTATTTTTTTATTAATACTTTTATAAAGCAAGGTCCTATTAAATTGATTTTAAAAAGATTTATATTTTTTTTACAAAAGATTTATATTTAAAATAAATGAAATGTTCTTTGGAACTTTCTATATATCAAATTATGTTTCCATTTCTTAAAAAAATTTAACAGCACAACGGTTTTCAACATAATATTTTTTTTTTTCTTGCTCACGAAATCAGCATATTACAATGATTGACATTGAAGACTGCTGAAAATTCAGCATTGCCATCACAGAAATGAATTATATTTGAAAATATATTAGAATATAAAACATTTATTTTAAAGGAATAGTTCACCCAAAAATTTTAATTATTCCATCCTTCTTCAGCCTAACACAATCGGAGTTATATAAAATAATATCCTGGCTCTTCCCAGCTTTGTAATAGCACTGAATAGTGCTATTACATATAGCACATAGAGCACAATAGTGAGTTTTTGAAGCTCCAAAAAGCACATCCATCCATCATAAGAGTAATCCATACGACTCCAGTGGGTTAATAAATGGCGTCTGAAGAGAAGCAATGGGTTTTTGTAAGAAAAAATACTGGGTCAGAGGTCACCCTTCCGCCGTAAACTCGACTCTCTCTTGTGAACGTGCGTACAGCCGTTGCCGGAAGCCAGTGGTTATAGTTTATAAAGTTTTAAATATGGATATTTTTCTGACAAAATCATGTCGCTTCACTTCAGAAGGCATTTATTAACCTACTGGAGTCATATGGTTTATATGATGGATGGATGAGTATTTTGGAGCTTCCCAAACTTGGACACTATTCAATGCCATTACTAAACCAGGATGTTACTTAATATAACTCTGATTGTGTTCGGCAGAAAGAAGAAAGTCATATACACCTGGCTTGAGGGTGAGTAAATTATTGGATCATTTTCTTTCTTGGTTGAACTATTCCTTTAAATTGTAAAAATATTTCTTTTGAAAGACATAAAAAATGCACACACACACACACACACACACACACACACACACACACACACACACACACCTTAATGCATGATAATATATAGATGGTAATGTCATGTTTGGGGACCCTTGCCTTTAAAAAAAGTCTGTAGTCTAAACACTAAAATCAGTACAATTCCCTTGCTCAAAGTTACTTATCATTCAAGACCAGTAGATTGCTGCTTGTAAACCTCAGATCCTAGCCTGTCTCTTCTTGCAGACTGCAGGCAAGGTTGTGCTTGGACATGAGTATGGATATCCATGTGCACAGGGGTAGATTATGTTTTGTGGTGAAGCTGGGTGTTGTTTTTCTTTTCCACATGGCTGAGCTGCTGTAGTCAGGTTGCAGGGCTTTGCTGCATGAGCTCCAGGCACTACCTGACAGAATCCTTTAAACAGGGTGATGCATGCTGACCCCTGCTGGACTCCGTCCAGATTGCGAGTGATTAGCACACCTGGTATGTGTCTGGACTGGAGATATTATGGAGGGTGCACACATGCCCTGCAGACCTTCAGCTCAACTAGGCAAACCAGCATGCTTGCCTTCCAAAATAGCTTTGGGATATGCAGGGATATTGCTTTGATGTAGGCCTATTTATAAAGTTCTTTTTTTGGGCTACAGCAGGACAGATAAACTCTTTAATTTCTGTGCTGCATGTTATGGAAATAATTTGCTCCAGAAAAGCGAATGTTGCACATAATGGTGGATAACTGTTGAGGAATGATTAAAAGACTATTTTTTAGGAAAGAGCTAGACATGTTCAGTGCATACTGAAATAGAAAATAAACAGGTCACAGTATACAGTGTCTTTGATGTCTAAAATGGATCATAGGCTCAGTATGTGGTCATTTAGTGGATTATTTTATGTACAGCGACAGAATGAAATAAAATTGATATTGTCAAATGGCTTAATGCAATAGTCATATCATAAAGGCTTTTTTTTCCCTCAGAATTGCGTGATATAAACTCACAATAGTGTGTAATAAATCCGAATTACGAGATATACTCGCAATTCCAAGGAAAAATGTCAGAATTGTGAGTTTATATCACGCATTTTGACTTTATGACTTGCAATTGTGAGTTTATATCGTGGGAAAAAAAGTCAGAATTGTGAGATGTAAACTTGCGATTGCAAGAAAAAAAGTCACTGTGGCAATGTGACCTATACTGTGACACAAGTGGCATAATTATTATTATTTATTTTTTTTACTTGCTGAAAGAGGTTTGCATTGAGTCTTGTAAAGAGAATACCCTATGAACACCCACACTTTTCCGTTAACAAAAAAGTAAAATAATTTTTATGTTTTACGCAAAATCGTGCAGTCCTAACAGTGACTGACAGTACTCTTTTACTGGGACAAGTAGGTTAAGTGTCTGGCTCAAGGGCAGAGTGTTAATATCTCATGAATCCCCCCCCTTGCCAAGCTTGAACCTTCAAGCTTTTGGCTGCCAGCCTATACATCTATAACCAATACACCATACCATATATTAAAACTAAACTTCATTCACAAGCAAAAAAAATTGAATGTGACCAGCGAAGTGCGCTAAGCTTTGTCCCTGAGCCCTTCAACCCCTAACATCTCATCCTAACCCCTTCAGCAACTCCTCCGTGGTCCAGCGTCTGCTGAGTGGACTGAGATTATACTGCCATGTCCTCTCCTTGAACCCCTTACGTCCCGCAGATCATCCTCTGCTCCTTCGCTGATAACCCCCTGCCCGCTCTCAGCGTCTCTCCCCTGGCAGAGCTGCATCACAGGGCCGGTTGCATCCTCGGCCGGCCCGTCTTCCTGGAGCCGCAGTCTCACGCTCCCCCGTTGTGCAGCCGAAGGCCCCTGTTGTGCAGTTGATTGATGCTTTGAACGGAGAAGTGCTGCACCATGCTGATGCTTTTTATGACCTTCCAGCAAAGCAGGATTTACAGCGCCAAGCACCTTGGTACCAAATGTGGGTCCGGCCAGCCAGTCTCTGCAGGGCAAAGCGCATGACGGGTTTTGTTTATCGCTGTGTGTGTGTGTTTGAGAGACAAAGAGAGAGTGTATGCCACTACCAGAGGCTTAAGAGATATCATTAAAGGGGAAGTTCTGCACCACTAGCAGCACCAAATGGAATGGCAGTGAAACATGTCCAGTTCTTTCCCTTTGGGTATGAACATACTGTATTTGGGCTGCATGGTATATCAAAATAAAATCAATATCACGATATGGCTTTGTGTGATTGTCAAATATATGTGCTATTGTTTTCAGAGTGAAGCGGTTTCTGCATGGGTGTAAATGAACACACAGTGCCACACTTCATTCTGAAAACGGCAGCGGATATTTTTATTCATTTCATATCCGTCAGAATGAAAGCTTGATGGTTTACTAGTTTGAAAATGAGATTAAGACATATATATATATATATATATATATATATATATATATATTTGTATTGTAATTTTACAGTAAAATGCAATCATTTTTATTATAGTACATTAGTATTATTAAAAATGTTTCTTATTTTGTTTTGTTTTTTTATTTAACAATAGTTATTATTATTATTATTATTATTATTATTTTACAGTCATATTGAATTGGTCAAAAACAGTGGCAATTTGTCCCATGAAAACTTAAGTGGAAAGAGATTTTTGTTTTGGTTACTGAAAGAGTTGGTTCTTGGAAAAAGCAAACCCTGTATGAACTCCCAATTAGTTTTTTTTTAGTTTTTTTTATTTATTTTTTATCATTCAGCCCACAAGGATTTTGAAATCTGTGTAGGTCACATTTCTGCTTTTTTTATTTGATCTATTTTATTATTTATTTTATGCAGATGCACTCCCAAAATCACCCTACTCACTCTAGAATGAATAATTGAAAATTTCTGTATCTTTTCATACAGCAATAAATATCGCAGGGGAAAAAAACGAAATATTGCAATGTCAGTTTTTTCCAATATTGTGCAGCCCTATGCTCTATCAAATGCTGTGCAATATTGTCAAGTAGTAATTTACACTATATTCTGTACCGCACTATGACCGTAACCGTGTGTGTGTTTGTAGTGATCGGGGAGCCTGTGAATCTGGACTGGTATAACCCACAGGGGGAGCGGATGGTCCCGTCTCAGCGGGTGGCACTGCACAATGAAGGTATCCGTTCCAGACTCACCCTCTACAATGCCAAAATAGAAGACGCTGGAATCTATCGGTGCCAGGCCAGCGATGTACAGGGACATACAGAGGAGGCCACTGTGGTGCTGGAGATCTACCGTAAGTATCAAACACACAAATATATCTGCTCATACACACTTTTTATTGCCGTCATGGTTTTATAACTTTGCATACTGTATGTAGATGCGTTTGAAATAGGATCAGATATTAACGGGGACTTGGGGTAAAATACCAAACATATCCCATAATGTAGCAACACAAAATGCCCTTTGAATAATGAATTCCTCTGTTTTTAGTTGTAAAGTTTTTATATACACTAAAAAGATTACAAGATTTTGCAATTACATTAAGCCTTTTAACCACAACTTTTCCTTGTTAAAAAAAACTTGAATACCTAGAATGTTACTGTAAAAAATAAGTAGAATAAAAAAAATAAGATTGAGAATTATATTGCATTATCTTAATTAACAATGTTGAACAATCAGCAGAAATCCATTTTATGAGTTTATATTTGTGTATTTAATTAACAATGTTGAACAAGCAGTAGAAATCCATTTTATGAGTGTATTTGTGTATTTTAATTTTGGTCTAGATGAATACATCAAATTATTTAGTGTTTCTGAACATACTTGAGTAATATGTCAGATTAGTTCTGCATTAATATGGAATATTTGATTAATAAAAAAACTACAACCACTAATTTATATATATTAGTGGTTGTAGTCTTTTATATATATATATATATATATATATATATACAGTATATAATATTAAAATCAGTACGGTATTTTTTACTAAAGAAATTGTTTATTTCGCAAATTGATAAAATTGATGTGACGCGACAGTATATAATGACAGTATAAAGACATTTATAATGTAACAAACGGATTTTGATATCAAACAAATGCTGTTCCTTTGAACTCTCATCAAAAAATCCTAAATATAGGCTATCACTGTTTCCACAAAAAAAATAAGCTGTTAATATTTAACTGTTTTCAGTTTTTCTGCAGAAAATTCAGCTTTGCCACCACAGGAATAAATTACATTTGAAAATATATTTAAGTAGAAAACAGTTAAATTTGAATTGTAACAATATTTCACAATATTACGCAGTTACTGTATTTTTGATCAAATAAATGCAGCCTTGTTGCACATAAGAGTCTTATTTCAAAAACATTACAAAAAATCTTACTGACCCCAAACTTTTGAACAGTATTTTCGGTACTACATTGACGAGTGAGGATCAGGAAATGTCATGAGCCAGAACTGAACTTGCATCGCCTGAATGAGCACCGCAGCTCAGTTAGCCATAGAACAACAAATCGTTAAACATTAATGCTAAAGTGTTTACTGTATATTGCTTGTGTTTGGAGACAGAACCAATTAGAGAATTTAGATTCTAAATCGCCTGTGATTCAACACCGTGGGGCTCTTCAGCATGAAAAGCAAGCAGCTTTTTCTCCCACCTGCTCATGGCACTCGGCACACAGAATCCACCCAGGGGACACGAGGCTTCATGGCACGCCTGTGGTCTCTGAGCAGTGGGGATGCTGTCCCTTTCAACGTCCCATCAGTGTCAGAGACCATAGACTCACATCTGTGCTGAGAAACCAGACAGAGATGCTTAGATAATTGTCTTTCTTTCTTTTGCTCTATTTTACAAATCAGCAGAAAAAATAAATCAGCAAAGGGTTCTCATGTGGGCAAGTAAAGTTGTGATAGTGAGGTTTTCATTTCAATTCACCTATTTTCGTTGGATGTATGTGTTGAAATGGCATCTAAGGCACACTTGTGTGTTTCCTAAAAAGTTTGTTTTGTCTCCAATGACACATCATTCCAATTTCGATACAATATATATATATATATATATATATATATATATATATATATATATATACTGTATATATTTGTATGCATCTCAAGAAGAAAAAAAGATTCAGTTACCCTCCATCTGTCCTCATTTGTTCTCTTTGGAGATTAGATTTGATGCAAACTTGTACCTCGAATGATCATACATTTGCATTGAGATTTATTCAGCATATTAAAAGGAAGCATGCTGTTACATGTCCCAGCTATAAAAGCAATTCAAGAGTACTGTATATTGATGCAGATTACAATGGAACAACATCTTGGCACAACTATTTGGGAATCCATTACATGGCAAAGGACATTATGTGTGTTAGCACAAAAAAACCTTCCACCATTGGAAAAGCTGCCATTGAAATAGCTGTTTTGATTTCCCTCTGAATAGGACATCCAAAAGCTTTCAAAGAGAGAGCCTCACAATGCAGGGGAAATGGACGTGTTCCATCCGAAGATGTTTGACAAATCTGTTGATGTAAAGCTAAATGTAATTCCCCCAACAACGAGACAGCTGCCGCCACACGACAGGGAGAAAACCAGCATTAGTGATAGGGGAAAATCGACAGGGATAGGGGGATGACTTCACTATAAGAAAGAGATAATAGTTGTGTTGTGGTCACAACCAAATTGAATACTCCTTACAGTGGTGCATTTAAAGCAGTAGTTTCTACTGTGGAACAAACAGGAGGAATTTTATAGAATGTTGCTGTATTTTTTATTAAATTATAATAAATTATGAATAGCTTTCAAGTTAATAAAAAAGTACCAAAAGTGCCAAAAAAGTATCATAACTATGAATTGTGTACTATATTTCAAGACTTGTGAAGTCTATAGTCTATGTAATCTTCTCCTAGTGAGCTGAGCTCTTAAATAGTTCACTTCAAAATGAAAATTCTGTCATCATTTACTCACCCTCAAGTTTTTTCAAACCTGTATGAATTTCCTTCTTCTGCTGAACACAAGTTGAAGATATTTCGAAGAATGTTGGTAACCAAACAGTTGATGTACACCATTGACTTCCATAGCAGGAAAAAAATACTATGGAAGTCAATGGGGTACATCAACGTTACAGACATTCTTCAAAATATATTCTTTTGTGTTCAGCAGAAAAAAAGAAATTCATACAGGTTTGAAACAACTTGAGGGTAATTAAATGATGACAGAATTTTCATTTTGAAGTGAACTATTCCTTTAACCTAAGAGCCAGTGAGTTTACTACAAAAAGTGATTTCCTAGTATGTCTCGTTTTCCAGGACAAATATCAGTAGCACTTTATAAGTATACAGTAATGAAGTACTTATAAATCATTTGCAAACTACTATTTTATAGTTAATTCATAGTTGATATACTGTAGCCTCTACATTAGTATATTAATAGGTTTTATAAATAGTGAGTTATTCATTCACTGTGACTGTAATTAACAAACTTATTATTGTTTAATTAGCTCATAGTTAAATAATGTTTTATGCTTTGTTAACAACTTATTAACCATCTAAGTTATTCCTTTGTTAAACTTTTGAAATTAATGGGGAAGAGGTAATAAAGAACGAGTCCCAAGCACAGACAAAGTGGGGGGAAAAAAGAAAAAGGTGCAAGGGTGAGGAAATCTTTCTTTTAAAGGGACCGACTTCAAAGGCTTGAAACACAGGGGTAAAACAAGTCTACATGAAATGTTCACCAGAAATTCTCTTTCTTTTTTTAATGTACAGGAATGATATTTTAATCCTCAGTGTGTATAATTAGTGGATGTTGCAAAACTTCCAGGAGATATTTCACAAGCTTGCTTCTCTGTGGCTGACTTTGTACCAGGCTTGGCATTTGCCTGTTCCATTAGAAGTTGAATTTGGAGCAGTGGGAGCCGTGTGTAAACAGACATGACTCACAGATCAATACGCAGAGCTGCTGCGCTGATGAGGGTGTGCAGCATTTCTCAGCCCTCTGAAGACACATTTCCTTATACTGCGCTGGAGCAGCTGTTTACACCAGCTTCCCACACAAACAGAATGTGTCTGTGAATTGTGAATAATCAGAGACTATGTAGAAGCACACCTGATTTATGACAAGCAAGACGTAGATGTTGACATGTCCCTTGTTTTCCGTTGATTTTTCTTTGGTTTTCTCACTGGGGGTCTGAACTAGGATTCCAAAGCCCTCGTGTTGTTTCTTTCATCTACATACATCTAGGGTTTCAAGTGATAAAAATCAAATCTGTACAACTTCCACCCAACATACAACCCCATCCTGAACAATTAGCAGTATCCAGCTTAATGGACAGGTTTGTTTGTGTTTTATATTTCATTAAAGAGTTGCACATTATAGAGAGGAGGAAATGGTACACAAGGTAGAATAGAATTTGCATCTTCCACATAAGCACTATGACACCATATCAGAGCATGTGCACTAACAACTTAGCCGTGGCTCAGACAGACACATATGTGTTCAAAGCCTGAAAATGCTGTCTTATCACATGATCAAAGTCAACTTTATTGTCATTTTTAGCACATCACATGGCAATGGATAAAACCAAGCACAGTTCCTTCAGGAAACAACAGTGACTAATAGGAGACAACACTAAATATGGACAATAAAAAAGAATTACAAAATTACAAAATAAAAACAGAATTGACCGTTAAATAAGTAGGTATAAAGTGTAGCAGCAGTGGGATATGATTAATTTGAAGTACTAAGATTATATAGGATATGCTTTTGAGTGAGGTTGAGTGTAGTTATTGTTACGTCTTTGGTTTAGGTATGATAGGTATGATGGTATGATGATTAATATAAAATATTTAAAATATATATAATAATTTAATATACACTAATGGTCAAAAGTTTGGAAACATTAAGGTTTTTAAAGGTTTTTGAAGGTAGTCTCTTAAAGGTGCCGTAAGTGATTCTCTGCAGAATTTTTTTTTTTTATGCTGGTTGAAAGTCTCCTCATATCCGGATAGCAATCACTCTGTTAATCGGTCTAAATGTATTTATAAATATATGTTGTCTGTGGAAGGCGTAGTACCATAAAATGTAAAACGTTCAATCGTTGCGTTCGGTTCGAACTGTCATAGCATGTGTTCCCTGTCGGTCAATGTGTGTTTGCATATACCACCGCGCTGCCTGTTCACACAGACATACAGTAATAAGTCATCAGCACGTTCAAGTACGCTGTGCAGACAGAGTGAGAATGGCAGGCAAGCAGCAACAAACTAACTTTTCTTCTGAACAGACAAGTGGCACTGGCAAAGGATCTACGATCTATATATCTTCATCGGAGCCAAGCAGACTATCATTGTGGAAACCCTGTCATGCAAGATATATGATTACACACTGACAAGTTTTGCTAGCTAAACAAACTGAAAGCTTGCTGCATCTAATTCTGTTTTTAAGAATTTATTTACGTTTGGTATTGTGGTGTTACTAACTGTACTATAAAGTTTTCTCACCGGTGAATGACACATGATATTGGTATTGGAGTAAAGTTGTCTCTGGTCTTTTCATGCTTTCAGGATGCGTGGCTTTGGACGGTGATTTGCAGGGAGGGTGGGACGTACGCTTTTAGTGCTATCAGGCTAAAGTTAGCATTTTCCAAGATGTCCTACAGCACCTTTAATCTCTCCAAGGCTGATCAAAAATACAGTAAAAATAGTAATACTGTGAAATATTATTACAATTTTAAATTAACTGGTTTCTCTTGTAATATATTTTAAAATCTAATTTATTCCTGTGATGGCAAAGCTGAATTTTCAGCCATTACAGTCTTCGGTGTCACATGATCTTTCAGAAATAATAGAATTAGCACAGAATCAACTTTGCACTGCTGCCCGTGCATCTTGACAAGCGGATGTTTTGGAAAGTGCTGCGGCAAGTTTTTGTGCCATCTAGTGGTTTAGAGGAAAATAAAACCAAAGGCGCCTTTTACCCTGGTACGCCTTTAGCCCCGTTGTACCCTATACAAGTAGCCTTTTACGTTATCTTTCTCCTCCCTGCTCCACAGAGAAGCTGACGTTCAGAGACGTGAGGTCTCCCCAGGAGTTTCGACAGAGCGATGTGGCTGAAGTGGTCTGTGATGTCACCAGCTCACCCGTGCCTGTGGTCTCCTGGTTTTACAACAACGTGGAGATCATTGAAGATACTGAGAGTAAGTAATCTGCCATACCGGCTTTAACAACTATATTGTTTTAAGATAATTGCTAGAATATAGATATAATTGTCTGTGAACACTTGAATTATTGAAAGTTAACGTAGAGTTCATGCTGCTCTGGATATAATTTGAGGAAGAGAAAAAGAACGAAAAAAGGAATAAATAAATGCCAAAAGTATTGTCATTGTAAAGGATTTAAGGCCTACTTTTACTGTAAGACTTTTAAAATGTTATTCCCTTTCACGACTCAGTGTTGACAAGTGTTAACAAGCATATTAGTTGAAAAAAAATCTGCGTTTTATGTAAATGTCATTTCTGCCAGCAATAGCTTCTTTGAAGGCAAAATTAGCCTGTCATTAACACCATCAAATATTTTGTTCTCCAGAGTTTCAACTCTTACAGAACAACAATCTGCAAGTCCAGAGAGTAACTAAAGCAGATGAAGGAGTGTATCGCTGCGAGGCCAGAGTCGAGGCCAGGGGAGAGATTGACTTCCGGGACATCATCCTGGTGGTTAACGGTGAGTTTGGGAAGATATGTTCAGCACACAGGTGTGTAAGAAGCTGTAGGATCCAGTAGTCTTTTTTGAGATCTTTCAGTTTAATTATTACATTTTATTAATAATCCCAATTTTCAGGTGAACTATTCCTTTAAACATAAAGTCATTCCAGCCCTATCTTTCAGACGAAAGCCGTGCGTATCCTGTTATCTCAATGACATTAGCCCTGTTCGCTCTGATGGGAGGGAAACGGCACAGTGACATCACCCTGTCTGCATGTCCTTGTATAATGCAATGATAGTGAACATGAACGGGTGTCTGTTTAGTTTACTTCTGATATTTTCCTTGCTGATCCAATCATGGTGCTCAATGACGCATGACCGATAATCCTGCCGACATGACAACACATATCAGAGGCTGACATAAAATAAATGCCACTCTGCGGGGCTGTTCAGAAGCCCCTGGTCAGATAAGTGTTAGATAGGGAATACAAAATTAATATGTCTTTGTCCTCTAGGAGACGTTTTGATCTTTTCGAAGTTAGACTCATTTGCTGGACACGTGTTGTTGGACACTTTGAGATGACTTTGAAATGCCCAGGCCATACATACTAAACAGCATCGCTGTAATATCTTGTGGCTTTAATGTGTGAGTAAAGCTGCAGAGAGCTTAGCTTTCCTGTGGCCCCTTCATGATGTGTGTATGTTAATATAGATATGAATAGAAATGGAATGAAAATGACTGTTCAAGAAGTAGAGAGGATTTCCCAAGCAGGAGTTTTCATTCAATTAGTTTGCATAAACAAGTGACACTGGAATGTATTTTTAATATTGTTATTAATTGTTGTTATTGGTGTTGGAAGTCACATTTTTATTTGAAGTTGTCACATGGTTAAATGTTGAGAAATGTTCACTATAATTGGTGTACATAATAGGGGAAATAATTATTTGATCCCCTGCTGATTTTGTAAGTTTGCCCATTTACAAAAAGAATGATGGGTCTATCATTTTTATGGTAGGTTTATTTTAAAGGATAGATACAGAATATCAACCAAAAAATCCAGAAAAAAAAACATTATATAAAGGTTGTAAATTGATTTGCATTTCAGTGAGTGAAATAAGTATTTGATCCTTAGTACTTGTGGAGAAACCTTTGTTGGCAAGCACAGAGGTAAGACGTTTCTTGTAGTTGGTCACCAGGTTTGCACACATCTCAGAAGTGATTTTGGTCCACTCCTCTTTACAGATACTCTCTAAATCCTTAAGGTTTCTTGGCTGTCACTTGGCAACTCAAAGTTTCTGCTCCCTCCACGGATTTTCTACAGAATTATGGTCTGTAGACTGGCTAGGCCACTCCATTACCTTAATGTGTGTCTTCTTGAGCTACTAGTTTGTTTTGCTACTATGTTTTGGGTCATTGTCATGCTTGAAGACCCATCCACAACCCATCTTCAATGTTCTGGCTGAAGGAAGGAGGTTCTCGTCCAAGATTTGACAGTACATGGCCCCGTCCATCGGCCCCGTTCTCATGATCATCCTTACCCCATGAGGCGAGATCTTGCATGGAGCTCCAGACCGAGGGCGATTGGTGGTTATTTTGTATTTCTTCCATTTCCGAATAATGGCACCATAGTTGTCAGTTCTCACCAAGCTTCTTGCTGATGGTCTTGTAGTCCATTCCAGCCTTGTGCAGGTCTACAATCTGGTCCCTGACGTTTGACAGCTCTTGGGTCTTGCCCATGGTGGCGGAGAGGTTGGAATGGAAGATACAGATTCTGTGCTGGACAGGTTTCTTTTATACACATAACTAGCTGATATTAGGAGTACTTTCTTAAAGTGACAGGGCTAATCTGTGTTACACATGGGCACATAACCAATCTGTGGGAGGCAGAATTCTTGCTGGTTGGTAGGGGATCAAATACTTATTTCACGCGATCAAATGCTAATCAATTTATCACCTTTATATAATGTGTTTTTCTGGATTTTTTTTGGTTGATATTGAATAATAGACCCTTCATTTCTTTGTAAGTTTGTAAACTTACAAAATCAGCAGGGGATCAAGTAATTATTTCCCCCACTGTAGATATATCAGGGACATTATGGAAATGTTTGCTCTTTCATGGCTTTTCATAGCTCAGAATAGTTGCTTTATCTTCTTTTCAATGGTGTACTGCTTAATATTTTTGTGGAAACTGCATGTTTTTTTCAGGATTTTTCTATATTTCAAATAGTAAAGACATTAATAATGTTACAACAAAACAAAATTATGTCACTGATCAATTTAATGTGTCCTTACTGAATAAAATTATTAATTTATTTTCAAATAAATCTTACTGATGCTAAAGTTTTGAACTGTAGTGTAGCACAAATCATTGTACAATTATCAGAGAGCTTTAATTAGATGTTTCTTGGTCAGTATACACAATTTGAAACATTGTTGGGATCTCATCTAAAACTATAAATGATCCATTGGTGAGATTATTGCTTTCTATTACAATGAGAAAAATGAAGAAGCAAGAACCTTAAGCAGCATTTGCTCTATTGTCTTAGAGGAACAATTGCGATATTAAAGAGATCTCAGTGGTTTTCTTTCCTACAAGATTTTTTTTTTTTTTTTTAATTACAATCATTTCTATTTCATAAGTGTTCTTACTGTCCTTCAAAATAACTGCTTTAGTTTATAGTCATTTTATTTATAACTGGATTATTAGTAGGGTTGGGTACCGAAACTCGGTGCCAATAGGGAACCGGTTCCGACGTAAACGGTAGTAACCAGACCGAATAAGAAAGAAAATTTCGGTGCCTGATTTCGGTGCCTAACTTCATTAGGCACACACGCGCACACACACACACACAAGGTCTCTCGCTCTCTCTCTCTCCGCCGTGCGTGTGCTACACAGTTTGGAGCACAGTTTCTTCTGTCTCGCATGCGCGCTCTTTCTCGCAAGGTTTGGCTGCATTTCACGTGTAAAATTACGTGTCAGAACGCCCTCTGGGTGTGCCGATAGTCAACGCATTCTCACCCCAAGGCGTCACTAAAATGACCATTTTGACCATGCTTCAATATTCGACGCTTTAGGCACCCTTTAGCGTCAGTTACATGACGCGATCCTAGGGCGTCATCTTACTGACGCTTTACCTAAGCGTCAGTTAGATGACGCGGGTAGGTTTAGGTCTGGGGTAGGGTTAGGATTAGATAGCGTCATCTAACTGACGTTAAAGGTAAAGCGTCAGTAAGATGACGCCCTAGGATCGCGTCATGTACCTGACGCTAAAGGGTGCCTAAAGCGTCGAATATTGAAGCATGGTCAAAATGATTCCCAAGGCGTCAGTTTCATGACGCCTAGGGATGAGAATGGGCTGCGATAGTCTGAATCCCATATAGAATCAAGCCAATTCATTGGCTGATGGCGCCGCATCGACGCACTTACGTCGTCATACTATGCTGTCGCGCGCGCGCCATCTGCTCCTCAGATTTCTCTGCCGAAAAAGGAAGCTGGTCGGCAGCGCGAGGAGCTTGGCTGCGTCCCGTTCCCTATTGAGAGATATGTTACACCAACCAGAGATGTTCTCTTTCATAGGTTCACTCAACGCTGCGTAGCTAAGAAGCAGTGGATTTGTATTTGTAGGCTGCTGTATCACGTGCCGTTTGAACTGACGCGCTACAGCGATCTGTCACATTTCAAAGAGCCAAAACGTTATTTATTGTGTGAATCTCGTAAAAATATTGACAGAATCTGACAGCTGTGGATTTGTTCCATATCAAAAGTAACCTTCTCTGTATTGTCTGTCAGTGTCCTCTTTGTCCGCGATTTTTCTGTGTGAAAAGGGTCATTTGCGTGAGTCTCACGGTCAATGCGTGAGAGTTGGCAGCTCTGCCTGCTAGTAATCTCTATTAATCTCCAGTATTATTACATTGTTTGATACAATATGTTTCATTTGATATTATGTAAATATGAATTTTTATTTTATATTGGTTTTATTATTACCATATGTTACTTGTATTTATATTGTTTAAAGATTTAAGTTAATATTGTGTCCAGTTTGGCCCTGTAAATTAAAGGGTATTATTTTTTGATAAAGTGTGTGCGGTTTCATTTTCTTAAGTACCGATTTAAGAACCGTTTAAGCACCGGAACCGTTTAAAAAATACCGAGTAGGTACTGGAATCGGATAAAACCCAAACGATACCCAACCCTAATTATTAGCCTTTGAAAGCATGTAGTTATTGGTACTAAAGGTCAATTCAGTCTGTATCAGATGGTTTGCTGGCTTGATTTGATGTCTAAATGCCCAATTGTGTCTCACATTAGCAGAGCTGTTTCAGTTGGGCATGCGTATCTGGGAATAGGTTAAATTAGATTACTGCCTTTGGAAAATAGGCATCGATTGGCAAGAAAGTCAATGATAATCTTGTTGAAACCATTTCGGTGCATGATAGCCCAGTGCTGTGTGTGTGTGTGTGTGTATGTGTGTGTGTGTGTGTGTGTGTGCGCGCGCGTGCGTGCGTGCGTGCGTGCGTGCGTGTGTGTGAGAGTGTGCACGCACGTTTCCTCTGACTCTTACCAGAGTTCCACAGTGTGTGTGTAAATTTAAAAGGATATTTCACTGAGAAATTAAAATTCTGCAATCATTTGATGATGAATTTTATTTATAATGCACTATACATTTGACATCAAATCTGAAAGTGCTTACAAAAAAAAAAAAAAAAAATTTAAAAAAGAAACAAAACAAAATTATAAATAAATAAAAAAACAATACGCAGACACTTAAAATACTTTAAAATACGCTTTTCTAAAAAGATAAGTTTTCAGTTCTTTTTTTAAAATTTCCGTAGTCTTGGGAGCTCTGAGTTGTTCTGGAAGGGCATTCCACAGACGAGGAGCGGATGCTTTAAAAGCCCTGTCGCCCATAGTCTTAAGCCGTGTCCTAGGTGTAACCAGGAGGTGCCGTTTGCCTGCTCTGGTCCGGGTGGAGGTGTGTAGGGAAAGGAGATCAGTGAGGTATGTCGGGGCCGCACCGTGTATAGTGAGTGTGCAAGAGGATCTTATATTCTATGCGGAAATAAACAGGGAGCCAGTGAAGGGATTTTAGAATAGGGGTGATGTGCTCGTGTTTCCGCACCCTCATCAGGACCCTGGCAGCACTATTCTGCACAGCACATTTACTCACCCTTGACTGACTTTCTTCCATGTAACACACACAAAAAAAATGATAAACTCTGAAAACTGTGCGTTTTTGATGCAGCCTACGGTGCATCTCACTTTTTTCATACAGTTACAATGTATGGGGACTGAATGTTTTAACCTTACAAAAGGCAAGAAAACATAAAAAAATAGTCCTGAGAAACTGACCAAATTCAAGATCCAACTTCAAAATTTCTGAGAAACACTTTTGATATTTTAAATCAACTCAAACACACCCTCCCTTCATTGCTCTGCCCCCAAAATGCATGAACACGCAAGGTGGGGATGTCACTTTATAGCGAAGCAAATGCTTTGCAGAATTTAAAGAGAAGATGACGAACGAACAACAAGGATGATCAAACAGTACACAAAAGAGCAAGAGTTCATTGTTATTCACCAGCAGCTCAACAGCTCCAGACAAACAATGACACTCAAAACTGCCCTGTTACTATAACATTATATAGTTTTATATAATTATATATAATATACACTACCGTTCAAAAGTTTTGGGTCAGTGAGAATTTTATTTAAATTTTTTGGAGGAAAGAAATCAATACTTAATTTGATCGAAAGTGACAGTAAAGACATTTATAATGTTACAAAAGATTCTATTTCAAACAAATGCTGTTCTTTTGAACTTCCTATTCATCAAAGAATCCAAAAAAAAAAAAAAACTGTACAACTGACAGACCAACAACTGTTTCAACATTGATAATAATAATAAATGTTTCTTGAGCATCAAATCCTCATATTATACTGATTTGTGAAGGATCATTTGACACTGAAGACACTGACACTGGTGATACTGAAAATTCAGCTTTGATCACAGGAATAAATTACACTTTACTATATATTCACACAGAAAACAGCTGATTTACACTGGAATAATATTTAATACTATAACTGATTTTTGTTGTTTTTTTAATCAAAAAAGCGCAGCCATGGTTAGCAGAAGAGAATTATTTTAAAAGTATTTAAAATCGTACCGACCCCAAACTTTTGAACGGTAGTGTACATAACTATAACAGAAACAACACAACCTCTGTGTCCATTTTCAGGCCTTCCCACTTAGGTCTATCCTGGGCTGGATAGCTTTTCTAATGTTAATGCAGGACCTAAAGCTCTTGCCTGGTCATAACCCTTCTTTTTTCCAGGGATATTCCTCTGACCTTTTCTCTTTTGTCTCACAGCCATCTCTCTTCCTACAGTCTTTCTTCAAATCTCCCTCTTCTTGCTCTCTCTCCTCCCCTATCATGAGTGGACACACCCCCTACTGCTGATTGGCTACAAGTGTGTAGCTACAAGTGTACACTTTCAACATTATTTCTCAGAAATCTCTCAATACACCTTTAAAATTGTTAGTCATTGATAAGCTTCATCTCCAGTGGTCTTCTGTGACACTGAGTTAAACTTCCACAAATCATTTTTGATTCGTCAATGATTCAATCTTGACTTCCACCCTTGCTCTCTTTGAATAAACTAATAAAAGAAAAATAGCAATGTTCAATTTTGTTTCTTTCTCAAATAAAGCTATCGTGTGACTTTAGACTTGTAATATAGTGCACAAGTCATATGGATACACTTTATGCTACTTTTATTCTGGTTCTAATGTTTTGCAGAAGAAAGAATGTCAAGTGTGAAAGAGTATGATAAGTTAACCCTCTGGGGTCGGCGGTATCGCCGGCGATACCAGCTCACTTTTTTCTTATAAGTGCAACAGAGACTCAAAATACTCTGCTGATTTTGATCTTACATATAAGTGAGCTTACATCATTCAATCCTGTTAAGTGTCTATTTTTTGTGTATACTCACAATAAAAACAAAGTGTTGTGCTTTTTGTCAAATAAAGAAAAATAAACATGATGCGAATTTTGCGTTCTCTCTGTCAGTGAAGTCCATTCTGAAACGCGTCCGAAAATTAACTGTAACTCAGTGGATACTTGTCACAGAGACACGAAAGATTTCTCTTTATGAAGCTGAAATTCTCTTCTTTTAAATTAAGTAATTTATATAAAAAACACTATTCTCAGTTTATGTAATCTGTATGAAAAGAGAGAGATGTCAGTCTTTTTCCTTTCACCTAATTATAGCTTATTACGTGTTAATGTGACCACGCCCACGGAGAGCGCTCGCTATTCAAACGCAAATGTTGAGGCAAGCCATGCCAACGCCCACATCAGCTGGATAAAACATCCGATTTAATAAGAATCTTGTACTTTACCTCGTCTTGCTGTGCTGTGAGGAATAATACTATCGTAATAATCCTGGAAAATTTACCTCAGAAGTGCTGGTAGTTTCATTTCGAGGAGCACGGATTCAGCTGATGAAGTAAGTTATTTATTCTTGAACAGCACAGACGCGTGCGTGCGAGATGTTGTTTACTACAGCATCTGTGCCGTTCATTCACTCTCGCTCCTACATTAGTAAACGTTATTTTTACATGAACACATCCAAACTATATTGCTATAGCCTACTGAAATTTGTTCTAATCGTGATATAGAATAGTGTCTGTAATGACAACATTTTGTTGACTAGTTCTGGATAGATTATAAAGTTTTCACTCTAAAATAGACATCAAATAAGCTTTTGTTAGACAGTTTCTGCTCATATGTTAAATATATAGTATGTTTTGTCAAAAATAAACTAATCAACTGTTATAGTGTTTGTTCCAATGCAAGTTAGGCTATATCAAAATAATGAATCCTTAACTTTGAAATATGTATGATAAAATGTATTGGCCTACTTTAAAAAATAATACTTTATAAGACATTTATGGAAAAAGACAATTTTCTTTTCAAGATGTTTCCAACTCTAACTTTGAACCAATTCTATAGAATGGCCCATATAGCCTATTTGAACAGGATTTGTTTCCAGGTATGACTAAAAATGTGCTTTTGACTTTCATTTATATTTTGATTTTATATATATATATATATATATATATATATATATATATATATATATATATATATATATATATATTAGGGCCGGGACTTTAACGCGTTAATTAATTACACAAATAATTATTTTTAATCGCACTTATTTTTGCACCGCGGAACGTTTCTTACTGGATGAGTTTCGGCGGACCGATTATACTGGCGCACCAACTAGCGTTCATGACGAAGAAGCTGACGAGATCGCTTTGGTTGGCCGGTGGCTGGGAAATGTTGTTACAAAAAATGAACGGATGGACGCGTCGATAAGAGCATGGTTGTGTGCAAGCTATGCAACAAGGAATTCGCTATTGCTATTAGTGTAGTGTAGCAATATGCTATTTTGTTGCAATATGCTATTGCTACACTTAATGGCTATTATGGCTATTAGTGTAGTGCTATTAGTGTAGTGTAGCAATATGCTATTTTGTTGCAATATGCTATTGCTACACTTAATGGCAAAAATTGCACTGGTCTGCTGGACTTGGTTGAACAAAAATAAACAATATTTTGTTGCTTAAGCTTATGTATGCAGTCATTATTCAATGGTATACTAAAAATCCATGTGAAAAAAATTACTTCTCACAGTTCTCAGGTCAAATATTTATGCGATTAAAATGCGATTAATTTCGATTAATTAATTACAAAGCCTCTAATTAATTAGATTAATTTTTTTAATCGAGTCCCGGCCCTAATATATATATATATATATATGTGTGTGTGTGTGTGTGTGTGTGTGTGTGTGTGTGTGTGTGTGTGTGTGTGTGTGTGTGTGTGTGTCTGTGTGTGTGTGTTTATGTATATATGTATATATATATATTTTCCTACCATTCTTTCTTGTGTGACACACCTGAATGAAAGGCTCATTATGTGAATATTTGTCTTCTCAGGTGTGAACCACCTAATTATTCATGAGGGGGTTGGGCCGTTCACACCCATTCGCATATTGCCTTTCCAAACATTTTTTTTTTTTTTCACAATTTAAAAGAATTTGTTGTTTTATGTGAATGATTAGGCAGGATGATTTTCAGATCATTTTGAAGCAAAAACTCTAGGCGACAACATCCATTAGTCAAAAGTATTGTGGACACGTATATAGTATGTGTTTTGTGGCCTTATTTCAGAAACTTTAATTTTTAGTTTTTTCAATAACCATGCATAAACAATATTCTCTCAAAAATACAAACATGTACATACATGTTGCTCACATATTATGGTAGCCCTGTTTGTGCTAACTAGAGTGTAATTACACCTGTGCCATTAATATGTTTATAAGCAACTGAAAAAAGCATAAATGTCAGGGCATGTCAAAACATCTCAAGGACCCCAAAAACACCTCAGACCCTAGAGGGTTAACCATCGCTGTGATAATGGGGGGAAAAGCACATTCAAAGTCAGCGAAGGATAAAAACCGACAACTCTGCAGTGCCCTGTGTGATCTTTGAGCTGCCCACTCACAGAGACACCCTCATTACCACCAGCTCAATTGTAAGACTTTCTATTTAACCCTGGAGAGTGGTCAAAGCATGCTGAGTTTGAATAGTTGGTTTTGAATGGTTTGAATAGAGGTTTGTGATTGAACCCTATCCGTAATGATGATGATTCCCATCAGGACCTCCATGGCTGTCATCTCATCAACAAAAACATGCTCATTCTTCTTCAAAGTGCCCTTGCGGGAGTAATGCATGCCATGGATGGACTGAAGACAAATGGCAAATGGCAAAACAATCGTGGCATTAATTTGAACTTGGCTGTCAGCAGTTTGGGTTTACCTAATGAATGACCCATAATGTGCAAGGGGAAAAGCAAATAGTGTGTGCGTTTATGATTTCTAATAGAGGATGAGAGCGATGTGTTAATATACTGCCAAGTCAGGCTGAAAGTGACCATGAATAAAACATCCATTTAATCTAATCTTTTTACCCCGGCGCACACTCCATTAAATTGTGTTATGTCTTGAAACCAGTCACAACTCAAAATGATGCCTTTTTCCAGACAGGATGGGTCCATCCATTCCCTAAACCAGAAAATTGGAAAAGGGAACAAAAATGCTGTATTTAAAAACCGGTTTTGGAAGTTCGCAGAAGAACATTGCTGCCTATTATTGAAACTATTTGAACGCTGTTCCCTCTCAGGTGAATTACCTCATTCTGAAGGGCAAGGCAGAGTAATTTCTGAATGAGTGGGAATTGGGTTAGGTTCAGTCTGAAATTACTTTATCACCTTCCAGTTTTCTGCAGAGATGGAAATATAAAAATTCTCACTCAAATCATTGCACATACCAATAATAGATTCCGCCAATGAAAATCGCTATATCTGCCTGACCTTGGAGTGCACATATAGAGCTTTAATAGACACACACACACACACACATACTTTCAGCTGTAAACAGTCACTTTACGAAGATAAGTCGATTTTTCTCATGAATATAAAGTCTGAAAAAACTAATTCTTTTGTGAGATTGTTAGTGGAAGTTTGTTTGAGGTCATCCAGGTTGACCTCCTGTTTGACCCGAGGTTTTTCTCAGTTGACCTTTTACTATATAATTAAGTAGACTGCTCAGGACATATTGATTCAGAGACAGAGGGTGGCTGATGTATTTATTCATTCTGTTTCTGGCTTGTGCTGGGGCGTTTTGAGTGTGATCACGTTGTTGATGATCTGTATGCGCTGGAGATGAAGGTGAGTGAATAGAGTTAGTTCTATCAACTGCTGTGCCTGTGAGTGTGTTGGAATATAAATGAAAACTCACTACATCACAGGATAAAACAGCATTTGTGTTGTCAAAACAGCTGTTTTCAGCGTGACTGGATATTTTATTGAGCGATTTACATCTTCCTTCTTAAGAAAACAGCATTCAAGCATTAATTTAGCTCAATGACGGCCACATGCTGTCAACCACTATTTCCCAGGAAGTGAACATGAGAACATGTTAATGGCTTGTGTATGAATATGTCATTTGAATAAGTATTTGTTGACACTTAAACATTTGAGAAATTACATGAAATCCACCAAGAGATTTCACACTTAAAAATTTGAAATGACAAGTTAAGTTTGTGTATTTGGATAATTCATTGGTGACAGACAGAAACACCAACAATATTTTTCTCTGTCAAACAGTTCCACCGGTTGTGTCTGTGCCGCAGCAGTCCTTCAACGCCACTGCGGACTATGGAGAGTCTGTGACCTTCACCTGCCGGGCCTATGGCTCACCTGAACCGGATGTTACCTGGCACAGGTATGACTTATCAGCATCGCCATAAACTAAAATATCTACATCTAAAGCCACTTTTTGTCACTTCTGCTTTTGTTTGCTACAATAATGGTGTGTTTTTGAATTATCTGTTTAGGGGGACTTTTTGCAGTTAAATATGATTGTAAAATACAATTATTTGAATATTATTCAATTATTATTTACATTATTATTTAAGTCTTTTGAAATCATATTAAAATAATTGATTGACAGCCCTAAAACATTTCGATAACTTTATATAATTGTTTAAAGGGTTAGTTCTCCCAAAATTATGTATTCATTTACTCACCCTCATGACTTTCCAAACCCGTAAGACTAGTTCATCTTCGAAACACAAATGAAGATATTTAAATTAAATCTGAGAGCTTTCTGTCCCTCTTTTGACAGCTATGCAAATACCACTTTGACGCTTCAAACAGTTCATAAAGAGAAGCTACAGGGGTAGTCGTGGACTGTCAATGGAGAGATAGAAATCTTTCAGATTTCATTAAAAGATCTTCATTTGTGTTTCGAAGATGTACGAAACTCTTACAGGTTTGGAACGACATGAGGGTGAGTAATTGAATCTTTTTTTTCTTTTTTTTGAACTAACCCTTTAACCTTGCCTTCTGTTTTTCATTAAAAATTACTAAAATGTTGCACAAACAAAAAAACTTTTTTTTCTTCTCAGAAAACAAAAGTATTCATGAGTTAAGGTGTCACACTGAGGAAGCAGAGATTGGGGAACAGGAACGGGGGTAGCGCAGCCGAGAAAGAGCTGTGATAACAGAGAATGGACACATTTATTCCATCCATAATGTGCGGGCTTTGAGTGACAGCAGCACAATGTGTTGATTGCAGGCTCTCAATCACTGTAATTACCTACGGCTCAGATGAGAATGAACATGATGAAACCAATCCCTGCCGAGCATTCTCACACTTTGACCTTAAACGAATGAGCCTAACCAAACCACTCACATTACAAAACCACCACCAATTACATTACGCTTGCTAAAGCCTGATAGTTTCATTTAATTTTGTGTGTGCATGTGATGGTGCCAAAAAAAAGGATTGTGGAGATAGTAAAGTATATTCTGAGAAAAAGCTATAAATAAATGTATTCCAGTAGAGTTAAAGGTCTAAATAGTTTTGTGTAATTTTAAATAAAATTACACAAAATAATCATTTTAAATGAATACTTAATACTGCCTAAGGGTACGTTTACACGACAAAATATGATACTTATGCCGCGTTCCAGGCAACCTGTAACCCGTGTTTTTCCAACCTTATACCTGTGAAAGTGCACTGGAACTGCAGTCAAACCCGTGACTTCCCACCTGTGAACTCGTACTAGATCGATGTACTCCCAGTTACGAGCTCGGACGTCACATAGCCCGCGAAACCATACAAAACAACAATGGTTTGTTTACATCTAGCTACTTGTCTTTACAAAGCTTTTTGTCTTTAAAAATGATCTGTTTAATTTTATTTTACATGCTGTTTTGGTTACCGCACTATATAGAATATTTTAAAGTAATTTAAAGAGTCAAATCTTTTCAAAAGGGGTCAGTGACACATACATGTAGCCTATTTTATTATTAAATAATATTAAAATAAAACATGTAAAGAATATATATATATATATAGTCATTAAACACACTTCTGCTTAAACAAAATGTTGCATAAACAAAAACAGATTTTTATGTTAAAAGTGGTATTTGTCAACTATCCATTAACAGTTTGATACTATTTACATTGTTTGTTATATAAATTATGAACTAGAAAAGGGTCAAATGAACCAGTCACACATACATTTGTACCCTTTTTATGTTAAGGGGGTATTTATCAACTATTCATTTACAATTTGTAAATATATTTCAGACAGACAGACAGACAGATATCACAGTTACTGATAGTTACTGATATCACATACCTGCTCTATTACCATTGTGCTCTTGAGCACAGCACTTGTTTGCACCAGTGAGACTTGTGTACAATTAGTGTTACTACAATTAGTTTGTTGTAATGTCCTTTGGCTGAAAAAACATCTGCTGAGTTTCATCAGCTTTGTTGTAAGCGGCTACCTGAATTTGAGCGTCCGTCTGTTTGTGTCTCTGTTGACTCTTTGTGTATAGCCAGAGAGAGCATGATTTGATTCCCTTCTCCCCATTTCCTGTAGCCACACAGGTCTCTCTGCTTTAAATAGATTTCATTTCCGCTCATTCCTCTCCTAACATTATGACAGTCTGAAGCCGTGCTGTAATCTTCTCCCCAAAAATATTTCATTATCCTGTCTCCACCTCGGCGGCATATAGTACCTACAGTATGTATATTGAATGTAACATAACAGAATATTCTGAAATGTTGCATCTCCATCTATGATGAATAACCCATCACCTGGCGTTTCTTTGCTTTCTACATCTGCATTATGCAATATTTTTTGATTGTCTTGTCGGAGAAATTTTCATCTCGCAATATGAATAAAACCACAGTGTTTAGAATGTATGCTTCGTTCGACTGACATGTGTTGTGTTTGTGTGGTTTGTCAGGAAGGGAGTGCAGCTCCAGGAATCGGAGCGGTATGTAATGAGAGCTCGAGGTACAACGCTCACAGTTCGAAACATTCAGCAGGACGACGGGGGCTCCTACACCTGCAAGGCCTCTAACAAGGCGGGAGAAGTTGAGCATGAACTGTTTCTCAAGGTTTTTGGTGAGAACTCCTTTTTATTGAGTTATATAACTCTTCATATGTTAAATAGGATGTTACTTGTCAAAATATGGCTACATTCAGCCTGCAGGCAAATGTAACCCAAAGCTGAATTTTTTTTGCTTTTTTTTTTTTTTTCAATTCTGATATGGGCCACTTCCGTATGTGATACTAAATCCGATCCAGGTCAGATGTTTTGCAATGCGACCTCAGTCTGAACAGTCATATCGGAATTCATGCGACTTTTATGTCACTCTAGAACAACATTCGTCACAACTCTGCGCTCATGGGAGTCATTCAAAAATGTTACATACCCGAAGTTATCAAGACAGTTGTGAAAGGTAGTCAGTGGAAGGACAGTGATGTGTGAGAGCTCATAAGTATTACAGTGACAGCTCATACAAGCAAAACATGAGGGTTCGGATCATAAATGTTTAAAAACCCTGCTCCTTTTTCACACCCTCTTCTTTATTTTTATACTGCCTGCGCATAAATTTACTGGCTTCCGCGGCAGTGAGTTCACACTATAAATAAACGCATAATCACTTACTTTAATGTTCTCTGTGTTTTCTTCCGTGTGACGGCGTGAATATGCTAACTAGCCCCGCCTCCACTCACAGATTCACTTGGCCAACTTACTGAGGTAAACGCTGCACAATGGTATCGCTCTTTACTACGTCCGACACATAACGATAATTAATATGATGAGCCTTTTGCTGGACTATCAAACAGATAATAATGTGTTGCTAATGTTACACAAACTGTGTTCCATTCGCCATCTCAGTCTGCCTTCTAATCATCAGAAACGCTTTAAACAACTCAGAACGTAAGTGGAGAAAGGCAGTTAACATCGTAATATACATCATACACCCGCTAAATTGCTAAATATACCCGATTTTTCATATCAACAAAAACATATGCCAGGATAACCTGGCTTCTCTCATGACTCCCCTGCTAGTTCGCAGGAACGTTGACGTGATTGGTTACAAGGTAGTTTGTGACGTCAGAAACAACAGCAATTTCAAACCATGTTTTTGAGATTGTCTTTGGTTCACCGCAGTTTTAAGGAGAAAATACTCAGAAAGCAATGGTGTTGACTTTGCAATTTACATATGGTTTGTCTTAAAGCATATTAAAAACACCACATAGACATATAAACAACATTAAAAACTTGATTTTCACCACGGGGGACTTTAAAACAAAAATGTAAATAGCTGTACAAAAAAATAATTGAGCACTAAGGGCTCGCTGTGTAAAGGTAGCCTATAAGTGTGTTTGCTGTTCTGTCAAATTAGTGTTCAAATTTTGAAATGAGAAGAGACAGTTGTTGCTACCTAAACATATTCATATAAATCATTTGAAAATGAAGCCACAGACTAGTGTATAATGAGGAAAAAAACAGGCTTTGTCGGGATGATTACTGTGCAAGTGTTGATTTTACGTCAAGGTCAGGCAACATTTTTCACATGAGGTGCTTTTTCCCCCATCACTGTGCCTCATCACCCAGAAGTTGTTGTCATGTCACGTGTGACCAGCATGCACAACAGCATGAATAAATCATACTAATTAGAGCCTCATTGTTTAGTGTTTTACTGCATATTTTGCGCTGGTGTTTGTGTTTGTTGTTTGTAGGGGCGACAGTGGCTCAGTGGTTCATGTGGGTTGTCTACAAACCGGAAGGTTGGTGGTTCAATCCTCGGTTCCACCTGACCAAGTGTCGAGGTGTCCATGAGCAAGACACCTAACCCCAGCTGCTCCCGACGAGCTGGATGGCGCCTTGCATGGCTGCCGTCGCCCGTCGGTGAATGAATGAGTGAGTGAATGGGTGAATGTGAGGCAAATTGTAAAGCGCTTTGGTGGCCATTGGGTCTGTGAAAGCGCTATATAAATGCAGTCCATTTACCATTTTACCATTTGTTGTTCTTTGAGTATTGTGTCATGTAGTGATAATTGTAGTTGTGGGTCATTGAGTATGTTTGCATGTGCAACAAAACATCTTAGTATGAAAAATCAGCTCATTATAAAGAACCAGCTCATTATAAAAAAAACAGTGTTTACATTTTAAAATAGTTTTTTCCAGGTTTTTTTGCAGTTAAAATGTATGCATATTGAGAACTGTGAAATGGAACATTTACATGCTGAGCGAACATGGGGTGATTGTTTCAGAAGTTTGGGGTTTGTAAGATTAATTTTTTTTTTTTTTTTTTTTTAAAGAAGTCTCTTATGCTCAATAAGGCTGCATTTATTTGATTCAATATTGTACATATTGTAAAATATTCCAATTTCAAATAGCTGTTTTCTATTTTAATATATTTTCCAATGGAATTTATTCCGGTGATGGCAAAGCTGAATTTTCAGCAGACATTACTCCAGTTTTCGATATCCAGGATCTTTCAGAAATAATTCTAATATTATGATTTAAATGTTCCCTTTTTTTAACTGTTACAGTATCAACTGTAAAAATGGTTGCGCTTTTTTGTGGAAAACATGATAAATTATTTCTCAGTTTTCTTCGATGAATAGAAAGTTAAAAAGAGCATTTATTAAATTATATAATACATTCACATTTTTTGTAACATCATAAATGCCTTTACAGTCACTTTTGATCAATTTAATGCATCCTCACTTAATAAAAGTATTAATTTTGTTAGAAATTTGCTGACCGCTGCACTTTTGAATGGTAATGTCCATTAAAAATCATTTAGATATATATTATTAATATAATTTACATTTGATAAATAAATGTATATTTACATTTATATAAACATTTTATATTAATATCTCTTGCTCTTATCGCTGGCATGCCAGTAATTAATAATAATCCTAAATGCAAAATTAAGTTTATTATTAAAGTAAAAACTTAAAAACTTTAGATCTTCCTAATGGATAGTGCTACTGAGTAAACCCTGATGTTTTGAGAACAAGGTGATTGACAGGAAAATCCCTGTGATTTCCAGTCTGGCCATACAACATGCTTTTCTTCCATAAACAGACAGCCTAAATTACATAAGAATGGGTGACACATCCTTTATGGCAAGATATTTCGATTTTCATGAAGCTGGCAACATTTTCACAGATTATTCAGATAGCGCCTTGTCAGCTCATGTAAATGTATGGAGATTTATTCTGTAGTCATCAGAATCCTTTCCATGTGCAAGCAAAAGGTGTTCTTCAAAGCAACTCATTTAAATGAGCCCCCGTTATTGGATGGGAGTTTTGTTTTGCAAAGCAAGGTGGGATCCTGAGTTGTAACTTTCCTTTATGACCGCTGACAGCTGACAGAGACGAAGCTGCTAGGGTTTCCACTCAGCTAGGCACGTATCTTTCGCGTTTCCTGCGTGCTCATAAAACTTGTTATTGTTTTGAATGAATGGCATCCCAAGGTTTAAGAGCTGGATTATCTCGTCACGCCTTATCTCAGGGCGTTTTTGCCGTTTGCTGATATGTTTGTGGGTTTTTAGTTTTTTTTCCCCCGGCGGTGTTTTAGTAATCCTTCTTAAATAATGAATATTGTTCAAAGTGTGCAATGAAACTGACATTGTGTACAAATCATGGGCTGCATTTGCTATCTATTAACAAAGATGTAAACAAAAGTACTACTAATCTATTCTAAAGACAGCTTTAGAACATCTAAATGCAAACCAGTCGGTGTCATTAGGTTTATCCGATTTTTTTAGATTTCAATGTGCACCACAAGATATGTATGAGGCATGAGCAAGATTTTTTTCACCCAATACTGTTATTGTTATTATAGTTGAGTCTGTTTGAGTAGGCTATGTGGTTCTGTCAGTGTGACCTAAAACCTACTCGGTTACTATCGTAACCTCAGTTCCCTGAGAGAGGGAACGAGTATTGCGTAGCTATACGCAGTGGGGAAACTCCTTTTCCTCGATTTACTGAAACCTATATGTAAAACGCATTTGCAGCTGCACAGCCAGCACACTGAGCGTCTGGCACGCTCATAGGCTGTGCTGCCGCAACTGCACAACCAATGGCGCGGGCGACTCTGACCTGCAGCCAATGAGCTAGCTCAACGTCAGAGCCCGTCAAGGGGGTGTGGCTTAGCCTATAAAAGACCCCCGAATTCGCCATTATAGCAGGTTTAAACGACTGAAGCGACAACTTCACCAGTTACTAAATGCGGCCGGCTACGCAATACTCGTTCCCTCTCTCAGGGAACTGAGGTTACGATAGTAACCGAGTAGTTCCCTTTCGAACGGTCACTTCGTATTGCGTAGCTATACGCAGTGGGGACGCCCTGTAAAACGCCGCACCCTTAGTAACTGGTTGCACTGCAACTCAGGCCCCCTGAGCTAACAGAACAAGCCAGAACCCAATATATAAATATATATATAACAGACCAGACACTGTCAGGCCTGAATAATATATAAGAGTCAGTAACAACCAACAGAATATGCTAACAAACCCCGACACTGTCGGGATTATTAGTACAATTCATAACCGGCCTAAGCGGGTTTTATATATGTATGTATGTGATTATGCACAGTAATTTTTTGTAGACAAGACCAGACAGCATCGAGTCTTAATCATACTGAAAGAACCTTCGCCTGCAGGGAAGGCACCTCCATATTATAGAACTTCATAAATGTGGAAGGCGAGGACCAGCCGGCCGCATCACAAATATCTTGAATGGGAAACCCAGATGACCACGCCCATGACGAGGCCATGCCTCTAGTCGAATGGGCCCTGACACCTATCGGGCAAACCTGACCCACTGAAGTATAAGCCATAGAAATGGCATCCACTATCCATCTAGACAGTCTTTGCTTGGTAACTGGACCACCCTTAGATCGGCCACCAAAGCAGACAAACAGCTGTTCTGACTGTCTAAAAGACGCAGAACGCTCCAGATAGACTCTCAGCGCCCTAACAGGGCAGAGAAGATTAACCTCCCCATCCTCAGCAGAAGGGGGAAGGGCTAATAGCGTGATAACTTGCGCTCTAAACGGCGTTGAGAGCACCTTGGGTATGTAACCATGCCTGGGTTTGAGAATGACTCTGGAGTCATCCGCTCCAAACTCCAAACATGCCGGACTCACAGAAAGGGCCTGCAGATCTCCCACTCGCTTGATAGATGCCAATGCCAACAGGAGAGCAGTCTTAAGCGAGAGTGGTTTTAGATCCACCGACCGGAGCGGTTCAAAAGGCGGCCCCTTCAGGGCCCTGAGGACCGTGGAGAGGTCCCAGGGAGGTACTGATGGGGGCCTGGAGGGGTTAATTCTCCTAGCGCCCTTCAGAAATCTTACCACCAGGTCATTTCTTCCCAGTGATTGACCAGCCCCCAACGCATGATGCGCTGCGATGGCTGCCACATAAACTTTGAGCGTGGACGGGGTGCGGCCCGCGTCCAGTAGCTCCTGCAGGAAGGAGAGTACCACCGATACCTCACATGACTCTGGGTCAACTCGATTTTTCGAGCACCAGCTGGAAAAACCCGACCACTTCAAAGCATAAAGACGCCTAGTAGACGGGGCCCTTGCTTCAGAGATAGTGCTTAAGACCTTGTCAGGAAGGCCCCCGGGTACCCGTTTAGGGGCCACACATGGAGGGCCCATAAATCGGGTCGGGGGTGCCATATCGTCCCTTTGGCCTGTGTGAGGAGGTCCCTCCTCATTGGAACGGGCCAGGGGACCGTGTCTGACAGCTGAACCAGCTCCGGAAACCATGGTCTGGATTTCCAGAGAGGAGCCACCAGAAGGACTGGGCATCCGCTCTCCCTGACCCGTTCGATGACTTGTGGGACCATCGAGATGGGGGGGAAAGCATAAAGGGGGCGGTTGGGCCAGGGATGGGCCAGCGCGTCCCTGTTCTTCGAGAAAAACACCCTGCAGTGGGTGTTGGCTCTCGAGGCGAAAAGGTCGATTTCGGCCTCGCCGAATCTCTCCCATATCAGACTGACCGTCTGAGGGTTCAGAGACCACTCGCTTAGGGGAGTGTTGCCCCGTGAGAGCATATCCGCGCCCAGATTTTGGACGCCCGGGATGTGCGCTGCTCTCAGGGAGCTCAGGTTGGCCTGTGCCCATAGGAGGAGGTCCCTCGCCATAGCATGCAGGTTGCCCCACCTGATGCCACCCTGGCGATTTATGTAGGCCACCACTGACATGTTGTCCGTACGGACCAGGACATGGTGACCCCTGAGGTTTAACAGAAATGCTTTCAGGGCCAAACCAACTGCTTTCATTTCCAGACAGTTGATATGTAAGCTCTGCTCCGTGCTCGACCAGAGGCCGGAGGCAGGCCTGCCCTCGTGCAGCGCTCCCCAACCCAGGTTGGATGCGTCTGTAAAAACCACCTTCCTCCTGGAAACTACCCCCATGGTCACCCCCTCGCGGTACCAGTCCTGAGCCCGCCAGGGAATCAGTGTTCTTAAACACCCGTGATTCACCATAATGCGCAGGCTGCCTGACTGCCATGCATGGGTTGGCACACGGCGTTTCAGCCAGTGCTGCAGCGGGCGCATGCGCAGTAATCCCATGTGGAGTACTGATGATGCGGCTGCCATTAGACCAAGCAGTTTCTGAAACCTCTTCAGAGGCGCGCGCTCGCGCGCCCTGAATGCGGCTGCCAGTGTCTGCACAGATAGCGCGCGCTCTTGAGTGAGCCGCGCTTTCATTGTCACCGAGTCCAAAACCGTGCCCAGAAAGACCACAGTCTGGCTGGGGTTCAGTTCGCTTTTGGCAACATTGATTGTGAGACCCAGGCATTTTAAATGGCCGAGAATCAAATCCCTGTGAATTATTAGTTCGTCTCTCGACTGCGCTAGCACCAGCCAGTCGTCGAGATAATTCAGCACACGCACTCCCTGGCTTTTTAGCGGGGAGAGCGCTGCATCCATACATTTCGTGAATGTACGGGGTGCCAGACACAGACCGAACAGCAGAACGGTGTATTGATATGCCCTCCCCTCGAAGGCGAATCTCAAGAATGGCCTGTGACGAGGGTCGATCTGAATATGAAAGTATGCATCTTTCAGATCCATTGAAACAAACCAATCCCCCGGGCGAACTTGCGCGAGAATTTGTTTGAGTGTTAACATTCTGAAAGGCCGTCTCATGAGAGCCCTGTTCAAACGTCTCAGATCTAGTATGGGTCTGAGCCCGCCGTCTTTCTTTGGAATTAGAAATAGGAATTGGAATTAGTAGCGCTTCGCGGGCCTTGGCTGGCGTTGGCTATCAGCCGCAGGGCGGGGCTGAGAGGCCTGTTTCACCGGCTTGGCTGGATGAGGCGAAGGCGGCGGCTTGGGCTTGCTGGTCGCGGAGCTCGAACGTTTCGGCAAGAAGTGTCGCATGGCCTGGGACGCTTTCTGTGCCTCTGTGTACCTCTCCGAGAATCCTTTCACCGCCGGGCCGAAGAGCCCGGAGCTGGAAACCGGGGCGTCGAGAAACCTCGTTCTGTCGGCGTCCTTAATCTCGGTGAGGTTAAGCCAAAGATGGCGCTCGAGCACGACCAAGCTCGCCATGTTTCTTCCGATGGCCTGTGCTGTAGCCTTAGTAGCACGCAGCGCTAAGTCTGTAGCACTCCTCAGGTCTCGAAAGGTCTCCGGGTCCGGGCCAGTCTCGTCCATGGACCGGAGGAGTTTGGCCTGGTAGACCTGCAACACGGCCATCGCGCGCCGATGCAGCCTGACCGGAGGCGGAGTACGCGCGTCCAGCGAGGGCTGAGGTGTTTCGGCAGGGTTTGTTGGGATGAGCGGCTCTAGCTCGCCAGCTAGCTGCAGTGCTCGGGCAAAGATGAGCTGCCACGGCCTCTTCGAGGGGCGGCAAAGACTCATAACCCTTTTCCGCTGCGCCATCCACGGAGGAGAGCGTCGCGGAAACTGCAGATCCCACACGTGCTGAGTATGGAGCGCGCCAGGCCTTGGTTAGCTCCTCGTGGACCTCGGGGAAAAATGGCGCCGGTTTGTGACGCGGGGCCTGCTGGCGCCCCTCCAGAAACCATCCATCAACTACGAGGCGGCTCCTCGGGCGAGGCCCACTCTAGCTCGAGGTCCGCGACGGCCTTCGTCAGGATCCGAAGCATTTCGGCGTCGGAGTTTGTCCTGGTCGCTAATCCACTGGCCACAGATTGAGAAGCGGAGACGGGGTCGAGAGAGCCCGGCCATTCGTCCTCAGAAGCGGCGATGGATATGCTGTCGTCGCGCTCGAGAGATCAGCCAAAGGAGACAAGGCCCGCCACGTGTGGGGGGGGGGCGCTGGTCTCCTGTGAACAGGACCGGTGATGGCGTTTGAGTCGGAGAAAGTGAAGCACGCGGGGACGCGGCCGGCGTGCGTTCACCAATCTCCATACCCTCCGGTTGCCGTTGGCTGCGACGCTTCTTCTTCCTCGGAATGGGAAGCGTGGTTGAAGCGGCATCGCCGTCTCGAGAGAGAGCTAGCCGATTGCGCAGCACGGAGATAGGCATGCAGTCGCAGGCCGCACATCCGCCGACAGAGAGTGCATTCTCCGCGTGGTCGACACCCAAGCAGGAAACGCAGCTCTCGTGTTGGTCTGCCTCGTGCAGACGGCCTCCGCACGTGGCGCAGGATGAACGAGGCATTCTGAAACAAACACAATAATAGAAAGGATATAGGATGTCGCCGGATAGCCACAGGTGAGACGGCGTCAGGAGACGACGGCTTGCAGGCGAAGTCTGCTGAAGAGAAGCTCGCTCAGGCTGAAAGGCTTGTTCGACGGCGAATTCACAGTAAAAGGCTCAGGGACATGTATACTGTCGCTGAAGGAGTAAAATCTGCTATAATGGCGAATTCGGGGGTCTTTTATAGGCTAAGCCACACCCCCTTGACGGGCTCTGACGTTGAGCTAGCTCATTGGCTGCAGGTCAGAGTCGCCCGCGCCATTGGTTGTGCAGTTGCGGCAGCACAGCCTATGAGCGTGCCAGACGCTCAGTGTGCTGGCTGTGCAGCTGCAAATGCGTTTTACATATAGGTTTCAGTAAATCGAGGAAAAGGAGTTTCCCCACTGCGTATAGCTACGCAATACGAAGTGACCGTTCGAAAGGGAACAACACGTCTGCCAATGGTGCTGGACTTTCTGATTTTGTGGGAAGTAGTTTCTTCATCTAAAAAAGCAACAAAACTGCTCATTAATTGTGAACACTGTCTTAAGATGCTGTAAATGAAAATCAAGGTATATGTTGTTTATGCTGTTGTTTAGCACATTTTGAAACATCTTTATCCCCTGATACGTTACCAGATTAGGGTAAGAAAACAGGTTAATTCACAATATTGACAATCTATGTATTTTGAGTTTAAAAATTGAACAAATGTTAATATTCACACGTTAAACTGATATTATCATTGTCAGTTGACAACAACTTTGCATTTTTAACTAGATGTTTTCTTGTAGGTTTTCACACAGTTGAAAAAGGAAAAATCTATCCAAAGTATTTAGGATTACTTGAAAACGATATGTTGTGTCATACATTCTATGTTTCATTAGGAATGGAGCAAAAAGTTGCCCACCCCTGAGGTTGAAGATGAGACATTTCAGCAGTGTAAATGCCTCAATTTCAGGACACTTAGACATGTTTTGCATATTTTTTTTATTTTTTTTTGCATCAAATATATCACAGAAATATTGATGACTTTGTTTTCTACCTTAATAGGGCAACCTATGCTGGGAGATACAACTCATAAATTCAAAATATATCAAATATATCAAAAATTCCATTGGATATGTTTCCAGATAATATAAAAAGTAACATGATAAATTATTTTTTGCTTATAATTTTCCATTCCTGCCTGTTTAAGGGTTAATTGTTAGTTGAATCAATCTCTATGGATCCCCCTTAAGGGACATGGTAAATAAATAAAAATAAAGATGGGAGGAAAAAAAATGTTGGCAATGCTTTTGCCTTCTCTCGCAAATGTTTGTGTTCCCCCGAGAAACTTTGCGTTCAGTCACAAAGAACATAAAGTTTTGTGAGTGAACGCCAAGTTTCTCGGGGGAACGCACAACATTTCCGAGAGAACGCAAAAGCATCGACTTATTATTTATTATTTATTTATTTATTTCCGCCACCATGTCCCCTTAGGGGACATAGTCAACATAGTAAGAGGAAGAGTTTTTTTCGATAACACTTCACAATAAGGTTTCAATTGTTAACATTAGTTAACCTGGACTAACAGTGAAAAACACACATCTGTTAATATTATTTAATGAACCTGAGCTGACATGAACTAACAACGAAGTTGTTGTTTTTTTGTGAACTAAACATTAACAAAGATTAATCAGAATGCAACAAATGTATTGCTCATTGTTAGTTCATGTCAGATAATACATTACAGTAGCTAACGTTCACTAATGGGACCTTATTGTAAAGTGTTGCCATTTGTTCTTACTGTTCTACTGTTCTCTTTTATTTATCCGCTATTATTGTGCACCCTGCGGGAAAGCATTTTCTGATGTATATTTATCAGGTTAAATGCTGCGATGGTGTCACCTCTTTGCTTGAAGGCTGCCGCTGTTGTACATCAGTTACCCTACTAATGAGCAGCTACACAAGACAAGCCTCATCTTAGATTTATGATGAGAATCTTAAGTATTCCTATGCCACACAACCCCTGCAGTTTACTAATGTTTATTTACCAGTGGGAGCCTGTTAGATTCAGATAGCAACAGATGTGTTGTGCTTGTCAATGCGTTGTTTCTTTTTCTGAACTCTAGACAGACAGCAAAACGCTGACCTTTCTGCAATATTCTGTTGTTTTCTCTTCCATCTGGGTGCCCATGAAGGATTTTTGATAGTCAGACCAGAATGATGTTGTTGACGCAAAGTTCAGTCTGATATTTTACAGAATCGTTACCCAAGAGCAATATGTACTCTGAACAAGAAATCTTTATTGAGCAATAGATTATATATATTTGTTTACATGCTTCACAGCTATTGGATTATAGTATTTCTGTGCATGTAAAGACAGTCAGTGGTGTATATTATATGACTTTTGGAAGCTGAGTGTTTGTTCCATATTTCTCTAAATATCCCCACTCTATAGTTTTGTACGTTACTCTTTTGTCTTTGTCACTTTGTCCTGTTGACCCTCTCTTGCAGTCCAGCCCCACATTACTAAGCTGAGGAATGTGACGGCTGTTGAAGGCAGCGCTGCTATGATCTCCTGCAAGGCTGAGGGTGAACCTCTGCCTGAAATCTCCTGGAGGAGAGCAAGTGATGGACACAGCTTTTCGGATGGAGATAAGGTACAATATGATTCTTTAAGATAAAATTTTTTTGATAGATGGCTCTTATGTTCACTACGGCTGCATTTATTTGAAAATATTATGAGATTTAAAATAACCGTTTCCTATTTTAATATATTTAAAAAAGAAAATGTTGTTCCTGTGATGGTAAAGCTGAATTTTCAGCATCATTACTCCAATTTTCAGTGTCACATGATCCTTCAGAAATCATTCTAATATGTCTATTTAGTACTCAAGAAACAGTTTTTATTATTATTAATGTATTTAAGCAGTTATACTGCTGTTAACATGCTCTTTTCACAAAGAGCTGTAAAAAAAATCTTCTGTAACACTGTTATTTGTCACTTTTGATCAGTTTAAAAAAAACTTCAATGGTAGCATGTCTTAATGTGACGAATTCATGTGATGTGGTCATTAGATTGGGACAACGTTTTGCTCTCATGTACATTTCTTATAGAAAACATACTAATAAACTATTCAAAACCATAGATTTTTAAATAGAATTCATAGTTCTTGTTAGACTTAATCTAAATTATTCATTGTTGCAATAATGGCAGATGTTAAGTCATAGCAACTTAGCATTTTAAGTTCAGTGATTTTTTTTTTTTAAATAATTAATTAGAAGAACCCAACACAAAAAAAAAAGCCATGCAAACTGTTGCAATTTTTTGAGTGCTGTGAACATTTACTGTAATATAACCAAACTATTTCCAAGAACACATATAGCCTATGTGTTTGGTTTCCAACCACCTTTTCCTCTGTCACTAAACAGTAGCATTTTGCCAGCACATTAACTGCCAGATATGTAAGACATTCAGTCTTTGCTCACGCCCACTGTAATAGTCATGGACATTAGAGGATATAATAGACTAGCACGGAGAGACACAGCCCTGAGGCACGCTCAGTCTGTGTACCGGTTGAAGGCTGAAGAAGGCTTTCTGTGCTCCAATAATGCTCTGCAGTTCCTACCGGCATGCTCCGTGTCTGCGTTGAATACGAATGCGCCCTGCAGAATGGCAAATGCGATTGCAGTGGCCAGCCGGGAAAGATGATGGGAACAGAAACTGTCAAAGATCATTAGAATTCTGTGAAAGGTGGGTTGTTGGCGTCAACAATAGAGGCAAACGGAGCCTGACTCCAGGGAGGAACTGTGAAAAGACTCCCCATCACAGTTAATCTAGCGAGAGCTGCTCAGGTAGCGATTAGAATAGCCTGCGTGGCTGGGAAATGAAAGAGGATTCATACAAAGAGGTGTAGGTGAGCAGCGACGCTTGCCGCCACTCAATATGAACAAAATGAGTTTGATTTAAGCTGCTCTTTCAGAGGTGGAGGGATGTTGAGGTTAGGTAGGGGAGTTAGTCTGGTACAATTACACAGGGGCCGGGACAGAACCTGTGCTCTGAATTCAGAAGTTGCAAACAATTGATCTGGGAGCCTCTTCCCTCCCCTCCGTTTTACTCTCAATGGTTAAAGTAAGAGTTCAAAATGGACACCAATTCACTGCTTGGAACGAGTTGAATGGTGAAACTATGCGGTGAGAGATTTGACATTTGGAGCTTTAGCACAGCCCATCGGGGCCAATTAACAGCTTAGAATGATATGTCTCACTTTAGAGGTGTCTGAATGCAGAAAAGCCAAATGAAACACTGTACATTTAAAACAATACAGCTAAATCCAGTTTAACATGGATTTATATGGCTTCTTGCTGGTCCAAGGTAATTTATGGTCTGGTCCAAGACGTTCTGAGCTGGTTTACGTTAGTTAGCATGTCTGCATTGAATATGAATGTGTCCAGGAAAGATGATGGGAAAAGAAACTGTCAAAGATCATTCGAATTCTGTGAAGGTACAGTAGGGTTGGGGAGTTATTGTGTAGGGGACATATATATATATATATATATATATATATATATATATATATATATATATATACATACATGTATATATATATATATATATATGAAAGTCTTTTTTAAGTTGACCATTTCTTTCCTTTTTTTTGGAACATGGAACCAGTGACAACAAAACAAGGCCCATCAGCTGATTACTGTATATATACAGTATGTCACCATACACCATATGTCCTGGTGGTGCTTAAGGAAAATTCATCCTTAATCATCTGATGGGCATTGTTTTGTTGTCACTGGTTCCATGTTCCAAAAAAAGAAAATCAATTGTCAATTTAAAAAAGACTTTCTTTCTTATGTGCAGCACAAAAGGTAACTTTCTTAAGAACACCCTTCACACTTTTCATATAATAAAAGTGAATGGGGAGAGAGTTTGTCAAATGACAATAAAAGGACCATAAAGTAGTCCAAATGATTGGTACACCATACTTAAAGTCTTCTGAAGCCATTTGATAGATTAGTGTGACGAATAGACTTAGTTTTAATTTATTCACTAAAAAATCTTGACATCCAGCCTATTTCTCCATTGTGTGTTCATGATGTATTATGGTGAGTTTATGAGAAAAGTAGAAAGTTCATGAATGAATCATTATTTTGAATCAGATCCTTTCAATGAATTGGTTGTTCTCATAAATCTGAATGATTTGTTCCCAGATCAAACTGATCCAATCCTTGAGCTCAGCCCACTGCCTCATTGATCTGGTGTCAGCGAATACTGATACAAAACTATTGTATAGCTTCAAAAGACTTGAAATACAGTGCACAAACCACGTGGGCTGCTTTTATGATGCTTTTTCTATCTTTTTTTTTAACTTTCATTTCAATTAGCCTTTCATTGTAATTGCATAGAAAGTCAGTCTTCAGAATTTCTTTGTGTTCCACAGAAGAAAGAAAGCCAGACGGTGTTGGAAGAACGACATGAGGGGTAGTGAACGATGACAATTTTTTTTTTCAGAAAACACAGGACGAGAAGTAATACATCCTTTAACCCTCTGGGGACCAAGGGGTTTTTGGGGCCCTTGGGATGTTTTGACATGCACTGACATTTGTGCTTTTTTCAGTTATTTATAAACATGTTAATGGCAAAGGTGTAAATTCACTCTATATAGCACAAACGGGGCTACCATTATCTGTGAGCAACATGTATGTACATGTTTGTATTTTTGAGAGAATATTATTTATGCATGGTTATTGAAAAACTTACAAATAAAAGTTTCTGAAATAAGGCCACAAAACACATATTGATTATTTCTTCACAAGACTTTTGAAAATTGTATCACATAGTCTAGAATATTTGCTCCAAAACTATGTGAGAATCATCCTGACTACTCATTCAGATAAGTCAATAAAGTCTTTTAGAATGTGTATGACGTGTTTAGTGTGAGAAAGCTTTATGCTAGGAGGCGTGATCTCTCATTAATATGTATGGCATTTCACACCTGAGAAAGACAAAGACCCTCCCATAATGGCCCTATTAGGTGTGCTATCAGGCCCTATCATTACGAGGAGCCTTGCACAAAGAATGAGGAGATTTAAAAAAGAATGGCTTTTAGATTGTTTGGATTTATTCACAACACAACATAATCCAAAAATACACAACAAAGGACAAAAAAGCACATTAGTAAACACACTGATCTAAAGACAGGGGCTTGCACAGTCACACAGCATGGTCCCATTCCTGAAACATACCTGTCATTTCCAAGGTGTTTGATTTTTCATTACAGTCTCCTGTGAATGTTGAAGTCAGCAGGACTCATGGCATTTTGTCCCTGTAAAAAAATAAAAATAAACACCTGTGAACATGCTGATATCAAGAGAAACTATATGGCTGCACAACTTTGGGCATGCATTGTAGATTTTTCTGGTTAAAATAGCTTTTTAATTATATATATATATATATATATATATATATATATATATATATATTAGGGGTGTAACGGTTCACAAAATTCACGGTTCGGTTCGATACGATACACTTGTGTCACGGTTCGGTTCGGTACGATTCGGTACGTTTCCGATACAGCAAAAAGAAAGAAATGCCAGAGAAATTTCCTTGATTTAATCTTTTTAATTATATTTTTATTAAAACTAACATCATAAAGTATGATATTTTTTAACTTTGAGCAATGATGGAGCTATACTTGACTTTTCTTAGGAGCTTATAAAACAAAACAGCTCCTTGGACAAAATTAAATGTAATATTGTAGTAGTTATAAACAAAGGTTTATTTTAGTTCAGATTAACATTTGAGGGCAGCAATTGTATTCATAATGTCAAAATAAAACCGACGTGATGTTACTTGAAAGCATTATAGCCTACTATTCCTGCCAAACTTCCATGGTTACAGTTAGTAGTGTTACTACAGTAAACCCATGGTGAATGTTGCTGATCTGTGGACACTGGATAGTTCATTCATGGCACAATGTTTCTTCCTGGTTTCCACGTCAGCGCTGTTTGATCCGTTAATAACGGAGAAATGCGAACGTTTCTCACTAGATCTCGCAGCGATGTTATTACTTCAGTGGCGAATTCAAATGCTTTCTTTACTGGATTTGGCTGTGTAGTAACAGTGCTGATGATTAAGATCGGCTCGCGCTGTATTTGTCCAAACTGATAAACGGTCCTTCAACCACACAATAACGAGTGGTTTCGTTCCGCTTACATTACATTTGCCATTTGATGTTGGGCAATGTTGTGGTCACGCACATTATGAGCGCGCTTGCCACGCGTGACGCGCCTTCATTTGAAATAACGAAATTTTGGTCGGCAGGAAAAATGGTCCAACGAACCGTTCGGTTCAAAAATGCGTACCGAAAACCGAACCGAAAGCCTCGTACCGAACGGTTCAATACGAATACGTGTATCGTTACACCCCTAATATATATATATATATATATATATATATACACACACACACACACACACACACACACACACACACACACACACACACACACACACACTGCTTAGAATTAGAAGTGAACACACCCATGCTAAAGTTGACTAAAAAGAGGAATAAAAAAAATCTTAATGCCTTTAATTAAAAAAATGAGGTAAACTCCAATCTTCAGGGACATGAATAATGTCCCTGAATTCTTTGTGAATGAATAATGTATCGCAAATAATTAAATGTTATTCTTTAGAATACAGGGTGCATACGTCTGGACACTTCTATCCCCAGAAACTCCTAACAAAAGCTGATGTCTTTATTTTGATGCTTATTTGAAGCTTATTTGATGCTTATTTGATTTGAAAAACTTTATCCAAAACTAGTCAACGAAATTGTCTTTTATTTCGTCTGTAACAGTGCGTTCATTCATTAATTCATACACACACACACACACACACAGAGAGTAAGAAACATGATTCACATTTAAACAGTATGCTATTTTTCCGTTTACAGACACTAACGTTATTCTATATCGCGATTAGAACAAAGCACAAGCATAAAACACTTACACTTCTCAGCTGAATCTGTTGCTCCTCCTCGAAGTGAAAATAAACCAGCACTTCTGTGATAAATGTCCCAGGATTATTCCTCATAGCCGCGCAAGACGAATCTTAATCTGACTAAAAAATATAGTGTGTTTACAGCATTTGCCTGGGGGCGTTTATCTATTTTGCAAATGGCCTCAACACATTATCTTATGAATAGCGCGCTCTGCGAGTGGGTGTGAACAAATTAACGATAATGAGCTGAGACAGGAGAAACTGTACTTCTCTTTAGTTTCAGACAGATTACATTGCAGGAGAATATTTGTTTTAAATGTGAATTGTTTTATTTAAAAGTAGAAATTTAAAGCGTTCTTTAGACGTATGTTTCATGTTTGTGTGATAAGTATTAGCGGAGTTTCCGTTCATTTTCCAGACATGTTTCAGAAAGATTTTTGCGGAGACAGAGTGAGCTGAAAGCGCACCCTGTTTATTATTTATAAAAAAAAAAAAAAAAGGTTTTGATGGTAATGTGAGTGTACACAAAAAAAAGAAGACCCTCTATAGTTTATAATCATGTATTGATTTTATTTATATGACCATAAATGACGGAGTATTTTAAGTCTATCTTGCTGCTATGTGAAAAAAAAACAGCAAAACGCGCGGGGGCGTTCTTGGTCCCCAGAGGGTTAAGTGCAAGCGCGTACCAGGAGAATGTACTTGACCTTGGCAGTGTAGTTGTCACAGTTGAGTTTTCGGGTGGGCATCCTCCCTTGATGGGTTATCCGAGGGACACATCGCCAGTAGTACACCTCAAGCTTCATTGGATGTTTCGGCCATTATAACTAGACATCCTCAGTTGAGGAAGGCCCTACGGGGGTGATAAAGTCCTCGCAGTGTATCCCCCCAATCACTCAATCAAGCTGGACCCCAGCAAGAGTCTTGTCTCTTTATCCACAGCCACTGGCTGCTTCTCTCAGTTGCCTCAGACATTGCTTTGATGGCCTGGTGCAGGCTCTGGCCTCTGATTCCCAGGTCTCCAAGCAGTCAGGTGGTAGACACTGCCACAAATCCCCTGCACCCCACCTCCACTGGACGGACTTCAGTTTTCCATCTGCGATCTTGTGCTTCAGCAGCTAGCTCAACATAGCGAAGTTTTCGCTCGTATGCCTCGTCCACTGAGTCCTCTCAGGGTACAGTGAGTTCGATGATGAAGACCTTCTTCAGAGAGGGGGACCAGAGAACCATGGCAGGTCTAAGTGTGGTGATTGCAATCTCTGGAGGAAAAACGAGCCGCCGACCAACATCCACTAGCATCTTCCGGTCACAGGCCCCTCGAAGCTGACCATGCTCCAGAAAAGTGGGCCTGCACCTGGCTACCTTTGCCCCCATGCGGACAAAGTTGATCTGCAGTGGATTAGGTGCTGATGGTGGTAGGGAGTTGGAGACAGTCCGTTTGTCTTCCAGGGTGGCTGCGAGGATCTTAAGGACTTGGTTATGATGCCAAGTGTAACGTCCCTGGGTGAGGCTGACTCTACACCCGGTCAGTATGTGCTTGAGAGAACCTGGCCTGGAGCAGAGGGCACATCCTGGATCTTCACCCAACCACTGATGGAGATTGCTAGGTGTTGGAAGAACATCATATGTAGCCCTGATGATGAAGCTGATTCGCTTCGCTTCCATGCTCCACAACTCCTTCCAGCTGATCCTCCTCCTCTCTACTCTCTCCCAACGTGTCCACTGTCCCTGTTTACCAAGGGAAACTGCCTTGGTCCACCTTGCTGCTTCTTCCTGTCGGTGTATTTCCTCCACCACCAATTTCCTCCTTTCTGGTGCCGTGGCTGTATTCCAGGCTGGTAGCCTAGTTGTTAGCCCAAGGCCTCCCCTTCCCTGTTGGACATGCCCCACTATGTCCGCAAGTTTGAGAGCGGCTGCTGCCTCCTCCACCGCACTCGTTGGTCTCCATTTGCGGCCTGCCACCAAGGTTGGTGCATTGTTACTTACCATTGCATCACGGGAATCAATCAGTGTCATCTGGAGTCTTACTTTAGCACACTTGAGTTCCTCTGTGAGACTGGTGAGGGGCAGTTTGAGGGCGCAATCTCTATAGAGGCCTATGGTGGTTAGGCATCGAGGCACTCCAAGCCATTTCTTGATGCAGCCTGTGATTCCTCTTTCCAACTTCTCCACTGTTGAGATTGGGACCTCAAAAATGGTAAGGGGCCACAGCACTCGGAGAAGAAGGCCAAACTGTAAACACCAGACCTTCAATCTTCCAGGGAGCTGAGTGTTGTGGAGCCCACTTCTGATTTTTTTCGCAGCTGCTGTACCTGATCTTTATCCTTCAGGCTGGCATCATACCACCTTCCAAGACTCTTAACAGGCTGGTCAGACACTGTTGGGATGGGCTCCTCTCCAATGAAGAATCTGCAGTCAGAGAGCACTCCCTTGACAATGGAGATGAGCCTTTATCTTCATGCGAGCCCAGCTGATGTTCTCTTCCAGTTTTCCGAGCAGTTTTCTGGTACATGGAGCAGTGGTGGTCAGAGTAGTCATGCCATCCATAAAGGCTCTGAGGGGAGGAAGGCGTGTGCCCGAGTTAAGCCGCTGCCCACCCACTACCCATTTTGATGCCCGGATGATGACCTCCATTGCCATTGTAAAGGCCAGGGGTGAGATGGTGGATCCTGCCATGATAATAATAATAATAATACATTTTATTTATAATGCGCTTTTCTAAAAATCCAATGCGCTACAGACAATAAAACAAGTAAAATACAGAAGTACAGGAGTAATACAAAATAATCATGGCAGTACAACACAATATACTAATCATAACAGTCTATGTAAGCAATTTTAAAAAGATGTTTTTAACAACTTCTTGAAACTGGCTAATGTAGGAGCATCTCTAACAGTAAGAGGAAGTGCATTCCATAACCTGGGTGCCGCGATAATGCCAACCTCCAAGGATTGCCAAGATGTGGTAAAGTCAGCTGTGCTAAAGCAGAACCTTTACCAGAACCTTGCTGTTCAGTTCATTGCATTTTGATGTTCATGTCATGTATTTTTACTCAATATGTTATATAACTGTTCATTTCTGTTAATTTTTGTTCTGTTACAGTTAGTAACTGAAATGTTGATTAAAATTGTAGAATTATATAAAAAAACAGATGACTGAAATAAATGATAAAATCTAAAGACTCCAACATTTCTCTTTGTAACATCTTGTTCAGGTTTGATTCTAATCATAATGTAACATTATTGAAAATCTCTTTTCAGTACAAAAAATGCTAAACTTTTTTGTTATAATTGTGATTTTATAATATTTAGATATGAATCCAACTGAATCCAACTTGTGAAAAGATATCTTTCGGTTAGTCAAATAGCATATAGTGGAGCTCTAATAGCTATCTAGTGGTTAAAGGGATTTTTTTTTTTTTTTTTTATTGAATTAAACCATGTAAAATGATCCATGTTATCCCCATGAATGAAAGTTAGAAATCTGTTTTTTTGTAAAATAATATTTATTTATAGAAATGTAAAAGATATCATGAATCCTCCGAAAACTGCACAAATGTTGAGTAAAAGCATTAATAAACAGAGTAAAATTAATTTTGTAAAAAAAAAAAAAAAAAACTATTATTCTGTTACAAAATTAAATGTTATTGTCTGGGGTCCCTGGACACCCCAAAGATAACTAGTGTCGTCCCCAAATGAAGAGAATCAGAGGGTTAAGCTGGTGTGGCCTGTTTCTTTCAGCAGAGAGTGTCTGGGAAATGGGTCTGGCTGCTATGATCCATGTGTCAGCATGACTATGGAGATTAGTGACTGACTGAGGGCAATTTTGGTCAGCTCGGATGATGAGCGGGGTGTTGAGACAGGAAAACAGGCCTCAAAACTGTCATCATGCACTGCCTCTCGTTAACCACACTACTGCTCACTCTCACTAATCATAACTGACACTGCCACACATCCCACTGCTGCTTATTATGCAGTGAACGCTTCAGAGGGCAGTGGGAAAAACTGAAGAGGTGATTTACATCAGAGCGATTGTGGTCTGAGAAACAGAGGTCTGTGTAATGTCTGCTCAACTTGTTTGCTTTTAAGATGGTTAAACAGTCTGAGATCATGTTTGTACAGGTCTACCTATATGGCATTCATATCCTCTCACGGATTTAAATCTATTTTGCCAGTGGTTCAAAAAAGCTTTGTGGATGTGTTGTTTTGAAGCTGTAGTAAAATAGAAGTTCGAAACTCTAAAAGGATTCGGTTTTCTAAAGTCGTCAAAGTAAAATGTAACGTGATTACTGGGCGTTTTGGAAAGTTTTACATCAGCAACATGTATCATACAGTTTGTGTCTCGACACAAAGGGGCATTTCTATTCATTTTAATAGAATTTGGCATTATTTTTTTTATTTAACCAGGAATAGTCCCATTGAGTTACAGTAACTCTTCTCCCAGGGAGTCCTGGCCAAGATTGGCGGCCAAAAAGTTGCAAAGAAAAATTATCATGTTGCTTAGCTAACAACGCACTGCTCTAAGCACAGAATACTATCATAATAAAAGTTTCTTTCTTTTCAGGATTGATTAAAGAATAGCATTTATTTCAAATAGAATTTTTTTTTAACATTTATGTCACTTTTGATCAAATGAATGCGTCCTTGCTGAATAAAAGTAATAATTTATTTTAAAAAACACAACCTATTTTTCTTGGCCGATTCCGATTTTTTTTGTAAGTGTGACCTGCCTATTCCGATTTTCTTTCAAAGAACTATAGGCTATAATTTACAGCATATACAAAAAACAAGTTAAAAGACAGTAACAAAATAAGAAAAAACTAAAAACAAATTTCAAACTGTTATGATGATAGCAGAAGAACCCAAGCGCAGACGGTAGACAAATACACAACGTTTATTATAACAGAAAAACAGGGGAAAATAAAGCCCACGATGGGGCAAAATAGAGGCAATACAAACAAGGGATAACTAAACTAGATAACACTTGACAAACACTAGACTATTAAACAGCAAATACAAGATCAAGACGTTCTTCAAAGACAAGGTACTCACAGGTAGACTCTCACAAAGTGTGACACAATGAACCGGCACAGGACAGCAAACACAAGGGGATGAAATAGGGGAACACTAATGACAAAGACAGGTGAAGCAGACTAGACAAGGACAGGTGAAACTGACTAGACAATAATGACAAGACGAGGGTAATAAGGGGGCGGAGTTACATAACGAGACAACACAAGCACATGGCCAAAACACAAGACCATGTGCTTGCACACAAAACATGATTCTGTCATGATCCTGCCTCAAGACTAGAGAAAATCAGGGACACGAGGGCAGAATCATGACACAAACAACAGCACAAATAAATACAATTGAATAAAGAGAGATATGATATGAAGGCTTTAAGTTTTTCAGGTGGGAATACAGTACATTCAGGTAAGAAATACTACAGAAATTAAAGTAATCAAATTTAAAATAACACTGGATAGTCTTCATTGTAAAAATTAAATACAGATTAATGCTCACAATTAGTTTCAAAAGTTATTCAGTCAAGAGCAGAGAGTGATTTTCTTTTTGTCTTTTGTGCTTTTATTAACATGACATTCAGCAGCAGCAGTGTTGCCAAGTCCGTGGTTTTCCGGTGGAATTGGGCTACTTTAAGTTGATGCTGCCCTGTAAAACTAAACTGTCAACTATTTACGTTCCAAAACTGACTGTTTAACTGAATACTCGCCAAGACGGGCATTTTGACATAATTTTGTGTTTGAGAGAAGGCTTGTGCAATCCACTTATCAATGGTTCGCATGCTTTTAGTGTGAGCGCGAAACCTGCGGGAATTGGTCAAATAATGCGCAATACAAGCACTATTTAACCGGACAGAATGAGACGAGTGAGTGAGAAGAGGCAGGTGTGTGTCACTTCACCGTTGGAGAGAAGAGAGCGAGAACTCTCACTGACGTTATTGCCTGTGCCGCTGGCAACAAAACGGATCGGAATCGGAAAGACGTGAACCTGACCGGCCGGTCACCGGTCCGGGCCGATCATGCGGAATATCGGGCAATTCCGGTCCCTGGCTGGTCGATCGGTTTTCTTCACACTTAGCTTGTCGCATTTTCTGCTAATTTCATGCTGCTTTAGAAATTGTCTACAAGAAGGGGATTTTGAAGGCGGCATAATTACGCTTCCTGGAACAGCCTTTTTTTTTTTTTTTTTTTTGTAGCATGCTTATCATGCCTTAAAAGCCTGCCAGCTCACTTTGGCACAGGGCCTGTATGCATAATATCACCTACAGTTATGCTAATGAACTATATTACAACTTCTATTTGTTGAACATTGGTGCCTTGTATCATAAAACTATTGTCGATATTTTATAAAAGCATTTTTATATAACACCACTTTTCTTATAACATCTCTTAACCGTGTCTTGTACAATAGCTTTATGTTTTTTATTTAAAGGGAGTAATGGGATCAGGACATGACACAGTCCTAACTTGAATATGTGTTCACAAGTCGGACAAGAGTGTGTGGGAAGTTAGAAATAGTTCTGTACTCATTTACTATGATAAATGTTTTTCTGGTCATGTAAGGTAAAAGTAGATGATACGCTTGAGTTAAGTTAAAAGCTGCACCAATCTTTTCACCCTTACCTCTCATAAATCCCCTAAAAACTCCCTGGTTACTTTGGATCAGTACCTGTGAGTGAGTCATGTCTTAATTTGTTAAATCCCCACTTCTTGCTATAACATGATTCTATACTTAATCCTACAACCTTGTCTCTCTGATAATCGGGTTTATCTACTTTTCAAATAATTGAAGAATGTGATGTTGTTTCAGAGTCCAGACGGGCGTGTGGAGGTGCGAGGCCGTTATGGCGAATCCATGCTGACTATTGTTGGAGTCAGGCTATCTGACTGGGGACGCTTTGACTGTGAGGCTCTCAGCAGAATCGGTGGACATCAGAAGAGCATGTTCCTGGATATTGAGTGTGAGTGGTCTAAATGTTCAATGCAGGGTGGAGAAAAATTTATGAGCTGGAATTTGAATTGAATTTGTCACAGCTTTCAGTAAACTGAATTGGTATTTGAATGGGAGTGGCATGAAGAGGATTTAAATAAATAATTTAATTATTAAATTAAACTAATTATACCTATTCGCTATTTTTAATTTAATAATAATTGTATTTATTTATTCTGGAAATACCCATTATGTTGTGTGTATGATAACATATTTGTACTGAAAAATGAAATGTATAATGAAAAAGCTTCATTTACATCAACATTTCATTTCACTTCCTAAAATTCATATTACAAATCTGTATTATGTATCCTACTGTATCCTTAGAACCAGCAGCAGGGTAGATATATATCTCATTATGGGGTGCACTGGAATGGACCATCTAGCTGGGTTGCTAATATACTCATTCATTCAGTCTCAATCTGTCACCGATGTGACACTGTGGGCTGCATCAATCTCTTTAATAGAAAAAATGGGTGTGATTTGTGTGTGTGCTGTTCCTCTGTGTCTGTCTATGTGTGTGTCTGCCGGTGTATGTGGGTGTAAGACTGAGAAATCACATATAAGGCAGCATTTCCCAATATCACGATACTCTCTATCTCACACCCTCTGCCTCATTCCGTCTCTCTTTCATACTGCCAAATGAAATCTTCCACCACCCACTGCATTGTGGGAGAAGATGGGGTTTGAGCGTATGTGGGTTGTTTTGAAAAATTAAAGGCAACCTGCAAGAAGTGGCCATGCTTTAGATTCAGGATGATTAGGAGCCCATTTTACCCAGGTGAAAAAGAACTCCATGATAAAGTGTTCGGTTTACTCGAATGTGGAAGCTCATACCTGCTTGGTACATGCTCGGATTTAATTTAGACTTCGGGCAGCTAATCTTGAATGAGTTTTTGATGGATGACTGTTAGAAGAGCTTGGCGTGCCATTACTGAGTACTCTTTTGCGGTTCTTTCACAGATGCACCAAAGTTCCAGACCAACCACACTATATTTTTCTCGTGGGAAGGGAACCCGGTCAACATCAGTTGTGATGTTATGTCTAACCCTCCGGCCACAATGCTGTGGAGACGGGAAAAGCTGACCATCCCCAGTGAGGGTGCTGGAAATATGCGAGTGCACAGTGTCCCCGGCAAATCGCTTCTAGAGGTAACCCACCCACTGCTGTCGGTTATTCTCACTCCTATTGGATCTTTGTGTTTGATAAGAGAGGAAGGCCAAAGGAGTTAGACACTAATGACATCCGGGCCTTAGCCCATTGCTGGAATGTCATAATGCAAACAAGTAGTTAGTACATTTTAATTCATATTTATTACATTTGAATTCCTAAAATTTTTAATTAAAACGTTAGTATTTTTTTTAAGTTACATTTACTTAACTTATTTTTTGCTTTTTTTTAATTTAGCTATTAATGCTGCCATCAGGTTTGTTTAGAAAGCTAAAAATTAATTATCAGAAATACTGAGAAAAGATACAATTAAATAATAAAAAATTTTATCAAAAAAATATAAATGAATAAAAATATCTGTTGTGTTACAAAACCATTTTATACAGTGTATTACTTGCTACTGATCATGTAGTTTATGATAATATGAATATATTTTAATGTAAGTTTTTTGCATGATAAACAATTTTGGTGCTGTGTTGGATTGCCTCTAGATCAGTGTTGCCAGATTGGCAAATGTCCTACCGTACCAGAAGTTCAAAATTATCATATTTGGAAGAAAATGATTGTACACGAGTCAAACGTACAGAATACAGCTATTTATCTAGACCAACAACTTTTTGACACGGCCTGCAAATGACTTTTTTACTAAACTATCAACCTCAGTTTGGAAACAACTGACTTAAGCGCAGGAACGTTAACTTGTGCTTGTGAGAGTTATTCTCCACGATGATTGGCCGAGAAGACGTAATATGAGATGAGATGGAAGACAAGTGTAACACCACATTCACGTTCTCCTCACAATCATGACGGTAGACATAGGATCACAACGACCATCATTTGAAGTGACACAAAATTCTGAAATTATCGTACATTATGGGATTTTTTTCATTATTGATCGTACAGAGGTCAAAATGATCGTACAAATATGAAAATTATCGTACGTAGGCTAGATTATAATGTAAAACCTGGAAAATATTTAGCTAAAACATGCAGGGCTACAGGTGTAGCAAGCTAGAAAATTATTGTCTGCAGTGAATTTTATTATAGTGATACAAGCAGATTTGTCTTTCTTTTGTGACCTCATCTGAACTAGACAACTCTGAATTCTGACAAGACTCAACAATACTTCACTTCACTGGAAACAGATGTGTCCTCAGCCGTTATGTTTACTGAGCAGCATAACTGTCAAATGAATACAAGAATAGCAAAACAACATCTTGTCATTAGAAGTATACAATGACAAGAATGTGAAACAAGATAAATGTATGTATGATCTCACTAACGCATTGTCCTCAGGTTACCCCAATGTCAGACAGAGATTTTGGCCGTTACAACTGCACAGCCAGGAACAACATTGGGATGCGCTTCCAGGAGTTCATCCTAGCTCAGGCAGGTGAGTGTTTAGAACAATTTCAAATAATCCACCTGATTACCGTGTCTGTCAGTATATTAGCTGCATGACAATAGTAATGGTTTGTTATTTTCAATGTTGAAATACTTTATTTTAATCCCAGTTAAACATGAAGAGACAACAACATATATGTCACTCATACAGGATTAGATTTCAGAGGACCGTTACCACATTGAATTATGAATGCTGTGACGAGAGAAACGCGCTGACAGACAGGACAGACCAGGTTACTTTTGATATGAAACAAAGTCTCAACTTTCAAATTTGGTCATTTTTCAAAGAAATGTAATCAATAAATACCGTTTTGTGGCTCTTTAATGTGTCTGACAGATCGCTGTAGAGCCTCAGTTAAAGCTGCTTGTGAACCGATCATCTCTTCCTTCTAGTTAATTTATAGCATCAAATAAACATGAATGAACATAAGAAGGAGTGTTGTTTTAACCTTGGAAAGACGTCAGGACACTCCGTTTTGAAGTTCAAATCCTCCAACGTTAATCTACTAACTCTTCTGACTGCTTTGTCGGACAAAAATGGCGGATTCGGCGGATGGTGGATTATGATTGGTCAGATCGCCTGTCAATCAAACTCCCTGCGAGGGTCAAGGCAAAACATCTTATATAATTTAATACAAATATTTGTGATTTAACCCTTTTTATTTTATTTACCTTTAAATTACTAGATTTGATCAATAAATAAATAAATAGTAATTTAGTCATTTTAAGCACATTCCTCACATCCTTCACAATTTCATGCATAAACCTTTTATTTCAGCTCAAAATATCTTACATTGGGTGTCATTTCCGACCTCTTGTGGAAAAAAATAATATAACATGATATTTTGAGCATTTTTAGGTTTTTCTAGGTGTACTGAAGCATTCCTCGCATTCCATTCACTCCACTCAAATTGACCCGCAAGGGAAGGATTTGTTACTGTTTTAAATTTCAACCACAAAAATCCTTGAATCCATTAAAAATGTTTTGTGTATTCATGGTTGAAGTGCGACAAAAGTCCTGGGGTCTTGAACCCCTCCGATGAACACTACATTTTTTCAAAAATATTTTCCTGGTCAAAATGACCCAAGCGATGGATGAGGGTTTTAAATGTTGTTTGTAAAAAAAATTAATTGACTACATTACATGACTACATTTAAATGGCCGTCAAACAGGCTTTTTGAGTCCATATTGTATAGTTTACATGCGAACCAGTCAAACCATGACCCCCTTGGGTCTAAAATGTACATTTTCGTCTCAACCAACAGCATGCGTTTGGAACAGGATTATCTGTTTGGTGGAATAATGGCAAATGGGGTGTGAGGAGTTCAGGAAACTGTGATTATTTCAATTCTGCTTGGTGCCGCAGAAATTACACACTTCACCTTTAAGGCTTGAATGGATTTTAGGCACATTAAAAGTCCCAACCAGTTTCACTGTTGTCTAAGCCTGTCCATGTACATGTAATCTCCTCACAGAGCTCCTCAGCAGATAATAATGACTTTTGTATCAGGCTGAACGCCGTGGCCACGCTGGAAGTAAACACGCTTTAGCTTTCAAACAGCCAGCAAAAACATGTTTCGAGTTACTCAAGCTTTAAAGAGCTTATGGCAGCAGCCTTTTCGAATATAAGGCAGATCACTCTGACGGATTGTCATCCACTGCTGTTATATTGTTTGCGTCTTGAAGTGTTTACCACAATGAAAACACATCTATATGAGTGCAAGTGCTTGTCTTTGTTGTAAACTGTTTCATACTTCGTTCTAGCAGATAGACAAAGGTGGAAGTGGATTCTGTGGCACATTTTCTGTCCGTCTATGCTGCTCCACCCAAATGTCTCAGTCTGTACCACTGGCTCTTCCTCTCCCTCATCCTCTATAATGCACACCTACTTTGTTTCTCTCTGTCATCCTGCTCCCTCTCCCTGTTTCATTCGCTATTTCTCTTTCCATCAGCGGTCTGGCTCTCCAATTCACAGATGCTTGTTATTCAGAGCAGTCTGTGTTTTCTGGCTTAGCAGGGCAAAAAAACAAAAACAAAAAATATCTGAAACTATGCCGTACCGCTTACATACATTCATGAGAGGTTTAGGCAGGGTACAACATGTTTTTGTATCAGATTGGCAGCGTCATGGTTTGTGTTACCTGAGGACGATGAGCTAATATTGGTGCCTCTGTTATGAAAAAGCCTGCATGGAATCATTCATAAAATATGATGTATCCCACACACCTAGTGCTTTCGTTTATCAGTTATTTTGTCTATATTTTTCTGCTACCAATAAGAGTGTATTAATCCATTGTGTGGCTGGATTTAAGGTTGCCCCTCATGTACAATCAGCTGGATTTCTTTTTTTAAATTACAGATAACTTTAACTTTGGTGAGCACTCAGCATTTTGTTGTATTTCAAGCTGTTTTCAAGCCTTTACGGGTAGACCGATTAAACTTGAGTCAAAATACTGCTGTATTGATACATCCTGAGACAGAAATTGTTTGTTGTTTCCTATTTATTTATCACTTTTTTTATTATTATTAAATTTAATCACATATTAAACATTGTTGTCTTTTAACGGTAACATTTTACAATAAGGTTTCATTTCTTAAGATTAGTTAGCTACATTAGTTAACATGAGCTCACAATGAATAATACTTCTACAACATCTTAGTTAATGTTAATTTCTACATTTACTAATACATTTTCAAATTCTAAAGTTGTGTCTGTTAACATTGTTTATGCACTGTGAACTAACATGAACATGAACATTTTTATTAACTACTCTAACATTAACCTTGATTAAATGCTGTATAAATATATTGATCATTCATGTTAACCCTTTTAACATATTGCTTTACAAAAACATATTATTTTATAAAAGCAGGAAGCCATGAGAGGCGCTGTTACCATGATTTTACCATTGATTTTAGGCAGTAAGAATACCTTTCGATCTTCTGACTGACTTCTATTTAGGTTATATGATTTCATTTTCAATCTATTTACTTAACTTTCAACCTTCATTTGACATCATGTATTTTTCATAAGATGGGAGTACAGTGCAGTCCTTTCTTGCTGAGTGTGTTTGTGGTCTTAAAAGTCTTTTGCTGAGGGACCTTGGATTGTAAGACCCTGAAAGCAGCTCTATAACTGTTTTCTATACCCCACAGAAAGACACACAACCAGTTCCTTTGATACTCTCAGAAACTGTGGCCTCGGCACTTAAATGGAGTCGTTTGTTAGTCTCTCTTTCCCTGACCCATAATTTCTCTGTCACAGATGTTCCCTCAAACCCTTACTCTGTTCGGCTGAGCTCGGTGGCACAGCGCGTGGCCACAGTTACCTTCACCAAGCCTGACTCCCATGGTGGTGTACCCATCAGTTACTACCTGGTCAAATACAAAGACATCAGCTCACAGGACTGGAAGGATGTGAAATCACAGGGGACGCAGAGTAAGTGCAATGGTTGTTCGCTGTTGTGTTTTATCAATGCCACTGTTGAACCATAAAATTATAGATGAAACAATTTAAAATACCTTACTGACCCTAAGATTTTGAACGGTACTGTATTTCCAGGAGTAAATTAATCTATCGCTCAAAATCCCAATGTTGTTCACATATTTAAAGCAATTGATTACTAAATATTGATTTCTTATTTTTATTAAAACATTAAAAAATATTTCACCCAAAAATTAAATATACTGTATGACTTTCTTTCTTCCATAGTACACTAGTGTTTCCCACAGGGTTTTGTGAAAATGTGGTGGCTGGACCTCTGTCCTTCTAGTCTGGGGGGGTCCAGGGACATGCCCCCGTAAGAAAATTTTTTACATTTTAAAGTTAAATTCATCAGTCTGGTGCACTTTGAGAGTTCAAAATTAAGATCTCCCACCTATATTCAGTGTGCAAATTGAACAAAGAAAAAGTCAGTGCATTGACTTGTACCTGAACTTTAAACGAGACTCAGCCCTCTTTTTAGTTGTGATATAGTGTCTCGGTCTACATTACACTACATAATAATAATAATAATAATAATGTTATAATATTATTCCTATGACAGTAATAGCTATATAATGTAAAACAAATGCACTAAAAAATAAATGAAACTTTCATAATTAGTTTTGTCCTATTTCTATACATGAAAGATGTAAACCCGTGAACTTTTATTTTGACGGAAACTTCAATCTAGCTTTTATTTTGGTGGAAATCTCGTCACAAATCTAATGAAATGCTGTAATCGTCAACTATGCAAATGTGAAAATAATGTGTAACTGTTGGTGCCCACTATGTTCCTTAATGCACGCTAAACTCAGCATGCGCGAATTAGACGGTGGGCCGAACGCTGCTATCTGCTTTAGTTTTTGAAATGATAGATCCTCGAGGATAGAGTAGCTGCTTTTTTCACATAAACTAAATAATTTATTTATGAACACGTATCCGTTTGTTGGCAGTGTCAAGTCGATCATATTTTTGGAAAACTAAATTTACGTTTAATAAACGGATGAGGCACACGCGAGGGAGTACTAGTACTTGTTAGAGTACATCTAACCAATCAAAAACGAATTCTATCGTCACGTGACTAACGTCTGCCAATAGTATTCGTTCAAAAGATAGTACCATTACCACGACTGTAGCGTAGCACATGCGTTCTCTAGCTAGCTAGATCCATGAGTTCACACCATAAAATCTTCTCTAATGAAATCTACACAATCAAACATTTTCCAGCAGGAATCCTATCCGAAGACGAGAAATATTAACAGCGGCATCCAAGATTCCAGGTGTAATGGCTCAGGTAAATACTGCTGTTTATACCTGTCTTATAACGTTAGCTTAGTGCATGAACTCTGTAAACCGTTAACATAATAGGTTATTCCGGATAATGTTTGTATTTACAGGTAACGTTAACGTTACACTAGTTAGAAATGACATACAGATCACAGAGAAGAAAACGTAAACAGAGTTATTCTATCAGGCTGTACAGTAGCGCCATAAATTAGGATATGAAAGACGAGGATTACTAGACAGAGTAATCTCTCTAATCAAAGACTCTGCTTATTACACACTCTGCTTATTACACTCTGCTAATTACACACACACACTGCTTATTACACACACACTCTGCTTATTACACACACTCTGCTTATTACACTATGCTAATTACACACACACTCTGCTTATTACACACACACTGCTTATTACACTATGCTTATTACACACACACTGCTTATTACACACACACTCTACTTATTACACTATGCTTATTACACACACACTGCTTATTACACACGCTGCTTATTAAACACACACTCTGCTTATTATTACACACACAGGGACATGCACAAACATGCCAAATATTTAAAATAAACGTTAGGTTTAGGTAACGTTAGGTAACGTTAGGTTGTGTGTAGTTGATGTAATCGTATGTAGCTAGCTAATAACGTTACATGTTATCTCTTCCATGACTAGCTATTAGGTGATGTAGCTAGTAGATATAAACTTATATGATAAATGTTATCTTTTCCACTTTAATCTCTGTCTAGAAAAGATAAGGGAAAAACAGAAAAATGTGATGACTGCAGGGATTGTAGTAGTCATGCTTCCAACTTGTTAGCAGATAACACTTGAGATTCAAATTCTTTAAATTGTCAAATAAAACAAACGACATATAATTGTTTGCTATAAATAAAGCTTTCCCCCCCCTTTTGTTTAGTGTTTTAATTACTCATGAGTCATGACATACATTTTCTAAAAATGTCAACCTTATTTTCAGTTTCAGCAACTACAAGCTGATACCAAGTTGGATAACCACTTCAATTTACTGCCGAGCCCTAATGGTATGCTTTTATTATTCAAATTGACACAAGGGGCTCTATCTTGCACCCGGCGCAAATGACTTTGTACACTGACACATGTATCATTCCTATTTTGCACCCGCGCAAAGCAGACTTTTCCCTCCACAGACACACGTCGGTTAACTAAGAAATACACTTGCGCTCCCTGGGGCGGTTCAGCGCAAAGAGGAGGCGTGTTCCGGCGCAAACTTTCCCTCATGCTATTTTGCAGTTCCAGAAAACAATTGCGCCACTGACCAGAAAAAACCTAGTCTAAAGTCAGTGGCGCGTTGCGCGTACATTCAGATGCTATTTTAAGCGTGCATGCTTGACCATAATACAGAGTCTGAACAACGCGCATACACTGTAGATGATTCTCTCATCTACACAGATGCATTTTACTTTTTGCAAATGATATATTATTATAAGGAAAAATATTAAAACACGAGGAAAATCATTGTTGTGTCCATGACAATTTGAAAAATAGGCATATAAGCTTACACATTTACCCCGATTATTATATGCATGTTTAACCGAAGCTAATTTGGGTGGGTTTGTCCCGTCCCCAATGTCACTTCTCTTTCTTTTACGGCCCTGACGAGAACATCGATCTCCTCGGCTGAGAACCGATCCTGAAGCGCGCCTAGTAAATGCGCCGTTATAATAGTTTTGCGCCATGGAACAAGCGCACCTCGTTCATCATGCTCTTAAAGGGAATGTGATATGACGCTCTTATTGGTTTGCTCCCGTTACGCCCAAACCACACCTATGAATAATGAAGCTATTTCAGACCAACCCCTTTTAGATTTGCGCCAGGCGCAAGAGTCATTTATCCCGCCGGTTAAATAGCAACAGCGCCGGGATCCGCCCACAAAGTTGCTTGCGCTTTGCGCTTTGACACTTGGGTTTCAGATCGTTAAAATAGGGCCCAAAGTGCGATTAGTGTATGCATTTTAATCTGGGCTCATCTTACACTTTTTTTTTAAATTCTTTTTTAAAAGTGCCTCATAAATGTAAATCCTCATTTATTAGACCGTGAACCAATAATTTTACTACACCGTTTACAACTCTGCTAATCTGTTTCCCCAGGTAATCCCAGATCCTCAGCCCTGCGAGACATCTTCTTGACCTGATCGGACTAAGCCCTGACACATCTATTCTGCTGAAACAATGAAAATGCCCTTTGTTTTTGAGGGTTCATCATAAAACCCCTTTTACTGTTTTGCTCATCTGATTGATGGAGCACATTTCAGTCGCTATATGTTGAAAAATGTGTCCACTAGATGTCTAGTATGGACAATATGTCGCTGTGTCTATAGAAGCCTTTCTCTTAATAGATCCATGGTCTGGCCTGGCAGGGTTTACATGGGCAGGGTTTATTTTTTGTGCGCATAGTTTCGGAGAGATCTATTTATTGTTGTTAATATGTTAAATGTTCTACCATTATATATATTACTGCCATATACTACTAAAACCTGCTTGACCAAATAGTTGAATTGTCATTTAGTTATAAAGGTAGTCATGCTAAGATAATAGATATTTAACTTTTATAAGACTTAATATATAATAATTAACTTAATATATATGTTATTACATTATATAATTATATCTGTTTGTTTTTTCACTATTTCTGAGATGTAAATATCAATAATTTATGTTTGGGGTTAAAAAGGATCCTAAGCATTTATACCATGATTTATCCAAACGTATGAGGTCAAACAACTACACTTAACCACAATAAAGCTGCCTTACAACCCTTCAACTTCCTGTACTGTCTTTTCTTTCCTCTTGCTGGCTCTCTCAATATTTCTTTTGTTAGCATACTGCATGTATAATTTTCTATGGTAGCCAACATGAATTGGCACATCTGGAATGTGGCCTTCTGTGATTTCTTATTTTTCCACAGCTTTTTGGGCGATTTGGCTTTCTTTTGTATTTAAATTCACCCACTCTAAAGAACATTGTACAAACTTGATCCAACTTGTTAGTGAAAAGGTGTTAGTGTTGATGTACAGCTAGTAACATGCACATAACACTCCATATCCAAGATAAAGTGTCTTATTTGTGGTAGATATATAAATATAGGCCTACTACAATATAACATTGCCGCTATGTCACGCCCGCCCATTTCGGGGTCCTAGTCTGGCCGTCTGCGATTGGTTAGTATTTTTAATTACGTTAAAAACTACAATCCGATTGGCGCAGCTACCAGAGCTGTCCCGCGATTTGCCTAAGAAGATTGACAATCAAAACATACGTTTGTGAAAATATATGATCAAACCAGAATTGCCAACAAATTTTATTTGACTACATATAATGACTTAATATCGCACATGAAAAAAGCATATACTCTATCGATGGAGATCGATCAACAACACGAAAAACGCGTTCGGCCCACCGTCTAAATGGAGTTCACTGCATTCATTCACTGTGAATTGAGACATGAAGCTGATCATGTGCGTACTTCTCTTTGCACAGTGCAAACAAACAGTCTTTTGCAATTTGATAAGGACACAAAGCCTTATCAAGCTTTCAATTTTAGTTTGTTCGACAGCAATGGCGCAAAACACCACATTAAAGACCTTTCATTGTGGCGGTCAATGTTGATATTGTGGCAGGCCGCCACAAATAAATCAATGTATGGGAAACACTGTACACAAAGATTAATTATTGAAGAGTATCCTGTCAACTATCTTAAATTTAATAAAAGTGAAAGGGCATTTGGGCTATCAAACTCCAAAATGACCCAAAAAAAGCACCATAAAGGAATCAAAAAAGACCATACTGCATTCCAAGTGTTCTGAAGTCATATGGATAGTTATGTGTGACCAAATTTAAGCAGTTATTCACTGAAAAGTGTAGCTCTCAAATCAAATGGTACTAATGACAGCAGTGACATTTACTATTCTATCAGAATTTGCAGTTCATTTCAGAGCTTCGACAGGAATATAGCACTCAAATTGGCTTTTATTATAGCTTAATGTTGAATTTTATCAGATTGGCACACAGAATTGCCCAAACTAGGGTCAAAATAGGTGTGGGAGATACAACTCCAATCCAACCTGAACTTACAATGCTTAAATGGATTTTTTTCTCTACCGACAACACTCAAATGGGTCTGCAGAAACTTTAAGAGCACATTAGACAATCAGATAAGCAAGTTAGGCTACTTCAAGGACTCTGAGCTAATATACATAATCCTGAAAAGGCTTGAATGCCAAGAGCACGACTAGAGAAAGCAATTTAAAACCATGTACTCTGTTTTCTCTCCCACAGCAATCGTGTTGCTCACTAACCTTGAGCCCAACACTACATATGAGGTGAGAGTAGCGGCGATGAATGGAAAAGGTCAAGGGGAGTTCAGCCGCACAGAGAGCTTTCAAACTCTGCCCATACGTGAGTGCCCTCTGCTTTGACCCTTAAACTGCGTTTGGAAAACAACCTTCAGCCTTTACTCTATTGTAGTAGTATGTTGCTGCCAACCATTGAATTAATAGACAACCAGTTATGAATATGAATGTGGGTCATTCACACATTGTTTTCTTTTTTCGTTATTCAGGAGAGCCAAGTCCCCCTTCGGTTCAGGGTCAACGAGGGGTGGGGAAGGCGTACCGACTGGGTCTGGTCAAGCAGGATGATGGAGGAATGCCCATTCTGGAATACATTGTCAAATACAAAACAGTAAGTGAGACACAATGAACCAGTCTCGCAAGGGAAACGTTGCTGTAGCGCTGTATCAATGTTTATTCAGTTTATGTAACTTTGCTCTTGATGATGCAGAATACAGAGGTACAACCAGTGGTTAAATTGGGCCGGGGCTCTCCGGGGCTTAGCCCCGGCACATAAGCCTGCTCGTTTGCAGTCAGTTGCCTACTGGAAATTATGTCACATACAATTTGATGAAAGTGATGCTTTTGAAAACATATTTCTGACAATAAATGAAAGATTTTTGAAATGGCATGTCTATTTTGTCTCGGCGGAGCTGAGATGAGAACAATCGGAACACGGCCGTATTTTTGTTCAGCTGCTTAATCTCGTTGTCAGTCGACCATGATCGCGCACCGCTCGCGCATCGCTCGCGCATGCGCATCTGACACGGATAAATGTACACAGCAATAATGAATGTTCCTGGGAGACCGTGGTTGCGCGGGATGTGGATGTTCCAGAAATGTCAAAAAAGTGCCCTGGCCTTAAATGACAAGGTAAGGAAAATAAGACTAAATCAAAATTAAATAACCAGGACTAGGTTGACCATGTGATTTTTCTCAGGAGATGTTTTGAGCATTTTACTTCAGATACCGGATTATCAGCAAACTGCCAAGAGAACTGCTAATTTAACGTTAGCTGGCTACTTAAAATAAACTAGCAATCTATTCAGTCAGCATATTTGTATTTGCAATTGCAGTTATTCGCGGAATTATCAACTTTACGTGGGTTGTGTAATGAGGCAACCACTGGAGCCAGAAATCAAAACTTTGCCTTTTTATGTGTGTGTGTGTGTGTGTGTGTGTGTGTGTGTGTGTGTGTGTGTGTGTGTGTGTTGTCGTAGTAAAGAGAGAGAATGGGAGAAGGAAGTTTGTATGAGGTGGACCTGGTCACCACAGACCCAAATCTTCTTAGCTGTTGCTACTGTCATATGCTGCACTGTCTCTCCATGTGGCACATTATGTTTGGCACATTGTATGGGTCACTATATCATAACAAGGTAATACAACGTGTAATCAAGTGATGACTGATTAACAGTAATGTAAATGCTAAATGTCCTAATACCTGTTGCAAAGTAAATGCTCTTAACCTTGCAGTTTTTCACATATCATGTAATACTCAATTTCTCCATTTCTTTGCACAAAACTCTCCAGAAAGTGGTATTTAATGTTTTTTTTTTTTTTTTTTATTCCCGGGGGGGGGGGGGGGGGGGGGGGGGGGGGGGCATGTCCCCGGACCCCCCTAGGGAGAGCACCCCCCACATAATAAATCCCAATTTAACCCCTGGGTACAACCACTTTATATGGAAGTTTTTTAATTATTTACTCATTTATTAATTATAATGTGAAAGGTTTTTGTTGGAGGATTTTACTGTTGTTGTAGTATATTAATATGGATGGATGGATGGATGGATGGTGGGTGGGTGGATGGATCAATATCCTAGTAATATGCATGCTAGTAAGCAACTAGTTAATAGTGAGAATCGGACTGTAAATTTAAGTGTTACCATAATTTTTTTTTATTATGACTTAATTGGAGGGATTGTTAGTTTCGTCATTAACTAGCTGTAGAAACCAGCACTAAAATGAATCCTGTGCTTTGTTTTTTTTGTAAGTGTAGCGTCTGATATTGAGCTGAAATGCAGAGGGTGTTATTCTAGTAAACACATGGAGACGAGTGGGCGATGGTTTCGGTAATGAGCAGTGAAAATGCATTTCTTTGTTTGAGCCCATGCCCCTTGTTTATGCACCAGCACGATCTACAGCGTGCATAAAAACATTCTTAACTAATTCTTGCACAAGATATTCTGTTGTTTTTAGGGCTTTTCTTCCCAGTAACTATTGTACGTTAGGTGTAACTGCATTGCCGATTTCTGTAGAACGGGTGTGCGTGCGATAGAAGGGTTTGGGTGGATCAGGTTTTGCATACATTGTTGATGAATGAACTGAAATCACATACACTGTGGGGAAAAGCCAGTACTTCCCATGAGAATATACGGCCTATGAATATAAAAACAATATAAGTCAAAGGAAAGTCCCCACCGTGATAGAAAAGCAATGTGCTGGGGACATTCAGAGATATTCTCAATGGGGAAATAAAGCCCACAATGTTTTTTTTATTATTATTCCAAAAATATAAAATGTTTTCTTTTAGGGTTATGTTTATGATTTGGGTTGAGGGTAGTCTATTGTATTTATTATTAGCTTTATGTGAAATCAATAGAAATCTAAGGTATATTCTCATTTACATAGCTAAAAAAAATGCAATCTGTTCCATTGGACTCCTTAAAGAGTAAAATATCCTCTTTTTTATACATTTATTTGGTTACAGTTTATTTCGATAGTCCACTTTAAACATTGTATAAACTATAATAAACTTTGCAGCTACATGTCAACTAACTCTCATTAATTTGCAACTACATGTCAACTAACTCTTATCCGAGTATAGGCTTTATGCCGAACGTCACATGAAGAGACAGGAAAACAGATCTCATTGCATCCTCTTGTCAGAGAAAATGTTAACAGCAGTACGAACTGACGGCGATATCTATGGACTTTTAAGGAAATCAGCTAACCAAGCTGGTTATTTTGTTGAAGTTTTATTCAATTTAAATATCTTAATGTTCATGAGAAGAATAAAAACTTTTAAATATCAATCTGCATATATGATAGACATCGGTTATGCTCGTCTTTGCTCACTCCATTAAAGGTACCGTGTGCAAATGGCTTTATATTTAATGAAGCACATACAAAAGACCTGAACCGGAAGCAGTGCAAACTGTTTACAAAATACAGAAGATTGTTGAGCAATACCGCCATTAGTAGACTATATTAGGTTAGGGTTAGGATTAGTAGAATTAGTTGACAGTCAGACAATCAGTAGAATGTCTGTTGGGGAATCATCACAATAAAGTGTTAACAGATATTAAGAAAGTCTACTCTAATGATGTTGTAAAGTTACTTAGAGTTAGTAGAATGTCTAAAGTGGGCTATCGAAGTAAAGAGTTACCATTGATTTTTATTTTAAATTGAATAAGTGTGACCCTACAATTACTCTTACTTAATTTGGAACAACAAAAATGTCCATTGATGTGTACTATAGCTCGATCTAGGTTAAATTCTGTAAGCTATATTTCTTTCAAAAGTAAACTTCTCTGTGCACGTAAGAACACTTTTATTATGCTTATTTGCAGCCCAGTGTTTTAGCACTTAACATTTTGGCACTCCTTTAAGCCGTCTTTTTTCCTCTGACATTCACAACAATTTCTGAATTTCGCCCCCTAGTGGCAGTCGCATGGAACTTTTAATTTGGTGGTGAAGCAGCTATTAACATCCGCTTATTCATCAGGGGGAAAAGGAATGAATATGTGAATATATATACACATAAAAAAATTATATCTGTACTCACAAAATATAATTATCTGTACCCACTCATTTTACAGAAATAGTGTTCTCGCCTCACGCTTATTGTTTTGTTTAGAATACATCATATCTGGTCGGGCGGTCATATATAATTTAGCCACAAAAGTTTACATTTTTCAACGCACCCGAAGCTCAAATCAGATGCGTAAGTTTCACATACAAATATTGTTGAAACTCCACACAGCTCCCCTACTACTCACCATTGGTGAGTACACCAATGATGTATTTTTGGAGGCCAAAACCTGGAAACGAGTTCACATTTCGGCACTTCCGGTTCCATCGTCCTAAAGTCAATACTTTTTTTGAATTGGTTTTTGGTTAAATGCTTGAAATAAGGTCTGTGGTGAACACGAGCTCAAGATATATAAAATACATCCGTAAAACCCTCTTGTGTATTTGTTTAAAGCTTTTACTTGTCTTGTAAAAGGTTGTTGCTTACAAGTGGCTAAATGGGACTACAGAGGTTGTCATTAAACATCATCATGCTGAACAGGTAAACTCATCTACTCACTAGTCCGCATTCACAGCCTCGCTGTGTTTTTAATCATGCTCCTGCAAACTATTAATACTCAAACTCTTAGGGAAAATGTTTTTAAACAAAGACTGAAAGAGTTGTCAGAACTCAGAAGCTTAGTGATGGTGAGTGAGGTTGAAGTCATGGGACTGTGGTGTATTTTGTTCAAAGCCTACATTTAGCTTTTGACGTCTGCCGATTGTATTTACGCGTCAAAATCCACAAACGTTATGTTCATTTGTGAAGATTATCACAATGAACAAAACTTGTAAGAATCACAAGCTTTTGTTAGACACAGACCTTATTTTCAGCAGTAATCCAAAAGCCAATGGAAAAATCCAGTAGGGTTTTTCCAGGTTGATGCTAACTTCCGGGTTGGCCGACAGAAATGCAGTCACATGACTATTGCAGTCAATATTTGTTAGTAGCATAAAATTAGACCCTTCAACAACAAGACTCTGAGTAGATCTCACATGGAGCAAGAGCTGTGCCCGTGAGGATGTCAGCATTCTAAAAGGCCTTGTGGAACTTTGCGTCATGGGGTTACAATGTCACCACTGTCTCACAATCAATTAAAGTTTGTCTACAGGTTGTGAAAGGTTATTGAGTGTTACCACACTAGTATGTACACACATTCACCACAGCTCGCTTGCTCTCTCTCCTACAATCCCTCTGTTTGTTTTTCCCCTCATGGGCCTCAACATTTCCTCATTTGCTTCATCTCTCTGTCTCAGTCTGTTTGGTGATGCCTCACTTCCTCCTCTACCGTAATAGGGTCCGCTGGCATCTTTTCCTTCTTTTTTATTTGTACTCTTCCCTTTTTCCTTTTTTTTTATTTCTTTCGCTCTCCCTCTCTCACATTTGCTCGGTCTCTGATCGCCTGTGCATGTGGAGGTGAGAACAGGGGAAATGGAGATGTTACAGTATGCCTAAGGACTGTCGACATGTGAAAGGCACATTCAACCATTTAGCCTTTAAAGAGCTGAGGCATTTTGAAAATGTCAAAATATAAAAGCAGTGAGTTTTTGAAGGCAGTATGTGGGCCTAGTTTCAAAATTTTAGCTGGCGGAACAGCCGGCACACACGCACACACACACATTATATTATGCTCACACTCGTGCTCAGATGCTCTGCAGGCAGGGACACAAAGAGAATAATGGATGCGTTGGAGTGTTTCTGCTGTAAGTGTGTGAAAAAGTTTGAGGATTAGAGAAAAGCATCTCTTTCTTATCTGTTGCTCAGAGGATGAAGGATCAGATGGCCTCTTAATATATAATCTTATGTTTTGATTTCCATCCATCAGAGAAAATCGATGAAGTACTATTTATGTTAAAAAAAATTAATTCACATTGTATAAATAAATTACCAAATTGTATTTATGTTTGCAACCAATCAATTGACAAATATGCCTAAATATGACAAATGTGACAAATTAAATGACAAATTATCTAATTAATAGATAATTAAAAATATGTTGTTGAAGCTATTTGAATATAAGTGTGATCTGTTCCATTTCGCCCCTTTTGAGGAGCACAATATAATTTTTAATTTTGCCATTGTTACAAATAAAACAACGGGTCTCATTCACTAATCGTGCGTACACACATATGTGTGCAACGTTTTTTACGCAGATGTTTAAAACCATTGTAAAAATAGCCAATATTCACACACCTGTGAGCGCCCGCCACTCACATTCAATAACCCGATAAGTTGTCATATGTACATGTGTCAAAATACAGTGAGCAGAGGTGTAAGAAAGTAAAACTCCTGCCATATGTTTATTCCACCCATGAACTCAGCCAGCTGATTTCACTAATTAGTTCTATCTCCCGGCTGAAAAACTGTGCTAATTAGCAAATCCAGGTGATTGGAATAAAATACTGAGGAGGACTTTTACTTTCTGAACCTGGACTTTACACCTCTGACAGTGAGAACTAATTGTTCGAACAAGTCTTATGTGCCCTAAAGCCAATTGTAAAGTCATATGCTCATACTGTACCTGTATGCTTGTGCATGTTTTATGAAACACTTGTGGTTTTGTGTAGGACAAGGAAGAACAGTGGATGACAAAACTGGTTCCAGGTGTGAATGATTTTGTGCTGCTGCAACCGCTCCAGTGGAATACGCAGTATGAGGTGGAAATCACCGCCCGCAACGTCAAAGGCCTGTCTGAACCCACCTTTGTGAAGTTCTCCATGCCTCAGAAACCTGATATCACAGGTACAAGTACTTCCACAACACATGCAAAGTATTACTCTTTTTCATACGACAAATTGAGTCCGATTACCTACAGCACTTCGTCACCCACTCACAATACCCATAGCTGAAATTATATGTCTCCTATTATAATTATATGCTCCGCTACAGTTCAGCACACTTGCCAGCCACCCACGCTTGATGGAGCTCATTTATATCAGAATCACAAATTAAACGTGTAACTGATTCTGTGTCCTAATCAGGAGCAAATTGTCAGAGAAAACACTTTCTCCTTAGGAAAAAAGAGATGAGAAAGATATTATCGCTACAAAAATGAAACGAATATGATCAAATATGTCTAAATGCCCATTCACACCAAGAACGATCACTATATAACTATAGCAATAACTATATCCACACCAACACACAATATCGTTCTGTTTATTCTATGCGAATGCGAGAGCTGCAGTTTTGTCATCTGCCACCTTAAATTCTCAAGCTCTTTAAAGCAGAATGGATCCTGATTGCTGTCAATGTTTTCATCGTTCATTATAACGATATTCTTCCTCTGTGCCGTTATCGTTATATAGTTGTGGTGTGTCATTAAGAAGGATTTTTAGAACTACATTTTTATCATTATTGTTAATAGTTATCATCCTTGGTGTGAACGGGCCCTAACTGTCCATCTTTTAGTGACCCAATATCACTGTTTGGCTGACTGACCATGTACAGTTTGCGGTGATGCTCTTTTTTTTGAAGTCATGCTTTTATAAGAAGGTTTTTAATATTTACTGGGTTACAACAAATCTGGGGTTACAATGAAATCAGAAAAATTCAAGAATCAATCAAAAGCTCTATGGTAGCCAATGGGTGTCTGAATGGTGTAAGCATGAAGGGTAATTTGCTGGATGCACATATAGTAAAACTGATAGTTCAACCAGCCAAATCCACAGAAGTGGTTTATGTTCCCCATCAGTAATACAATAATACCTTTATAATGTTTTTTTTAAGTGAAAAGCAATGTAAGGGCAAACACATTTTAAAGAGGTCTGTTTATTGCCTGTCTACTCTCAATACCTATGTGTTTGTGTGGAAGGAATGTCAGGAAGAGATTCCTGAATCTCATACTAGAACTTTCCTCTGGTTTAAAATAACACTCAAATTATAGCCACTTAATCTATTGTAAACAGAAAAACACGTTTTTTTTTACACACAGTAGTAGAATTGTTTTTGAAATACATAGAAAAGACCATTTCTCTCAGGCCAAGGATTTATATGGTTTAATGATAATGGTGTTTTTTACATTTATCTCTCTATATCATACCATCAGCATATCACATATGATATATGATATAAACATGGCTTTCAAGAGATACATATTAATATTCACCTAACAAAGGCACATACAATTTACTTACTGCGCTGATACGCTTTAGCTGTGTTATGCAGAAATACCAAGATTTATTTTATTTTTTTGCTAAATAGAAATTCTAGATTTATCTTGGAAATTTGCAAGTGCTTTTCTATTTATTGGTAAAAATTATTTATGAATCACAATATGATCATGAAATAAACTGCACAAAATCAATTAAACAACTATTTAAATGATTAAATTTCAAGTTCTCTATAAAGATTCTTTATACCGTGTGTTGTGGATTGTTTAATTTTGAACTACCTCCCACTGTCAATCCTGGAAATTTGTCTTTTAGTTTGATAGAAATTTGGAATAGAGGATAAATGCAGTACATAATGGTGTCGATGTAAGTGTTTTGCTTTGAGTGCGTCAGGTCTCAGGCTCATACCTGCTCTAATAACAATGTTTGTTTAAATGAACCAAGCAAAATTGCAGGTGTACGTGAGTGGATTTATATTAGGGGACGCAACTGACATACAAAATTGCAGCTGCAAGCTATTTCATAAAGTTGTGGGGACATGTCCTCACATTACCACCATAATAGATAGATAGATAGATAGATAGATAGATAGATAGATAGATAGATAGATAGATAGATAGATAGATAGATAGATAGATAGATAGATAGATAGATAGATAGATAGATAGATAGATAGATAGATAGATAGATAGATAGATAGAATTCTATGATACTGACAGGTGATATTTAAATTTGTCCAATTATATGTGAAATATTCCTAGATGCCGTGTCAGTGCATGCATAGGTGTCTCTGAAAATAAAAAACTCAATATGAGTGTGTGTGTGTTGACAGCACTGCTCCTCAGCAGCTTGGATTTACCTTGTTAATTCGATGTGATTTGTATATTCTCTCCCAACTCCTTCTCATCCTTTCCTTTTTCTCTCCTTCTCCACCTGCACCCCTTCATCCCCGCTGGCCCATGCTCTTATTTATAATTCTATTGTGCTTCGTCTCGTTGTTTCACTCTAAACAATCCTGTTCTCCAATTCCCACCTAATGAATTATGCAACGCATTCTGGGCCACACCGCAAATCGCTGGGCTTTTTGTTTTGTTTACTGCCACTAAACTTGCTTTTCTGTGTGCCTATAAACACCCCGCGATCCTTTCAATCAAACAAACCTTTACAATGGACACTGGTTTGGACTGCTCACTCACTCCTCGCTCATATGTCAACATTTTTGTCACATTCACCCATGTTTATTTCCTGACCTGCACCAAAATAATCTCATTTCCACTCTTATAATCATCTTTTTTACTAACCCAACACTCTGACGTTGTGAATAAACTGCTTTTCATTCTCTCGTGTGTGTAACCATCCTGCGTCCTTTGCTGGCTCCACACACCTACTGTATGTCTTTCCCTCTTCCTTCCCACTCCCTCTCCCCTCCATCTCATTGCAGATCAGTGTTGCAAGCCCCCTCCAACCGGACGTGGACGTCCCCATGCGCAGCCTGTCCATACGGTGACCGTCTTCGGAGCTTCTCTGTCATTGTTGCTGTGCTCATGTCTGTGTTGACATTGCTCCATCTTCACTTTGCCTGGAATGAGTCCAAAAGACTGAGCCAGGGACTTTTTTTTTCACCCCCACCGATGGCTCGCTGACCCTTAGCCGTGCCGGTTCAATGCTCCTTATCAGACTCTGGTGGCGTTCTTGTTATTGTCCGAGCCTGTATGCTTGTGAGCTGATCCCTCCACTATCCTGGCCTCCCTCCATTCCAAATCCAGCTTGCTTTTTTGATCCATAAAGGTCTTGCATATTACTGACAACAAAGGAAAAGGAAAAACTGAGTTATTAATTTATTCTCTACCTGTAACAGTAGTGATCAGACCCTTAGTTTTGTTTAATGGGCTCCTTTTTGCTGGTGTTTACAAAAGACACAGTAAGCCACCAGCATTAGGGCTTTTCCATCTTCTGTGCATCCACAGGCTCTTTTGTTTTGGTTTATTATGTCTATGGGAAATGTCAGCAGTTGCATCGCTTGAGAGAATGCATTTAATGATGTTGCTGATACACGCACACAAAGATATAGAACGCAGCACTCATTAAATGGAGTCAAGTAGGATTTCAAATTGATATGACTTTTAAACACTGGTATCATAAATCAAACAGGCCGACTTTCTGTTACCCGTAATGTGAGAAACATAAAACAAGACTTCTCCCTTGCAGTGAGTCAAAATATAATGCACATTAATTTTCATTTTCAGGGTATACCTCTGGCAGAGACATTTTCATGCCACTTTATTGTATATTCTCAGTATTGATGAGAAAGAACATTAGTAACTGGAATCATGCGCAGTCTGTGAATACGAATATTTGTGTAGAATGTTGCTGCCATGCAGGAGTTGTAATATACAGTGAATTAAGCTAACACTCATTGTTTCATGTCATTGTAAAGGACTAAAATCAGCTGAGCGTTCAAGAGTTTAGGTCGGTTGGATTTTTAAATTGTTTTTGAAAGTATTATGGTCTCCAAGGCTGCATTTATTTGATTAATTTTAAAAAAAAATATCGTTTCAATATATATAAAAAACTGTTTTCTAATTTCATATATTTTAAAATGTTATTTATTCCTGTGATGGCAAAGCTGAATTTTCAGCAGCCATTAATCTTCAGGGTCACATGATCCTTCAGAAATCATTCTGTTATGCTGATTTGGCGCTCAAGCATAATTTCTTCTTATTATCAAAGGTAGAAAACAGTTGTGATGCTTAATATTTTTGTAGAAACCATGATACTTTTTTTAGGATTATTTGATAAATAGAAAGTAAAAAAAAAACAGAATTCTGTCACTTTTGGTCAATTTATTGCATCCTTGCTGAATAAAAGCATTTTTATGTCATTAAAAAAATCGTTCTGACCTCAAACTTTTGAACGGTAGTGTATGTTTTAAAATAGTAAGAATGGATTCTTTACTGTGTGAATGCAGTATTGGAATCTTGATTTGATGAAGTGTGTGCTGTAGTCAGAAGCTTATTTATTTTCTGTTATCTGAAGAGTGCATTTTGAGAACCATGAAATGTGAAGTCCATAACTATAGATATGTTGTGCTATACTGATGCTGCATGTTTGAAGAATATATTTGAATTCATGTCAAAATCAATATAGAAGTCTTTGTCAGAATTTCTCAAATAAACTAGTTTACTCTGATGCAATAACTACAGCCTCTGAGCTCAGAATCCTAAGACTAATCGTGATTTGTCGGTGTACAGTGAACTAGTTAATGTAGAACACTGACATATAAAGCAGTTTGCATAATTTGGGTTGTTATTATTATAGGTAAGAAAATACAAAAGCATTGTATTATCTGAATCATTGTACTGTACAGCGAATAGCTCAAATTTCATATTAGCCAGTAAAACAATCAAGGAAAGATAAACATTGAAAAAGTATTTGTCAATACTAAAGGGCTATTTAGCAGAATTACTAATGACGAAGTTCCTTATTTTTCACTGAAGCAATGAAAACCGATATCTTAAAGGAAGGGTTGGCAATTTTCAGAGTAGCTAGCAGTAGCAAGTTTGTGTTTGTGTGTTTGTGTTTGTTTTATTTATATAGCACTGTTAAAACACAACCCAGGTTGAACCAAAGTGCTTTACATACAAATTCCAATAAAGGATAAAAATAACAACATACCTCAACCAGTCAATACATCACATATAAAATATCACATCTACTCATTATAAGCTAACGACATCAGATGTGATTTACACAAATGCTTCAAAATCGATAGCGATTTTGCAGACCTGATAGGCAACGGCAGCTCATTCCATTGTCTCGGCCCTGATACCGCAAGTTAGATTTGAAAGCTCCCCTCAGAGCGTCTCCAAAGCCACGCCTCCTTCAAAACACATGAACGCGTACAGCAGAGTTTGCAAAGTGTCACAAGAAGAGAGACAGCATTAAACTACAGTGCCTCATGTCTCAAAGCACATAACATTACAATAATAATGAGCATAAACAACTTAAAGAGCACTGACCTGTACCGCAAATTAATTTCGCCGTTGATAGTGTTGCCATTGAAACGCATAATTTCGAGTCACGTACCACTCCAAAAATAGCATCACAGGTTTCCATCTCTTCCAAATTACAGTAGAAATAGCGTGACCTCAGCATAAGCTTGTTGTTTTGGTTCAGGAGGAACTGTAAAAGCTGACTGCTGTTTTGGTTGCGGTGCTCAGTGCCTGACATCTGTCTAACTCTGCATAGCATGAAACTGATGACGTGTGATGTCTGTGTGAGCAGGGTGCGTGGAGGTATGAAAATACCTATGTTGAAAGGCAGGTAGGACATCGTACCATTGCATTTGGACCGAATGCTATGGTCCTACGCCTTTCACAGACGATATATATATATATATATATATACATAAAAATCAATTTAGACCACTTAACTTAGTGATTGCTATCAGGATGTGAAGACATTTTCAACCACAATAACAAAAAAAATATTTCTGGAACAAATCACCTACCCTGCCTTTAAGTGATCTTGAGTTTATAGAAGGTAATCTGTCTCTGATCCTCTCTTGTCCACAAAGCATCATCCCTGTTAAATATCTTTTATTGTGTTTGTGTTTTTTTTTTTTTTTAAATGGTACCAAACATGCTTTGTTTGTTGTGTGTTCACAACACATTATCACAATTAGGATCTCATAATTTTTTGCAGTTGAAATTTGTATCATTGTAAATTTTACAAAAGTTGAGAGGTTTTAATCCCCTCGAGGCATACCTGACCTAATTAAGATGATCTCAAATCAATGGAAGTCAGGTCAATGGAGACCATTAATCTCGATCATCTCTACTCGCTGCCCTCTCCATTCTCTCATTACATGGCAATAGAACATTGCATTTCATTTATGGCTATGTCAAAAACCTCAATATTGTTCTCGTTAAAAGAAAGGGTCTGAAGCCCAGTCCATTAAGGCCTTTATTTCCTAATGTGGCTTGACTTCTTATAAGATTAGAATGGCTCTTTGTTGGCTGTTCCAGCTGGAAAAGATTTGGGCAAATGAAAATGGACCTGTTGGTTTACTGCTGTCCATTACAGCTGATCACACCACCCATAAATAAGCTTTTTTTTTTTTTGCTTCTGGAAGCGAAATAAGCAAAGTCCTTCCAGCTAGCCAGAGTACAGCCATTTGTTCTAAAGCCAGGTGTATGAAGTCATAAATCAGAAGGTATCAGACATTTCCTTAAACAACACAAGCAACAATGTGTCTCTAGTACAGGGAAAGAAAAACCATTGCAAAGATGGGGGTCTATGCCCACGGAAGTTAAAAGACTTTTAAAAATGACTCCTTTTTTGGCTATATAGCTATATTTACTTGCATTGTAAACATTTGAAAAGTTCAAAATATCTTATTTTGTGTTCCACAGAAGAAAGAAATTCATACCAGGTTAAAACAACATGTGGGTGGATAAATGATGACAGAATTTTCATTTTTGGGTGAACTTTGTGGGTGAAAATGGCAGCTATTTATGATAAATCCATTAAGTAAATGTGATTGTGGTGTCTGAGAACTGAGCATATTGTAAAATTTACTTCCAAAATTGTTGTGTTGAAAGAAAAAAAGTTTATTGAAACTATTAGACCAACAATTATTTTAGATCCTCCTATTTGAATGTGAAATTTATAATGACATTCATTTGGAATTATGTTCTGTTTATACATGACCAACCAATGAAATGGTTACGATAATGATCATTTTCCCAGATACACTACAAATGTCATAGAGAATTCTATTAAAAGTATGGAAAAGTGATGTTTAATTGGTGCCACTTGACACCCATTTCATTCGTTCTGACCCATCAGTCCAACCTCATGCTGCGCAAAGACATCTTTGCCACTGATAATGGCTATCCTGACGGTAGTCGGTCTATTAATCGTTTAACGGCTAGAGGGTCCCTTCTGCTCATCAAGCATAGCGTCTTAATGAGCGTTGGAGTCTTTAAACCATCATTATGGAGTCATGCTTGGCTTGTGTCCTCTGTGTAGGTAGTGCAGAGTTTGCTGGGCCAGCATAGGGTGAGGGGAGGAGGAGGAGTTTTAAAACTTGGGACCTTTTCCATAATGGCCAAAGCTTTAAATTACTCCAGAAGGAAGCCATTCAGCCTGGAGATAAGAAAATGTCTCATTTTATGGAGTGCTCTTTGGGTTTTATGGGTTGATTAGTAAAAAGGACCAAACTGTCACTGGTCAGCTCAATGTATCCACTTAATACAACCCAAAAAGCTATAAAAGTGGCATTTCATGTGAGCTAGGAGGTGTACTTTGGCCATTTAGTAGCTTGGTATCAAAAAACCTGATGTCCTTTCATAGCACATCAAATGCATTTGGCAAACGTTTGCTAGACTATTCATGAGTTTGGCAACATTTGCTTGGCTGATCATGATTCAATTTCACCATCATTTTTGAATTCATTTCATTCTTTACACTTCTTCCTGACTCCATGTGACATTTAATATGAAATACATTCACAACCCAATTACTTTTGTAAACCATTGAGTTATTGAGTCAATAACCGAATATTCAATCAAAAACTGGCCAGGGCTTGATTATCCATCAGAAACTGATTGGGTTGTGAAAACGTGTTTTCTATCAGAAGAGTTGGAAAAGAATTGATGACCATCAAGATCTTACAGTACATTATGATGAAAAATATTATAAAAACAAGCAATCTTTCATTGGAGTAACACACACTGATGAATAATTGAAAATTTTGATTTCATTTGAACATAAAGGGACGTGAAACCCTAAAACAATTTTTTGATATTCAACAGATATTGTATGCATGTGTTATATCAATCAAATCATGCAATATTTTGATCATTAAGGGGAATGTAGTTATTTTTTATTATATAGGCTCAATGCTACTGTTGAAAATGTTGGGGTCATTAAAACTTTATTTAAAAGTAATACTTTCCACAAAAAATATTAAAATACTAAGAAATGTTTTTAGGCAGCTAATCAGCTTATTGGAATGATTTCTGAACGACCATGTGACGAAGACTTGGGTTTTTTATTTATTTTTTTGGCCCAAGGTATACATACTATTAGGCTAATGACTTTCATATAACATTAAATGCATTTGGTAAACATTTGCTGAACTATGCATGGTGAAAGGGTGTCATTTTCATCTAATCTGAAGCCCCCTCATAACAGATTTACACTGGTTTGACTGAAGTCTATTTTTAAACCCCTTTCAGTCTCCAGCTTTCTGCATTTACTGGTGTTGTAAGTGCAGAGGTAAGTGTTTGAATGATTAAGCTGTGCAGGGATGCACAGTACTTCAACCTTGAAGAGAGTGCATTAGCAGGGTCTCAAATGCTCCTATTGCCTGTACTTCACGCTGGAAGTTTTCCCATGTAAAAGTGTTTCCAAACTAGAAAACCGTGGATCTGTTTAAGCCCTACTTAGTCATGTATCAGCGTGACACAGCCATTAAGCCCCACACATGATTACAAGCTTCATTAGCCTGTCAATCATCTGCTGGGAGCCCACCCACAGACCTCCCTTCAGAGTGAGGGTGCCGTCCAGACACAATCAATCGAGCTTGAGTTATTGCTTCTCATTGCTGAGTCTCAATCACCGTTCATATTTAATTAATTGAGTGCGTTGAACTCAGATGCGGATGGATCACGCCCATTTGTGGAACTTCAGGATAAGTGATATTAACGAGATGCTAAATTGAGCTTCTAATGATGTTATAAATCAACAACAAATCAGCTATAGGAGCGCGGACACATTTCTCAGGGAGAGCACGCTACAAGATGGTGAAAAACAGATGTGTTGGCCGATAAGTCACAGTGGAGTTGGTCATGTGCTCCATGCATCAAAAGTAAAACCATCCCAGGATCAATAAATCTGAGTTCTTTAAGTGCTACTCGTTCACGGATAAACTGATATGCAGTTGCATGGTGGCATTTGAAAATGGTCAATGGATCATGATGGCCAAATGATCTTCCAAATCTGACGTTTTGAGGTCACGATCATAGATTTGATTAAGGATGGTTATAAACATTGCCGGATGTTCCTTCTGTAATGTTTTTTGTTTTTTGGTACCACTTTACAGTAAGGTCTCATTTGTTAACATTAGCTAATACTTTAGCTTACATAAACGATGAGTAATATATTTTGTATTATATTGAAATTACCATTGACTAAAATTAATAAATGCTGTAAATGTATTGTTCATTGTTAGTTCATGTTAACTTATGTTAACAAATGAAACCATGTAAAGTTTTATCATTGTTTTTTAAGGTTAAATTGAAATGGTAGAACTAAATCTACACTCGGTTGAGGTGGATCATGTGAATTTAAAAAAAAAAAATTCCGACAGCTACTGAATTGTTCAAAGGTCTTTTTAGTATGCCTGTCCTTCCCTCATCTATCATGTGTCGCTTTTCTCACTCTGATGCCCTGTCACTGTGTCCAGATCACACAACAGACTTCTGAGATGCTTTTGCTATAATGGCAATGTTACGTTCAATAGCATGCGTGATTGATGTGTTTAGAGCAATAACGTTGCCATGGATGTTTCCCTCTGAATAGCTCAGACAGCCTCATTTCCTCATGTAAAGTCTTGACCATTTGAGTTTCATAAAGTTACATTGTTGTTTTATTACACTATACTTTTAATATACTTTTCTTTATTTTTTAATATCCTGAAAATCATATACTTTCAGCAATGACATTTTTTTTCTTTTATTTTATTTTTATACTATTTATCTCTGAACTTGGAGATTTCAACTTGTAAAAAGCGTTCACGTCCTCCTAGAGCTCGTAATTACAGCTTTTTTTCTGAAAGCTCCTACTCCTACTGATTCTTTTGGCCGTTAGTGTTGCCATAGACATGCATAATTCCCAGTCTGAGGATGTGAACAGCTCCAAATAGATGAATTATGACATGGCATAAACGCAGCATTATATCTTTCCTTCCTGTTGTTTGGTCAAAAATAACCATAGAATAATTTTGATGTGATCCTTTATGAATCATTGTGCCTTTTCATGCCCTTTTAATCAAATGTAAAGCAAACAATAATGCTGGTAACCGCATTTTCAGCACATTCTAAGTGCAGCATATTCCGTATTGTCACGAATAAAGGTTCTCATAAAGGAGTGTATGTGTTGTCGAGGCGCATCATTGATGGTTGTGTGTGTATCCTGTCTCAGCAGATTCGCTGTTCAGCGGCCTAGGCCTGGGCGCAGTGGTTGGGCTGGGGTTATCTGGCCTGCTGCTGCTGCTCGTGCTAGTGGACGTCAGCTGCTTCTTCCTGCGCCAGTGTGGCCTGCTCATGTGCATCACCCGCAAGCTCTGCAGCAAAAAGACAGCCACAAGCGGCAAGAGCAAAGAGCTAGAGGAGGGCAAAGCTGCCTACCTGTGAGTATCCCTTTTGCATCAGTAATTTGCATTTGTAATGACATTTATTCATTTAGCAAATGCTTTTATCCCAAGAGATTTAAATGCAGGGCTCTGAACTGGTTCGAGGAACGAAATTTTAACTGGAACATAAAAGCGAAAAAGGAAATCAAGTGTAATCGTTCTGAACAGAAACGCTTATTGTAAATTGCCATTAACCAGTTAACAAATAATGTTCACCGTTCTGTTTAAGATTTTAATTTTGCAATCAACCAGTCATGAATTCAAATAGTACGGCCTATTCAACGTGAGTGAAATGCCCGTGCTCAGTTGTCAAGTCAGTTGTGTAAGATCAATAATACCGCCGGTATTAGCTTTTGGATTTCAGGAGTTTTTCTCATTACAAGCATTACATTTAAGTGAAAATGAATGGCAGGTAATAGCCTATAGTGTAGGACCATTGAGAATCCACTGGACATACGAGGTTTAGTCACAAGCTTTTAGTAAAAAGTTTGGAACGGTAATATTACAGAAGGAACTCATGAACAGAAATGTTCAAATACTGATTCTGCTCGTTGTGAACCAATTTTTTTTAAGCCCTGAGTAGATACATTGTTTCCTGTAACTTTAATTCCTATGTAAATACACATGCACTATAAGTCTGAAAATGTCATATGCCATTGCATATTATAAATATTTAAAAGTTCAAAAAAATGATGCAAGCACAATAAGAGAGAGTCTCAGTCAGATATTGGTTAGAAAAAATAACTTGCAGCTTACTTTGCATAAAAAGTAATAATGTAACATCATTTGTCTGTTTTTATGATGAGTAACACTACATTGTAATGAGTTACTTTAAAAGTAATGTTAGCTTACACTAACTACAACAAATAATTTGTCTTCAGTTGACATAAACATGCTGCAATAGAAAGTCCTCAAGTTAGCCAGAAAAAGAAAGGTTCGACAGACAAACAGTTTTTATTTATGGAGCATGTATACGTCAAAGAAGTGCTTAGTCTACAGGCTTATCAGTTTGTTTACTGTGAATCACTCATTTGAATTATGCAATCTGAGTTTTATTGTTAGTTGAATTGAATGTTTTGCCTCCGATTGGTGCCTTTATGGTTCCTGACATCCTGTGTAGACTTTGTCCTTTGGTTTGCAGGGTGAATGATCTGTAGTTATGCATTGCCTGCTGGAAAAACTCAAGTCCTGCCAAGTTTACTTGGCTAAAAGTTCAAAGAGATTAAGGACCGTGATTGTCTTCAGCTTCGATAACAAGCAGATATGAGCCCCATACTATCCCAAAGGCCCTGGCCTGGACTTAAGTAACATTATTAGAGTGATGATGATCCCAGTGAACAGAGGAAGGTTCCTCTCCAATGTTATCCCATGTGATGAAGAGCCACACAGGGACCTTAGAAATAATGCACAGATGCGACCAATCCGTCACAGGGCCTGATGCTCACTTTGTGGCCCAAGAGTGTTACACACATAACCCCCAGAAAACATACATTTATAAACCTATAGGTTGACATTAAAGTCAACAATAATGTGATGTAAAGTATCCTTGAGTGAAACCAGATAGCTTGATTTCATCCATTGGGATACTGTTGGGAATTGTCTTTGATAGGTGGGGGTTGAAAAAGTTAATGAGGTGAGCTGAGCAGGAAAGCGGAAAATGTGATACTTTTTAATTAAAGATTGCAAAGACAGACATTATTTGTCTTTGAAAATAATATTTCATTATGATAATTTGTTCCTAGTTAAAGGGTTAGTTCACCCTAAAAAAAATAGTTTAACATTTACTAACCTTCATGTCATTCCAAACCTGTATGAATTTAGTTTTTTTTTTTTTGTGTGGATCACAAAATGAGTTCCAGTATTGTTTTTGACCCCACTGACTTTAATTGTATGGACAAAAACAGTTAAAAAAAATGTTCATTGAGGTTTAGATGAACATGAGGGTGAGTAAATGATGTCATAACATTTACGCATTTGGCAGACGCTTTTATCCAAAGTGCCTTACATTGCATTTCAAGGTTCACACATTCACATTCTTAACAATTATTGCTTTCCCTGGGAATCAAACCCATGACCTTGGCATTGGAAGTGCAACGCTCTACTGTTTGAGCTACAGGAAAGCTAAACATAAGACTGTTTTCACACTGACAGTACCATTAAAAATGTTGGGGTCAGTTAGATTGTTTATTCTTTGAAAGAAATTAAAAAAAATAATAATAATAATAATAGTGACAGTAAAGACTTTCACATTGTTACAAAAAAAATCTATTTCACATAAATACTGTTCTTCTGAACTTTATATTCCAAAAATCCTGGAAAAAATATATCAAATAAATATATTAAATATATATATAATAAATATATTAAAATAGAAAATATATGTATTGTAATATTTCACAATATTTCCGTATTTCTTATCAAAGAAATGCAGCCTTGGTGCGCAAAAGAGACTTCTTTTTAAAAACATTTTAGAAATCCTACCGACCTCAAACTTTTGAACAGTAGCCGATTTGGGTGCATGGCTCAAACCTGACCCGAAGCCACCTTTTCAAGCATCTCATCGGTACATAAAGTTCCTAAAACAAACCAAACTGTGGCACAAAATGGACTCTGAATTTCAGCCTCTGGCTAATAGTCAGAGGCTGATAGTCAATTGAAAATGTGTTTTTGACCACTCTTTCAAACTGACCACTGTGCACCTTTCTTCTCTTCCGACAGGAAATTGCCACTGAAAGAGGAAAACGGCAAGGAGATCCTGAAACCGGACACGATCGAGATCAAAGTTCACGGTGACAACAGCCTACACATGACACAGGAGGACAGTAAAGCGTAATGGAGGCCCAGCTGTCCTCTAAAAAAAACATGCAAAGTGAGCCACCCAGAGACCAATAGCAAGCAAACTAATGAGAATACAAGCAAGAACACGCCAACCAATTGTAAGATCGTTTGTTAGAGACTCCTCGTCCGGGGTATCAGAAGAGGCCACGCGATAACTGCTTTGTGAAACATTTTTCGAAGGTTGCCGCTCAACAGACAGGCTCCCGTTTATTTGTGCTTGTTCTCGCTTATTTTTGGGCTTCTTTTTGGGCTTCTTTTTTTCAAGGCTTTGCTGTTGCTTTGAGTCTGATTCTTTGTTACTTGGAGGTTGGGTCTACGCCGTAAGCTTCACGTTTTCTCTTGCTCTCATTCCCTATTTCTTTGGAATCCGGCCGTTGCACTTTTTCAGTGTGGTTACGCAAAAAAAAAAAAATTTGTTTCTTAATGCGTCACTCAAAATTAAGCGTGTGGAAATCCCCCACTTTTTGCGGTCTGTGTTGTAGTTTTGGGTAACTGTTTGGGTAATGTTTACTTTCTAGCCTTTTTGCCACTATATGTCTCACCCAAATGCAAATAAATTACAGAATGCTAAGTAGCAAAGCAAGGATCAACCACACTTGACCCCAAACTGAGTACATGGTACATGGGTGGCGCTGACACAGGTCCAACTTGGTCTGAACGATGAATTACTCATAGATTACAAGTGTATTTGTGGATGAAAATATGTCCTTGTTTCCAACACTGTTGTTTCATCAGAATCAGAGGAGCATCGTATGTGTCATACTTTCTTGTGGAGATATCTTGGAAACAAAAAAAAGAAAGTGCTTTTCCTTTAGAACCGTGTGAAAGTTTGTACATGTGTGTGTCTGAGCATGGCCGTGTTGTTGTGGGGATGTGTTTGGATGTGTGTAATAGCGAGCATGGAGTGTAGAAAGATGAAGAGTGACGTAAAGAAAGTAGAGGTTGCCAAGTCTTAAAGGATTAGGAAAATATGAAAAATATCTATTCAAGTGTGCTGATGTAAATAGTTTTTTTTTTTTTTTTGGAACATTTCACAACAGGAAAAAAAATATGATTCATTCCAGGTTCTGTCTTAGCGTCACACATAAATGATGACAAATTATGTGCATCAAAATTGGCAATCAATGTAAAGGTATTCTGTGTAAGTGACGTTATCGAGAGCTAAAGAAGGGCGGTTGGCCAAGAAGGTGGGTTCAGATGAATCACAGAGGTTTTAGCTATACAATTTGTTTTGGAAATCAAATCCATGCCATTTTGGGATTTGAGCAAGGAAGCTTTGGTTGTAAGAGAGATCAGGGGTCTGCAGGTGATCAGGATCTTAGTGTTGCAGTAGTAAGGATGGAAATGGCATACTGCTAGACGCATGCTCATTTTACCAATCAGAGTTTGAGAAAGAAGTCTTGATATCCATTTTAATGTTCAGCATATTCACTTTGGTTTGGGCCAGCTAATTTCTCCAAAAAACAAAACATTTTGCATATATTTTTCATAAACACATTCAGCGCAATAGAACATTGTGGAATGTTCCCCCATTTCTTTTCAGCAGTCTAAAGGGAGCACTCCATACGCCCAACTGTACTTGTGGAATTCTTGTAATCCAGTGTAATTTTTCTTCTGTAAATAAAAGTGTCCCAATATTAAAGTTTAAACCATTTGGACTCTGCTTTTTTAAAGCATATAGCACACATTTGTGTTAAAGAACACGTTCATAGTCTTTGATAATTATACTGTACAAGACACGGCTGTGTTCCAAAACCTAGTGAGCTGCCTACATAGGCAGTGTTTTAGGTGACTTCTTGTTGCAAAAGGTTGGCAACAGACTACTGGTGGAATTCCTTTGGTCAAATTCTAAGGCACTATTGCATTCATCCTTCATAGAAGAGGCAATCCCATATTGCATTGCAACAAGCGTAGTAAAAAAATTCTGAAGAGAAATGTTGATTGTAACGGTAATACTTTACAATAAGGTTTCATTTGTTAACATTAGTTAATTACATTAGTTGACATGAACTAACAATGAACAATATTTTAATTTCCAAACAAAAAAAGAGATTTGTAATAGCTTTCTTGTTAGTGAACAATAGCAACACAAGTACTATGAATTTTATGCATATTAGCCTGACAGGCTGTTCTTTTGGCAACATGGTGATCTTAACACTTTGCATGAGGAGTGCTATTTGTATGATGCAGTTGCTGTATATGTAGATCATACTAAATTGGTAATTTATGAGGATCCATTTCAGTTAATATAAGCTACGACCTGTGTGGGCAGTAGACAGCAAGAAATTCACTGGGTTTTGAAGCACAGCCATTGAATATGTGGTGTGGGAAATTAATGTAGTTGAGATTCAATGGTCCTTAAAGGTTCCTGTCCTTGTCCTGGAGCCGGTGACCTGTGGAAATGAAGAACGAGACTGGAACATCCATGCTTGACCACGTTTGAAAAAAAACATCTACGTTTCCTCCGGGGGTCCCGCTGTCTGCTGCACTTTGAAGTGTAAGTACTGGAGAGCAAATGCAGACTCACCCGGGCATTATTGTCCTCGGCCTTGGCTATCCACTAAACACACATGGTCTGTAATCAGGGTGAAAACAGTAGAAAATGACTGCCCAACCGAGAACAGTTTTGAGGATGCAAACTGATCTTTCCATAATGATTCACTCAACCCTCTCAGGTTTTTCTGAATGAGCAAATTAAATGGTGTTAAATCCAGCTAAACCTACAGTATGCAAGGAGCCTGGTTAAAACCAGACCATTCTCAGTTTTAACTGAGTTATGGTCTGGCAAAGCTTCATAGACAAATCATTTCCAAAGGGGCGTCACCAACGGACGTAGCTCAAATGCCTCTGGGCGCAATTGGATAGACTAAAACCAATCAGAGCGATGAAGGAGATGACGTATGCAGAGCGACGTTCGTCTGTTATAGAGCAGACACTGATTAGCTACTTGCTCTACGTTTATTGAAAATTAACAGCAAGACAACTAGAAGTGAATGTGCTTTCCATTAAATAAATCACACACAGTAAACAACACCTTAACAAAAAAAAAGTTTGCAATGAACTTTGCAATTTAGACGCGCAAACTGTGTGCCGGTGCGGTGAGACCATAGGGGTGAGACGTATGCTCGGACAGATTCGGCTTGAAGTCGTTCATCCTCGGACGCGCCGCGGCGCCGCACGCGCTGTTACAAAAAAAGCTGTGCACCAAGCGAAATGAGGTCTTGCCGGTCTTGCGCACCTTCGCACTCGTGCGGACGCGTCGAGTATAAACAAGGCTTTACTCCGTGTCAGCGCGCGCTCTGATCGGTAAAGGGGCACAGACCTCTCCCCAATCATCTCCAGCAGTAGCAGCCTCCGAAGCACCGACTAACTCCGCCTCCGTTTCCCTCGTAAGCTGATATTAGTATTTAAACATTCTCTAAGATAATACATTTTTGTGAAAAAAATATTTTTATAACATGGTTTTGGCGGTTATAGAGTTCTAATGACGGTGTTCAACCATAACCGTCACACCCCTAGTTCCACGGCGGCATCCATCTTTGTAAATGTACAAAATCTGCTTCACCGTCGCTGTGCTGTCGTCATTGTGTAAAGCCCGCCCCAACGTTTCTGATTGGTGCCGCGATTTCGACGGATTCGAAATGGGCTTGAATGAGCTCTTTGCCAGACTAACTTGCAGAGCAAATCTAAATTTGCCGGAAGCTGTCTGGGTTTTCCCAGGCTAGTATGCAAGCACATGGGACATTTTATGGTTAACATGGGACAGTTGCTTACCTTTTTTCCTCTCTTTTTACTAACCCCCAGGTTGTGCTAGTCAATTCAAAAGCTAGTTCACTTCTTGCACAAATGCCTAACTGGGAGACCTTGTAGATTACATGTTCACTGCAGGTAAGAACTGTGTGTGGCCTTTGGAAAGATGCTATGAACATGCATTTATCTGAGCTGATGAGGGCTAGCATTTTATACTAATATACAAATCATGTTTTAAGGTGTGATGCACATTTTCTGTTGTTCAGATGATTTTCATGGGTAAAATAAAGTAATTTCAATCGTAATCCATGTGATCGGGAATTTTGTGTAAAAGCGAAAGATTTTTCCATTCAGATTTCGCAACAGGTTCAAGTTGGTCTCACAGATTTGCCACATTGACCAAAGGAAAGCTGCTTGCTTTGATAGTGAATCATGTGTGTGTGGCGTGTGCTTTGTGTATCACTACACCATTTAAAATTGACAATGAAATTTCGCTAATGTGACCACACCTTAGGAAATCTGATACCCATGTAATACAGGGGTCAAAGCCTATGAAGGACGCCCTTTGTGTGCAGAAATGTATTAATGCCATGTGCGGAGTTTGAAAGGCTATTTTTGTGCAAACGTTCAATGAGAGAGAACCATAGACAGTATAAGAAGTGGACAGAGCCATCTCATTGGAACTCAGTTGAGACAGTTGAAGCCCATTTTTAGCGATTTTTGAGCACTTCCGTTCCTGACGCGCAGACTCAAACCGACTCAAACTAAGCTTGATGACGTGAGCAACCTGTCTGACAGACGTTACTCTTCTAGTAGCTGTGCGTGAAAATTCCCAACGTTAATCTTGCAGAGACGGGGAACTTGAGCAAAGAGTTCTTTGGTGTGAGTGAGCAGGAGTAAGTATTCCGTTGCTTTTATGGACTCATTATCTATGGGCTTCTCCCTTGATGGGACGTCCCCTCGATTGCCTGCGAGCTTCTCCTCCTGTCTGTACGGTAATTTCTGTACAGCGCGACAGAGAGTCGAGTGGTTATGACGCAATCCTTAGCCTATTTTTACAATTTCTGTTTCTACGGGGCCATAATGTAACATAGAAGGTAATGGAGCTCTTTATACATTGTCGTGTTTCTTTAGAAATAAATAATGGACAAATGGAGTCTTTAAACGCCTCAGATGTAAAGTTATTCGCTGTCAAAGTGATGCCAAAATGAATGGGAGTCAATGGGAATGCTAACGCAAGTGAAGTTCTGCTACAAGATGGCGGCACCCGGCCGGCTTCAACTTCCGGTCGATGGATTTCCCCCTTTGGAGAGAACTGTTGCAGTTTCCATATAGTACGTCCAGTGCTGTGAAAAAGTATTTGTATATTCTGTATTTAAAAAATGTTTCTGCTAAGATATAGATTCCATATTTTTCATTGAACACCAAAGAAATGAAAGATGCACCAAACATTTGTGCCCATTTTACATATGTAGTTATAAATGAACACAACCCAAAACGGATCACATAAAATCAGATATTCAAGGGCAGTTTTCTTTTCACAACACTGTATATATTAGTGTTAAAAAGTTTATAAGGATTTAAGATTATTAAAAGAATAATAGATTGCCTATGTTCTCTCTCACATTGTTCTCAAGCCTATCCATTTAAGCTTTCTTATAGAAAACAGCCAATAATTCATTGTGAATAATCTGGTCTTTGCTTTTTTCCCCCAATATAATATTCTTCAAAGTTTCATACAGCGGTCAACAGACTCAAAATGGCATAATTTGGAGCACTTTTAAAAAGCCTATGTTGTCTAAAATGCTCCTGTAGCTTTTTAAAGAGTGAATTTGGAACTATTTGCTACAATTGTTGGATTAATTTCAAGACAGCTGTCAAGATATCTCTCTGGCAGCGGGGGAATTAGAGCTAGATTACAATGTTTATTTGTATTGTGTTTCTCTTTAGCTGAAACTGTTATTGCTTCTGTTGTTAATGTATTTCAACCAAAGAAATGCCTTAAGGGAGTTCTCGATAACAGCCTGGACACAGCGCTGAGTAAATACCATACGGCTACAAGCATTCGCTCTGCTTTTACTGCTGTTTTAAATGGCTTTGCTTTTGCCCTAATTACATTCTTGCCTGATGTAATTCGCTTAAAGAAACAAACGGATACCTGTGCCTAATTGCATTTATAATTGATTTTTACAGTCATTTAAGAAAATTGTCATTTTAAATAAATTCTGTTATTTTAAGCAACATTTTAGCATTTAAATGACAAAGCAGGCCATAAAATGAAAGCACAATGTAAGAAACAAGCCTGTTTTTTTTGTCCTGTTTTCACATCAGTATGACAAAAGGACTTATTACTATCAGTGCGACCCAGTGTGAATGACTAAACATAATGACAGATGATAGCAATAATGATAAAACCTCAGAGGGCTTACTGGGGGAAGCTACTACATCACCTATATTGGGATTTTTATTGTGTATTAGAAGTGATTCAAATATATGAATGATATGATTTAACAATAACCTTTCTTGACCCAGCATTTACTTAATGTATTCCTCGCCTACTGACTACATAAATCATGTTTATATGGCCAGCTTTTATCCGTTTATGGTTGCAGCGTTTGTTCGGTTTGAAATTGATCCGTTTGAAAAGATTTATGGGGATACTCAACTTAATTAGTCACTCGGAATTTAAAAGAATAACTTATCTAAAAACAAAAATAAAACAAAGTATACATGATTTCTTTTCTAGCAGTCTTTTTTGAGAAACACGCACAAACACAAGCTGGCATGTTCATATTAATAGAAACCTTTGACGTAGAATGCTAGACTGAAGCGCCATGCTCGGCGAACAAATCCCTGGCTAAGCCATGGGGTGCAGAAAGCCTTCTGTAATCTGCACACAACCAGAATCATCCAGTGAAGTCAGACACCATTTTGGGCATCCCACTTATGATTAAATAGCAGGCGTGCAAGTTCCTGAAAGATCGCGAGGCAGTCTTTAGCAACACTTTCCTATAAATGCATGCATGTGTGTCTGCAATCTAGCAAATTTACAAGCTCTCACACACCTGAATTGACTCTTAAAGCAGCGAACATGTGAAGCGTTGCCGGAATCTCTGCAAACTTCAGTGAGCAAATTCTGCACTAAGCCTTTTGGCAGGTGCTCCTCGTTCCTAATCTGCCTGCTCTCAGAATCTCCCATGATGCCATGGGTTGCTTGGTGCACCTCCTCACCTGCGATAAGGCGCGCCTGAGGGACATGCTGAGATAAATGCTTAATAATTAAAGAGATGGAGAGGCGTGTCAAGGGCTCTGTGCGGTTAATGCCTCACAGGCTGTGAGGATGAGAGTCTTATAGCCACAGCCAGAACACGGCTCTCTCAAACAGATGGGACAGGCTCCTCTCATTCTCTTCATCCATCTCTCTGTCTTTGTAGCTCTCACTCTCACCATCTGACCATCATTAAAACAAATATGATTTATTGTATTAACAAATCAAAAGTGTTCAAAACACATTGAACATACACTACCATTTAGGGTTTGGGGTCAGTAAAAATGTTTCATGTAAAGAAGTCTCTTATGCTGACCAAAGCTGCATTTATTTGATCAAAAATGCAGTAAAACAGTATTATTGTGAAATAGTTTTATTATTTAAAATAACTGTTTTCTATTTTAATACTGTATATTTTAAGATTGAATGTATTCCTGTGATGAATTTTCAGCATAATTACTCATTACAGTCTTCAGTGTCACATTCAGAAATCATTCTAATATGCTGATTTGGTGCTCTGAACTCTAAACTGTATGATTATCATCAATGTTGAAGCCAGCTGTGCTGCTTAATATTTTTGTGGAAGTTATGATACTTTTTCAGTATCTTTTGATGAATTGAAAATTCAATAAGGTGAAATTGAAATTGTGTTTTGTTTTGTAAAATTATGTCGTAACATTTTATTTTGATAGTTCCTTTTGAACATTTTGTTGACTAATAAGTTGGCTAACTTTCCAACTACATGTCAACTAACTCTCATTAGAGTATTAGTTGACTGTCTGCTTAATATAAGCTAACTCTTTATTGTGATGCTCATGCTCCTCCAACAGACATTACTGACTAAGTAACTTTGCAACTACATGTCAACTTATTCTAACCCTACCAGTCTACTAATACTCTACTAACACTCTAATGAGTAGAAGACATGTAGGTGCAACGATACTCATAGTCAACAGAATGTGTTAAAGGGACCATAAAAATAAAGTGAAACCATTATGTCTTTACTGTCACTTTTGATCAATTTAATTTGTCCATGCTAAGTAAAAAAAAAAAAAAAACGTTAAAAATATATTAAAAACAGAATACGTCTTCAATTGCCTTTGCAGCACAGTTACGTTCTCTTTAGGCTAAAGGTTCAACATCAAAGAGAATGTGTTTCATGTAAAATAATCTAAATCACTGTCATCTTTTTATTGAGACCTGGTGGTGCCCTCTAAATGTCAGTAAGTGTCTGTTAATCATAAGCCCTGGGGTTTTCAGTAATGGAGTGTAAGCTGTCCGTCAGGAGCTAATGCATTCAGAAGCTCAGTGTGATGTCATCAACATGAAGGGCAGAAAATAATGAAGCAATAATGAAGCCTCTGTCTCTTAATCAGAGCAAGCAATCAGATTTATGTCAACACATGTCTACCTGTTTATTTATGTAATTATCTATTTTGCAGCTAAATTTACTTGCGCCAAGACTGCTTTGGGCGAATGCGGATCAGAAGGTCATTGCAAATAATGAATGGATTTTTATTAATGACGTTTAAGGAAATGAAGACAGAAGAGAGGGCCTAATATAGGCTAATGGATCAATCAATTGAAGCCAAGCGCACAGTATTCTCGACTGAAGGTTGATGCCCTGCATGCATTTAAAGACTCACAGTTTCTTGTTTTCGGTCATGTTGATGCATATATTTCAGAAGTAATCGCAAACTAACTGTGTCAATTACAAGATATTTCTCGTCCTCCACAGCAAAAATCCTGGAATACATTCGGAAACTTGCTTAAAGCGATGGTTAGGGAGAGATTATGTTTTACAAAATACCACCAAACCGCTACACAGAGGTTTGTTTTTGCCCTGATTTGCACAAAATGGTGAAAAGAAGGAAAAGAGAAAAAAAATTACATTGAATTGGTCTGTGAGATTTCAGCAGGTTCACCAGTTTTCTAGCTCTTAGTAGAGAGTGTGTTTGTGCTTGAAAAGCATCTGCAATGAGTATTTTAGTTGTACACTTGAACACTGAGAATTCGCCAATGATTCTTTTCAGAACTATAGATTACTGAAACGCCGAGTAAATGTTGACTTTTTGACACCATTTGACCCACAAATAGTTACACTTTGGAGGTTACAAAAGTAGAAATTGGAAAAAAAGATGGAGAAAAAAGCACTAGAAAGGTTAGACCTTGCATCAATGTCAACACAGAAATCTGGTTGTACTCTGACAGAGAGAGAGTAGGTCTGTATATTTTTGGTATGAATATGAATGGAGTTAGTCGTCCATGCTTTGCTAATGAGACACAGGGAGCAGCCAGAAGA